>NW_027194471.1:904376-1205835 GCF_032444005.1 Ranitomeya imitator
TAGGCTTAAGGCCTGGGCACAAGTGCGGGCTAGGCTTATGGCCGGGGCACAAGTGCGGGCTAGGCTTAAGGCCTGGCCACAAGTGCGGGCTAGGCTTAAGGCCTGGCCACGAGTGCGGGCTAGGCTTAAGGCCGGGGCACGAGTGCGGGCTAGGCTTAAGGCCTGGGCACGAGTGCGGGCTAGGCTTAAGGCCTGGGCACGAGTGCGGGCTAGGCTTAAGGCCTGGGCACGAGTGCGGGCTAGGCTTATGGCCTGGGCACAAGTGCGGGCTAGGCTTAAGGCCGGGGCACAAGTGCGGGCTAGGCTTAAGGCCGGGGCACAAGTGCGGGCTAGGCTTAAGGCCGGGGCACAAGTGCGGGCTAGGCTTAAGGCCGGGGCACAAGTGCGGGCTAGGCTTAAGGCCGGGGCACAAGTGCGGGCAAGGCTTAAGGCCGGGGCACAAGTGCGGGCTAGGCTTAAGGCCAGGGCACAAGTGCGGGCTAGGCTTAAGGCCGGGGCACAAGTGCGGGCTAGGCTTAAGGCCGGGGCACAATTGCGGGCTAGGCTTAAGGCCGGGGCACAAGTGCGGGCTAGGCTTAAGGCCGGGCACAAGTGCGGGCTAGGCTTAAGGCCGGGGCACAAGTGCGGGCTTGGCTTAAGGCCGGGGCACAAGTGCGGGCTAGGCTTAAGGCCGGGGCACAAGTGCGGGCTAGGCTTAAGGCCGGGGCACAAGTGCGGGCTAGGCTTAAGGCCGGGGCACAAGTGCGGGCTAGGTTTAAGGCCGGGGCACAAGTGCGGGCTAGGCTTAAGGCCGGGGCACAAGTGCGGGCTAGGCTTAAGGCCGGGGGCACAAGTGCGGGCTAGGCTTAAGGCTGGGCACAAGTGCGGGCTAGGCTTAAGGCCTGGGCACAAGTGCGGGCTAGGCTTAAGGCCGGGGGCACAAGTGCGGGCTAGGCTTAAGGCCTGGGCACAAGTGCGGGCTAGGCTTAAGGCCGATGCACAAGTGCAGGCTAGGCTTAAGGCCGGGGCACAAGTGCGGGCTAGGCATAAGGCCTGGGCACAAGTGCGGGCTAGGCTTAAGGCCTGGGCACAAGTGCGGGCTAGGCTTAAGGCCTGGCCACAAGTGCGGGCTAGGCTTAAGGCCTGGGCACAAGTGCGGGCTAGGCTTAAGGCCTGGGCACAAGTGCGGGCTAGGCTTAAGGCCTGGGCACAAGTGCGGGCTAGGCTTATGGCCGGGGCACAAGTGCGGGCTAGGCTTAAGGCCTGGCCACAAGTGCGGGCTAGGCTTAAGGCCTGGGCACAAGTGCGGGCTAGGCTTAAGGCCGGGGCACAAGTGCGGGCTAGGCTTAAGGCCTGGGCACAAGTGCGGGCTAGGCTTAAGGCCTGGGCACAAGTGCGGGCTAGGCTTATGGCCTGGGCACAAGTGCGGGCTAGGCTTAAGGCCGGGGCACAAGTGCGGGCTAGGCTTAAGTCCATGGCACAAGTGCGGGCTAGGCTTAAGGCCGGGGCACAAGTGCGGGCTAGGCTTAAGGCCGGGGCACAAGTGCGGGCTAGGCTTAAGGCCGGCGCACAAGTGCGGGCTAGGCTTAAGGCCGGGGCACAAGTGCGGGCTAGGCTTAAGGCCGGGGCACAAGTGCGGGCTAGGCTTAAGGCCTGGGCACAAGTGCGGGCTAGGCTTAAGGCCGGGGCACAAGTGCGGGCTAGGCTTAAGGCCGGGGCACAAGTGCGGGCTAGGCTTAAGGCCGGGGCACAAGTGCGGGCTAGGCTTAAGGCCGGGGCACAAGTGCGGGCTAGGCTTAAGGCCGGGGCACAAGTGCGGGCTAGGCTTAAGGCCGGGGCACAAGTGCGGGCTAGGCTTAAGGCCGGGGCACAAGTGCGGGCTAGGCTTAAGGCCGGGGCACAAGTGCGGGCTAGGCTTAAGGCCGGGGCACAAGTGCGGGCTAGGCTTAAGGCCGGGGCACAAGTGCGGGCTAGGCTTAAGGCCGGGGCACAAGTGCGGGCTAGGCTTAAGGCCGGGGCACAAGTGCGGGCTAGGCTTAAGGCCGGGGCACAAGTGCGGGCTAGGCTTAAGGCCGGGGCACAAGTGCGGGCTAGGCTTAAGGCCGGGGCACAAGTGCGGGCTAGGCTTAAGGCCGGGGCACAAGTGCGGGCTAGGCTTAAGGCCGGGGCACAAGTGCGGGCTAGGCTTAAGGCCGGGGCACAAGTGCAGTGCTGGCTAGGATCAAGGCAGGGGGCACAAGTGCTGGCTAGGCTTAAGGCATGGGCACAAGTGCCAGCTAGGCTTAAGGCCTGGGCACAAGTGCAGGCTAGGCTTAAGGCCTGGGCACAAGTGCAGGCTAGGCTTAAGGCCTGGGCACAAGTGCAGTGCTGGCTAGGATCAAGGCAAGGGGGCACAAGTGCTGGCTAGGCTTAAGGCATGGGCACAAGTGCTGGCTAGGCTTAAGGCATACAGCTAACTCTTTGCACTCTTTGCATAAAGGGTTAGGCACCCATAGGGGTGAAGAGCTAGCTTTCACCCCTCTACTCTGTACTTGGACATTTAGGACTAGATCCTTTGTTGTACAGTGCGGAGCCTCTCCATAACCCCATGCTCCAAGCGACCAGGCACTTCTTGTCTGTCCTCCGTAAATGGGTAATGCCTTCTTCCCCAATTACAGTCGTGCATGTGCATTCAGACGGGACAAGAGCGAAGAGCATAAAGCTGGCCCTATGTGCATAACCAACATGAAGCTGAAGACAAAAACAAACATACAAGCATACAAGGGGCTCAAAAGTGCGGGCTGGGCTTAAGGCCTGGGCACAAGTGCGGGCTGGGCTTAAGGCCTGGGCACAAGTGCAGGCTGGGCTTAAGGCCTGGGCACAAGTGCGGGCTAGGCTTAAGGCCTGGGCACAAGTGCGGGCTAGGCTTAAGGCCTGGGCACAAGTGCGGGCTAGGCTTAAGGCTTGGGCACAAGTGCGGGCTAGGCTTAAGGCCTGAGCACAAGTGCGGGCTTGGCTTAAGTCCGTGGCACAAGTGCGGGCTAGGCTTAAGGCCGGGGGCACAAGTGCGGGCTAGGCTTAAGGCCGGGGCACAAGTGCGGGCTAGGCTTAAGGCCGGGGCACAAGTGCGAGCTAGGCTTAAGGCCGGGGCACAAGTGCGGGCTGGGCTTAAGGCCTGGGCACAAGTGCGGGCTAGGCTTAAGGCCGGGGCACAAGTGCGGGCTAGGCTTAAGGCCGGGGCACAAGTGCGGGCTAGGCTTAAGGCCTGGGCACAAGTGCGGGCTAGGCTTAAGGCCGGGGCACTAGTGCGGGCTAGGCTTAAGGCCTGGGCACAAGTGCGGGCTAGGCTTAAGGCCTGGGCACAAGTGCGGGCTAGGCTTAAGGCCTGGGCACAAGTGCGGGCTAGGCTTAAGGCCTGGGCACAAGTGCGGGCTACGCTTAAGGCCGGGGGCACAAGTGCGGGCTACGCTTAAGGCCGGGGGCACAAGTGCGGGCTAGGCTTAAGGCCGGGGGCACAAGTGCGGGCTAGGCATAAGGCCTGGGCACAAGTGCGGGCTAGGCTTAAGGCCGGGGGCACAAGTGCGGGCTAGGCTTAAGGCCTGGGCACAAGTGCGGGCTAGGCTTAAGGCCTGGGCACAAGTGCGGGCTAGGCTTAAGGCCTGGGCACAAGTGCGGGCTAGGCTTAAGGCCTGGGCACAAGTGCGGGCTAGGCTTAAGGCCGATGCACAAGTGCGGGCTAGGCTTAAGGCCGGGGCACAAGTGCGGGCTAGGCTTAAGGCCTGGGCACAAGTGCGGGCTAGGCTTAAGGCCTGGGCACAAGTGCGGGCTAGGCTTAAGGCCTGGCCACAAGTGCGGGCTAGGCTTAAGGCCTGGGCACAAGTGCGGGCTAGGCTTAAGGCCTGGGCACAAGTGCGGGCTAGGCTTAAGGCCTGGGCACAAGTGCGGGCTAGGCTTATGGCCGGGGCACAAGTGCGGGCTAGGCTTAAGGCCTGGCCACAAGTGCGGGCTAGGCTTAAGGCCTGGCCACAAGTGCGGGCTAGGCTTAAGGCCGGGGCACAAGTGCGGGCTAGGCTTAAGGCCTGGGCACAAGTGCGGGCTAGGCTTAAGGTCTGGGCACAAGTGCGGGCTAGGCTTAAGGCCGGGGCACAAGTGCGGGCTAGGCTTAAGGCCGGGGCACAAGTGCGGGCTAGGCTTAAGTCCATGGCACAAGTGCGGGCTAGGCTTAAGGCCGGGGCACAAGTGCGGGCTAGGCTTAAGTCCATGGCACAAGTGCGGGCTAGGCTTAAGGCCGGGGCACAAGTGCGGGCTAGGCTTAAGGCCGGGGCACAAGTGCGGGCTAGGCTTAAGGCCTGGGCACAAGTGCGGGCTAGGCTTAAGGCCTGGGCACAAGTGCGGGCTAGGCTTAAGGCCGGGGCACAAGTGCGGGCTAGGCTTAAGGCCTGGGCACAAGTGCGGGCTAGGCTTAAGGCCGGGGCACTAGTGCGGGCTAGGCTTAAGGCCTGGGCACAAGTGCGGGCTAGGCTTAAGGCCTGGGCACAAGTGCGGGCTAGGCTTAAGGCCTGGGCACAAGTGCGGGCTACGCTTAAGGCCGGGGGCACAAGTGCGGGCTAGGCTTAAGGCCGGGGGCACAAGTGCGGGCTAGGCATAAGGCCTGGGCACAAGTGCGGGCTAGGCTTAAGGCCGGGGGCACAAGTGCGGGCTAGGCTTAAGGCCTGGGCACAAGTGCGGGCTAGGCTTAAGGCCTGGGCACAAGTGCGGGCTAGGCTTAAGGCCTGGGCACAAGTGCGGGCTAGGCTTAAGGCCTGGGCACAAGTGCGGGCTAGGCTTAAGGCCTGGGCACAAGTGCGGGCTAGGCTTAAGGCCTGGGCACAAGTGCGGGCTAGGCTTAAGGCCTGGGCACAAGTGCGGGCTAGGCTTAAGGCCGGGGCACAAGTGCGGGCTAGGCTTAAGGCCTGGGCACAAGTGCGGGCTAGGCTTAAGGCCTGGGCACAAGTGCGGGCTAGGCTTAAGGCCTGGCCACAAGTGCGGGCTAGGCTTAAGGCCTGGGCACAAGTGCGGGCTAGGCTTAAGGCCTGGGCACAAGTGCGGGCTAGGCTTAAGGCCTGGGCACAAGTGCGGGCTAGGCTTATGGCCGGGGCACAAGTGCAGGCTAGGCTTAAGGCCTGGCCACAAGTGCGGGCTAGGCTTAAGGCCTGGCCACAAGTGCGGGCTAGGCTTAAGGCCGGGGCACAAGTGCGGGCTAGGCTTAAGGCCCGGGCACAAGTGCGGGCTAGGCTTAAGGCCCGGGCACAAGTGCGGGCTAGGCTTATGGCCTGGGCACAAGTGCGGGCTAGGCTTAAGGCCGGGGCACAAGTGCGGGCTAGGCTTAAGTCCATGGCACAAGTGCGGGCTAGGCTTAAGGCCGGGGCACAAGTGCGGGCTAGGCTTAAGGCCGGGGCACAAGTGCGGGCTAGGCTTAAGGCCGGGGCACAAGTGCGGGCTAGGCTTAAGGCCGGGGCACAAGTGCGGGCTAGGCTTAAGTCCATGGCACAAGTGCGGGCTAGGCTTAAGGCCGGGGCACAAGTGTGGGCTAGGCTTAAGGCCGGGGCACAAGTGCGGGCTAGGCTTAAGGCCGGGGGCACAAGTGCGGGCTAGGCTTAAGGCCGATGCACAAGTGCGGGTTAGGCTTAAGGCCGGGGCACAAGTGCGGGCTAGGCTTAAGGCCTGGGCACAAGTGCGGGCTAGGCTTAAGGCCTGGGCACAAGTGCGGGCTAGGCTTAAGGCCTGGCCACAAGTGAGGGCTAGGCTTAAGGCCTGGGCACAAGTGCGGGCTAGGCTTAAGGCCTGGGCACAAGTGCGGGCTAGGCTTATGGCCGGGGCACAAGTGCGGGCTAGGCTTAAGGCCTGGCCACAAGTGCGGGCTAGGCTTAAGGCCTGGCCACGAGTGCGGGCTAGGCTTAAGGCCGGGGCACGAGTGCGGGCTAGGCTTAAGGCCTGGGCACGAGTGCGGGCTAGGCTTAAGGCCTGGGCACAAGTGCGGGCTAGGCTTATGGCCTGGGCACAAGTGCGGGCTAGGCTTAAGGCCTGGGCACAAGTGCGGGCTAGGCTTAAGGCCGGGGCACAAGTGCGGGCTAGGCTTAAGGCCGGGGCACAAGTGCGGGCTAGGCTTAAGGCCGGGGCACAAGTGCGGGCTAGGCTTAAGGCCGGGGCACAAGTGCGGGCTAGGCTTAAGGCCGGGGCACAAGTGCGGGCTAGGCTTAAGGCCGGGGCACAAGTGCGGGCTAGGCTTAAGGCCGGGGCACAAGTGCGGGCTAGGCTTAAGGCCGGGGCACAATTGCGGGCTAGGCTTAAGGCCGGGGCACAAGTGCGGGCTAGGCTTAAGGCCGGGCACAAGTGCGGGCTAGGCTTAAGGCCGGGGCACAAGTGCGGGCTTGGCTTAAGGCCGGGGCACAAGTGCGGGCTAGGCTTAAGGCCGGGGCACAAGTGCGGGCTAGGCTTAAGGCCGGGGCACAAGTGCGGGCTAGGCTTAAGGCCGGGGCACAAGTGCGGGCTAGGTTTAAGGCCGGGGCACAAGTGCGGGCTAGGCTTAAGGCCGGGGCACAAGTGCGGGCTAGGCTTAAGGCCGGGGGCACAAGTGCGGGCTAGGCTTAAGGCTGGGCACAAGTGCGGGCTAGGCTTAAGGCCTGGGCACAAGTGCGGGCTAGGCTTAAGGCCGGGGGCACAAGTGCGGGCTAGGCTTAAGGCCTGGGCACAAGTGCGGGCTAGGCTTAAGGCCGATGCACAAGTGCGGGCTAGGCTTAAGGCCGGGGCACAAGTGCGGGCTAGGCTTAAGGCCTGGGCACAAGTGCGGGCTAGGCTTAAGGCCTGGGCACAAGTGCGGGCTAGGCTTAAGGCCTGGGCACAAGTGCGGGCTAGGCTTAAGGCCTGGCCACAAGTGCGGGCTAGGCTTAAGGCCTGGGCACAAGTGCGGGCTAGGCTTAAGGCCTGGGCACAAGTGCGGGCTAGGCTTAAGGCCTGGGCACAAGTGCGGGCTAGGCTTATGGCCGGGGCACAAGTGCGGGCTAGGCTTAAGGCCTGGCCACAAGTGCGGGCTAGGCTTAAGGCCTGGGCACAAGTGCGGGCTAGGCTTAAGGCCGGGGCACAAGTGCGGGCTAGGCTTAAGGCCTGGGCACAAGTGCGGGCTAGGCTTAAGGCCTGGGCACAAGTGCGGGCTAGGCTTATGGCCTGGGCACAAGTGCGGGCTAGGCTTAAGGCCGGGGCACAAGTGCGGGCTAGGCTTAAGTCCATGGCACAAGTGCGGGCTAGGCTTAAGGCCGGGGCACAAGTGCGGGCTAGGCTTAAGGCCGGGGCACAAGTGCGGGCTAGGCTTAAGTCCGGCGCACAAGTGCGGGCTAGGCTTAAGGCCGGGGCACAAGTGCGGGCTAGGCTTAAGGCCGGGGCACAAGTGCGGGCTAGGCTTAAGGCCGGGGCACAAGTGCGGGCTAGGCTTAAGGCCTGGGCACAAGTGCGGGCTAGGCTTAAGGCCGGGGCACAAGTGCGGGCTAGGCTTAAGGCCGGGGCACAAGTGCGGGCTAGGCTTAAGGCCGGGGCACAAGTGCGGGCTAGGCTTAAGGCCGGGGCACAAGTGCGGGCTAGGCTTAAGGCCGGGGCACAAGTGCGGGCTAGGCTTAAGGCCGGGGCACAAGTGCGGGCTAGGCTTAAGGCCGGGGCACAAGTGCGGGCTAGGCTTAAGGCCGGGGCACAAGTGCGGGCTAGGCTTAAGGCCGGGGCACAAGTGCGGGCTAGGCTTAAGGCCGGGGCACAAGTGCGGGCTAGGCTTAAGGCCGGGGCACAAGTGCGGGCTAGGCTTAAGGCCGGGGCACAAGTGCGGGCTAGGCTTAAGGCCGGGGCACAAGTGCGGGCTAGGCTTAAGGCCGGGGCACAAGTGCGGGCTAGGCTTAAGGCCGGGGCACAAGTGCGGGCTAGGCTTAAGGCCGGGGCACAAGTGCGGGCTAGGCTTAAGGCCGGGGCACAAGTGCGGGCTAGGCTTAAGGCCGGGGCACAAGTGCAGTGCTGGCTAGGATCAAGGCAGGGGGCACAAGTGCTGGCTAGGCTTAAGGCATGGGCACAAGTGCCAGCTAGGCTTAAGGCCTGGGCACAAGTGCAGGCTAGGCTTAAGGCCTGGGCACAAGTGCAGGCTAGGCTTAAGGCCTGGGCACAAGTGCAGTGCTGGCTAGGATCAAGGCAAGGGGGCACAAGTGCTGGCTAGGCTTAAGGCATGGGCACAAGTGCTGGCTAGGCTTAAGGCATACAGCTAACTCTTTGCACTCTTTGCATAAAGGGTTAGGCACCCATAGGGGTGAAGAGCTAGCTTTCACCCCTCTACTCTGTACTTGGACATTTAGGACTAGATCCTTTGTTGTACAGTGCGGAGCCTCTCCATAACCCCATGCTCCAAGCGACCAGGCACTTCTTGTCTGTCCTCCGTAAATGGGTAATGCCTTCTTCCCCAATTACAGTCGTGCATGTGCATTCAGACGGGACAAGAGCGAAGAGCATAAAGCTGGCCCTATGTGCATAACCAACATGAAGCTGAAGACAAAAACAAACAAACAAGCATACAAGGGGCTCAAAAGTGCGGGCTGGGCTTAAGGCCTGGGCACAAGTGCGGGCTGGGCTTAAGGCCTGGGCACAAGTGCAGGCTGGGCTTTAGGCCTGGGCACAAGTGCGGGCTAGGCTTAAGGCCTGGGCACAAGTGCGGGCTAGGCTTAAGGCCTGGGCACAAGTGCGGGCTAGGCTTAAGGCTTGGGCACAAGTGCGGGCTAGGCTTAAGGCCTGAGCACAAGTGCGGGCTTGGCTTAAGTCCGTGGCACAAGTGCGGGCTAGGCTTAAGGCCGGGGGCACAAGTGCGGGCTAGGCTTAAGGCCGGGGCACAAGTGCGGGCTAGGCTTAAGGCCGGGGCACAAGTGCGAGCTAGGCTTAAGGCCGGGGCACAAGTGCGGGCTGGGCTTAAGGCCTGGGCACAAGTGCGGGCTAGGCTTAAGGCCGGGGCACAAGTGCGGGCTAGGCTTAAGGCCGGGGCACAAGTGCGGGCTAGGCTTAAGGCCTGGGCACAAGTGCGGGCTAGGCTTAAGGCCGGGGCACTAGTGCGGGCTAGGCTTAAGGCCTGGGCACAAGTGCGGGCTAGGCTTAAGGCCTGGGCACAAGTGCGGGCTAGGCTTAAGGCCTGGGCACAAGTGCGGGCTAGGCTTAAGGCCTGGGCACAAGTGCGGGCTAGGCTTAAGGCCTGGGCACAAGTGCGGGCTACGCTTAAGGCCGGGGGCACAAGTGCGGGCTACGCTTAAGGCCGGGGGCACAAGTGCGGGCTAGGCTTAAGGCCGGGGGCACAAGTGCGGGCTAGGCATAAGGCCTGGGCACAAGTGCGGGCTAGGCTTAAGGCCGGGGGCACAAGTGCGGGCTAGGCTTAAGGCCTGGGCACAAGTGCGGGCTAGGCTTAAGGCCTGGGCACAAGTGCGGGCTAGGCTTAAGGCCTGGGCACAAGTGCGGGCTAGGCTTAAGGCCTGGGCACAAGTGCGGGCTAGGCTTATGGCCGGGGCACAAGTGCGGGCTAGGCTTAAGGCCTAACCACAAGTGCGGGCTAGGCTTAAGGCCTGGCCACAAGTGCGGGCTAGGCTTAAGGCCGGGGCACAAGTGCGGGCTAGGCTTAAGGCCTGGGCACAAGTGCGGGCTAGGCTTAAGGCCTGGGCACAAGTGCGGGCTAGGCTTAAGGCCGGGGCACAAGTGCGGGCTAGGCTTAAGGCCGGGGCACAAGTGCGGGCTAGGCTTAAGTCCATGGCACAAGTGCGGGCTAGGCTTAAGGCCGGGGCACAAGTGCGGGCTAGGCTTAAGTCCATGGCACAAGTGCGGGCTAGGCTTAAGGCCTGGCCACAAGTGCGGGCTAGGCTTAAGGCCGGGGCACAAGTGCGGGCTAGGCTTAAGGCCTGGGCACAAGTGCGGGCTAGGCTTAAGGCCTGGGCACAAGTGCGGGCTAGGCTTAAGGCCGGGGCACAAGTGCGGGCTAGGCTTAAGGCCGGGGCACAAGTGCGGGCTAGGCTTAAGTCCATGGCACAAGTGCGGGCTAGGCTTAAGGCCGGGGCACAAGTGCGGGCTAGGCTTAAGTCCATGGCACAAGTGCGGGCTAGGCTTAAGGCCGGGGCACAAGTGTGGGCTAGGCTTAAGGCCGGGGCACAAGTGCGGGCTAGGCTTAAGGCCTGGGCACAAGTGCGGGCTAGGCTTATGGCCGGGGCACAAGTGCGGGCTAGGCTTAAGGCCTGGGCACAAGTGCGGGCTAGGCTTAAGGCCTGGGCACAAGTGCGGGCTAGGCTTATGGCCGGGGCACAAGTGCGGGCTAGGCTTAAGGCCTAACCACAAGTGCGGGCTAGGCTTAAGGCCTGGCCACAAGTGCGGGCTAGGCTTAAGGCCGGGGCACAAGTGCGGGCTAGGCTTAAGGCCTGGGCACAAGTGCGGGCTAGGCTTAAGGCCTGGGCACAAGTGCGGGCTAGGCTTAAGGCCGGGGCACAAGTGCGGGCTAGGCTTAAGGCCGGGGCACAAGTGCGGGCTAGGCTTAAGTCCATGGCACAAGTGCGGGCTAGGCTTAAGGCCGGGGCACAAGTGCGGGCTAGGCTTAAGTCCATGGCACAAGTGCGGGCTAGGCTTAAGGCCGGGGCACAAGTGTGGGCTAGGCTTAAGGCCGGGGCACAAGTGCGGGCTAGGCTTAAGGCCTGGGCACAAGTGCGGGCTAGGCTTAAGGCCTGGGCACAAGTGCGGGCTAGGCTTAAGGCCGGGGCACAAGTGCGGGCTAGGCTTAAGGCCTGGGCACAAGTGCGGGCTAGGCTTAAGGCCGGGGCACTAGTGCGGGCTAGGCTTAAGGCCTGGGCACAAGTGCGGGCTAGGCTTAAGGCCTGGGCACAAGTGCGGGCTAGGCTTAAGGCCTGGGCACAAGTGCGGGCTACGCTTAAGGCCGGGGGCACAAGTGCGGGCTAGGCTTAAGGCCGGGGGCACAAGTGCGGGCTAGGCATAAGGCCTGGGCACAAGTGCGGGCTAGGCTTAAGGCCGGGGGCACAAGTGCGGGCTAGGCTTAAGGCCTGGGCACAAGTGCGGGCTAGGCTTAAGGCCTGGGCACAAGTGCGGGCTAGGCTTAAGGCCTGGGCACAAGTGCGGGCTAGGCTTAAGGCCTGGGCACAAGTGCGGGCTAGGCTTAAGGCCTGGGCACAAGTGCGGGCTAGGCTTAAGGCCTGGGCACAAGTGCGGGCTAGGCTTAAGGCCTGGGCACAAGTGCGGGCTAGGCTTAAGGCCTGGCCACAAGTGCGGGCTAGGCTTAAGGCCTGGGCACAAGTGCGGGCTAGGCTTAAGGCCTGGGCACAAGTGCGGGCTAGGCTTAAGGCCTGGGCACAAGTGCGGGCTAGGCTTATGGCCGGGGCACAAGTGCGGGCTAGGCTTAAGGCCTGGCCACAAGTGCGGGCTAGGCTTAAGGCCTGGCCACAAGTGCGGGCTAGGCTTAAGGCCGGGGCACAAGTGCGGGCTAGGCTTAAGGCCTGGGCACAAGTGCGGGCTAGGCTTAAGGCCTGGGCACAAGTGCGGGCTAGGCTTATGGCCTGGGCACAAGTGCGGGCTAGGCTTAAGGCCGGGGCACAAGTGTGGGCTAGGCTTAAGTCCATGGCACAAGTGCGGGCTAGGCTTAAGGCCGGGGCACAAGTGCGGGCTAGGCTTAAGGCCGGGGCACAAGTGCGGGCTAGGCTTAAGGCCGGGGCACAAGTGCGGGCTAGGCTTAAGGCCGGGGCACAAGTGCGGGCTAGGCTTAAGGCCGGGGCACAAGTGCGGGCTAGGCTTAAGGCCGTGGCACAAGTGCGGGCTAGGCTTAAGGCCTGGGCACAAGTGCGGGCTAGGCTTAAGGCCGGGGCACAAGTGCGGGCTAGGCTTAAGGCCGGGGCACAAGTGCGGGCTAGGCTTAAGGCCGGGGCACAAGTGCGGGCTAGGCTTAAGGCCGGGGCACAAGTGCGGGCTAGGCTTAAGCCCGGGGCACAAGTGCGGGCTAGGCTTAAGGCCGGGGCACAAGTGCGGGCTAGGCTTAAGGCCGGGGCACAAGTGCGGGCTAGGCTTAAGGCCGGGGCACAAGTGCGGGCTAGGCTTAAGGCCGGGGCACAAGTGCGGGCTAGACTCAAGGCCGGGGCACAAGTGCGGGCTAGGCTTAAGGCCGGGGCACAAGTGCGGGCTAGGCTTAAGGCCGGGGCACAAGTGCGGGCTAGGCTTAAGGCCGGGGCACAAGTGCGGGCTAGGCTTAAGGCCGGGGCACAAGTGCGGGCTAGGCTTAAGGCCGGGGCACAAGTGCGGGCTAGGCTTAAGGCCGGGGCACAAGTGCGGGCTAGGCTTAAGTCCATGGCACAAGTGCGGGCTAGGCTTAAGGCCGGGGCACAAGTGTGGGCTAGGCTTAAGGCCGGGGCACAAGTGCGGGCTAGGCTTAAGGCCGGGGGCACAAGTGCGGGCTAGGCTTAAGGCCGATGCACAAGTGCGGGTTAGGCTTAAGGCCGGGGCACAAGTGCGGGCTAGGCTTAAGGCCTGGGCACAAGTGCGGGCTAGGCTTAAGGCCTGGGCACAAGTGCGGGCTAGGCTTAAGGCCTGGGCACAAGTGCGGGCTAGGCTTAAGGCCTGGCCACAAGTGAGGGCTAGGCTTAAGGCCTGGGCACAAGTGCGGGCTAGGCTTAAGGCCTGGGCACAAGTGCGGGCTAGGCTTAAGGCCTGGGCACAAGTGCGGGCTAGGCTTATGGCCGGGGCACAAGTGCGGGCTAGGCTTAAGGCCTGGCCACGAGTGCGGGCTAGGCTTAAGGCCTGGCCACGAGTGCGGGCTAGGCTTAAGGCCGGGGCACGAGTGCGGGCTAGGCTTAAGGCCTGAACACGAGTGCGGGCTAGGCTTAAGGCCTGGGCACAAGTGCGGGCTAGGCTTATGGCCTGGGCACAAGTGCGGGCTAGGCTTAAGGCCGGGGCACAAGTGCGGGCTAGGCTTAAGGCCGGGGCACAAGTGCGGGCTAGGCTTAAGGCCGGGGCACAAGTGCGGGCTAGGCTTAAGGCCGGGGCACAAGTGCGGGCTAGGCTTAAGGCCGGGGCACAAGTGCGGGCTAGGCTTAAGGCCGGGGCACAAGTGCGGGCTAGGCTTAAGGCCGGGGCACAAGTGCGGGCTAGGCTTAAGGCCGGGGCACAATTGCGGGCTAGGCTTAAGGCCGGGGCACAAGTGCGGGCTAGGCTTAAGGCCGGGCACAAGTGCGGGCTAGGCTTAAGGCCGGGGCACAAGTGCGGGCTTGGCTTAAGGCCGGGGGACAAGTGCGGGCTAGGCTTAAGGCCGGGGCACAAGTGCGGGCTAGGCTTAAGGCCGGGGCACAAGTGCGGGCTAGGCTTAAGGCCGGGGCACAAGTGCGGGCTAGGTTTAAGGCCGGGGCACAAGTGCGGGCTAGGCTTAAGGCCTGGCCACAAGTGCGGGCTAGGCTTAAGGCCGGGGCACAAGTGCGGGCTAGGTTTAAGGCCGGGGCACAAGTGCGGGCTAGGCTTAAGGCCTGGCCACAAGTGAGGGCTAGGCTTAAGGCCTGGGCACAAGTGCGGGCTAGGCTTAAGGCCGGGGCACAAGTGCGGGCTAGGTTTAAGGCCGGGGCACAAGTGCGGGCTAGGCTTAAGGCCTGGCCACAAGTGCGGGCTAGGCTTAAGGCCGGGGCACAAGTGCGGGCTAGGCTTAAGGCCGGGGCACAAGTGCGGGCTAGGCTTAAGGCCGGGGCACAAGTGCGGGCTAGGTTTAAGGCCGGGGCACAAGTGCGGGCTAGGCTTAAGGCCGGGGCACAAGTGCGGGCTAGGCTTAAGGCCGGGGCACAAGTGCGGGCTAGGTTTAAGGCCGGGGCACAAGTGCGGGCTAGGCTTAAGGCCTGGCCACAAGTGAGGGCTAGGCTTAAGGCCTGGGCACAAGTGCGGGCTAGGCTTAAGGCCTGGGCACAAGTGCGGGCTAGGCTTAAGGCCTGGGCACAAGTGCGGGCTAGGCTTATGGCCGGGGCACAAGTGCGGGCTAGGCTTAAGGCCTGGCCACGAGTGCGGGCTAGGCTTAAGGCCTGGCCACGAGTGCGGGCTAGGCTTAAGGCCGGGGCACGAGTGCGGGCTAGGCTTAAGGCCTGAACACGAGTGCGGGCTAGGCTTAAGGCCTGGGCACAAGTGCGGGCTAGGCTTATGGCCTGGGCACAAGTGCGGGCTAGGCTTAAGGCCGGGGCACAAGTGCGGGCTAGGCTTAAGGCCGGGGCACAAGTGCGGGCTAGGCTTAAGGCCGGGGCACAAGTGCGGGCTAGGCTTAAGGCCGGGGCACAAGTGCGGGCTAGGCTTAAGGCCGGGGCACAAGTGCGGGCTAGGCTTAAGGCCGGGGCACAAGTGCGGGCTAGGCTTAAGGCCGGGGCACAAGTGCGGGCTAGGCTTAAGGCCGGGGCACAATTGCGGGCTAGGCTTAAGGCCGGGGCACAAGTGCGGGCTAGGCTTAAGGCCGGGCACAAGTGCGGGCTAGGCTTAAGGCCGGGGCACAAGTGCGGGCTTGGCTTAAGGCCGGGGGACAAGTGCGGGCTAGGCTTAAGGCCGGGGCACAAGTGCGGGCTAGGCTTAAGGCCGGGGCACAAGTGCGGGCTAGGCTTAAGGCCGGGGCACAAGTGCGGGCTAGGTTTAAGGCCGGGGCACAAGTGCGGGCTAGGCTTAAGGCCGGGGCACAAGTGCGGGCTAGGCTTAAGGCTGGGCACAAGTGCGGGCTAGGCTTAAGGCCTGGGCACAAGTGCGGGCTAGGCTTAAGGCCGGGGGCACAAGTGCGGGCTAGGCTTAAGGCCTGGGCACAAGTGCGGGCTAGGCTTAAGGCCGGGGCACAAGTGCGGGCTAGGCTTAAGGCCTGGGCACAAGTGCGGGCTAGGCTTAAGGCCTGGGCACAAGTGCGGGCTAGGCTTAAGGCCTGGCCACAAGTGCGGGCTAGGCTTAAGGCCTGGGCACAAGTGCGGGCTAGGCTTAAGGCCTGGGCACAAGTGCGGGCTAGGCTTAAGGCCTGGGCACAAGTGCGGGCTAGGCTTATGGCCGGGGCACAAGTGCGGGCTAGGCTTAAGGCCTGGCCACAAGTGCGGGCTAGGCTTAAGGCCTGGGCACAAGTGCGGGCTAGGCTTAAGGCCGGGGCACAAGTGCGGGCTAGGCTTAAGGCCTGGGCACAAGTGCGGGCTAGGCTTAAGGCCTGGGCACAAGTGCGGGCTAGGCTTATGGCCTGGGCACAAGTGCGGGCTAGGCTTAAGGCCGGGGCACAAGTGCGGGCTAGGCTTAAGTCCATGGCACAAGTGCGGGCTAGGCTTAAGGCCGGGGCACAAGTGCGGGCTAGGCTTAAGGCCGGGGCACAAGTGCGGGCTAGGCTTAAGTCCGGCGCACAAGTGCGGGCTAGGCTTAAGGCCGGGGCACAAGTGCGGGCTAGGCTTAAGGCCGGGGCACAAGTGCGGGCTAGGCTTAAGGCCTGGGCACAAGTGCGGGCTAGGCTTAAGGCCGGGGCACAAGTGCGGGCTAGGCTTAAGGCCGGGGCACAAGTGCGGGCTAGGCTTAAGGCCGGGGCACAAGTGCGGGCTAGGCTTAAGGCCGGGGCACAAGTGCGGGCTAGGCTTAAGGCCGGGGCACAAGTGCGGGCTAGGCTTAAGGCCGGGGCACAAGTGCGGGCTAGGCTTAAGGCCGGGGCACAAGTGCGGGCTAGGCTTAAGGCCGGGGCACAAGTGCGGGCTAGGCTTAAGGCCGGGGCACAAGTGCGGGCTAGGCTTAAGGCCGGGGCACAAGTGCGGGCTAGGCTTAAGGCCGGGGCACAAGTGCGGGCTAGGCTTAAGGCCGGGGCACAAGTGCGGGCTAGGCTTAAGGCCGGGGCACAAGTGCGGGCTAGGCTTAAGGCCGGGGCACAAGTGCAGTGCTGGCTAGGATCAAGGCAGGGGGCACAAGTGCTGGCTAGGCTTAAGGCATGGGCACAAGTGCCAGCTAGGCTTAAGGCCTGGGCACAAGTGCCAGCTAGGCTTAAGGCCTGGGCACAAGTGCAGGCTAGGCTTAAGGCCTGGGCACAAGTGCAGGCTAGGCTTAAGGCCTGGGCACAAGTGCAGTGCTGGCTAGGATCAAGGCAAGGGGGCACAAGTGCTGGCTAGGCTTAAGGCATGGGCACAAGTGCTGGCTAGGCTTAAGGCATACAGCTAACTCTTTGCACTCTTTGCATAAAGGGTTAGGCACCCATAGGGGTGAAGAGCTAGCTTTCACCCCTCTACTCTGTACTTGGACATTTAGGACTAGATCCTTTGTTGTACAGTGCGGAGCCTCTCCATAACCCCATGCTCCAAGCGACCAGGCACTTCTTGTCTGTCCTCCGTAAATGGGTAATGCCTTCTTCCCCAATTACAGTCGTGCATGTGCATTCAGACGGGACAAGAGCGAAGAGCATAAAGCTGGCCCTATGTGCATAACCAACATGAAGCTGAAGACAAAAACAAACAAACAAGCATACAAGGGGCTCAAAAGTGCGGGCTGGGCTTAAGGCCTGGGCACAAGTGCGGGCTGGGCTTAAGGCCTGGGCACAAGTGCAGGCTGGGCTTTAGGCCTAGGCACAAGTGCGGGCTAGGCTTAAGGCCTGGGCACAAGTGCGGGCTAGGCTTAAGGCCTGGGCACAAGTGCGGGCTAGGCTTAAGGCTTGGGCACAAGTGCGGGCTAGGCTTAAGGCCTGAGCACAAGTGCGGGCTTGGCTTAAGTCCGTGGCACAAGTGCGGGCTAGGCTTAAGGCCGGAGGCACAAGTGCGGGCTAGGCTTAAGGCCGGGGCACAAGTGCGGGCTAGGCTTAAGGCCGGGGCACAAGTGCGAGCTAGGCTTAAGGCCGGGGCACAAGTGCGGGCTGGGCTTAAGGCCTGGGCACAAGTGCGGGCTAGGCTTAAGGCCGGGGCACAAGTGCGGGCTAGGCTTAAGGCCTGGGCACAAGTGCGGGCTAGGCTTAAGGCCGGGGCACTAGTGCGGGCTAGGCTTAAGGCCTGGGCACAAGTGCGGGCTAGGCTTAAGGCCTGGGCACAAGTGCGGGCTAGGCTTAAGGCCTGGGCACAAGTGCGGGCTAGGCTTAAGGCCTGGGCACAAGTGCGGGCTACGCTTAAGGCCGGGGGCACAAGTGCGGGCTACGCTTAAGGCCGGGGGCACAAGTGCGGGCTAGGCTTAAGGCCGGGGGCACAAGTGCGGGCTAGGCATAAGGCCTGGGCACAAGTGCGGGCTAGGCTTAAGGCCGGGGGCACAAGTGCGGGCTAGGCTTAAGGCCTGGGCACAAGTGCGGGCTAGGCTTAAGGCCTGGGCACAAGTGCGGGCTAGGCTTAAGGCCTGGGCACAAGTGCGGGCTAGGCTTAAGGCCTGGGCACAAGTGCGGGCTAGGCTTAAGGCCGATGCACAAGTGCGGGCTAGGCTTAAGGCCGGGGCACAAGTGCGGGCTAGGCTTAAGGCCTGGGCACAAGTGCGGGCTAGGCTTAAGGCCTGGGCACAAGTGCGGGCTAGGCTTAAGGCCTGGCCACAAGTGCGGGCTAGGCTTAAGGCCTGGGCACAAGTGCGGGCTAGGCTTAAGGCCTGGGCACAAGTGCGGGCTAGGCTTAAGGCCTGGGCACAAGTGCGGGCTAGGCTTATGGCCGGGGCACAAGTGCGGGCTAGGCTTAAGGCCTGGCCACAAGTGCGGGCTAGGCTTAAGGCCTGGCCACAAGTGCGGGCTAGGCTTAAGGCCGGGGCACAAGTGTGGGCTAGGCTTAAGGCCTGGGCACAAGTGCGGGCTAGGCTTAAGGCCTGGGCACAAGTGCGGGCTAGGCTTAAGGCCTGGGCACAAGTGCGGGCTAGGCTTAAGGCCTGGGCACAAGTGCGGGCTAGGCTTAAGGCCGATGCACAAGTGCGGGCTAGGCTTAAGGCCGGGGCACAAGTGCGGGCTAGGCTTAAGGCCTGGGCACAAGTGCGGGCTAGGCTTAAGGCCTGGGCACAAGTGCGGGCTAGGCTTAAGGCCTGGCCACAAGTGCGGGCTAGGCTTAAGGCCTGGGCACAAGTGCGGGCTAGGCTTAAGGCCTGGGCACAAGTGCGGGCTAGGCTTAAGGCCTGGGCACAAGTGCGGGCTAGGCTTAAGGCCTGGGCACAAGTGCGGGCTAGGCTTAAGGCCGGGGCACAAGTGCGGGCTAGGCTTAAGGCCTGGGCACAAGTGCGGGCTAGGCTTAAGGCCTGGGCACAAGTGCGGGCTAGGCTTAAGGCCTGGCCACAAGTGCGGGCTAGGCTTAAGGCCTGGGCACAAGTGCGGGCTAGGCTTAAGGCCTGGGCACAAGTGCGGGCTAGGCTTAAGGCCTGGGCACAAGTGCGGGCTAGGCTTATGGCCGGGGCACAAGTGCGGGCTAGGCTTAAGGCCTGGCCACAAGTGCGGGCTAGGCTTAAGGCCTGGCCACAAGTGCGGGCTAGGCTTAAGGCCGGGGCACAAGTGCGGGCTAGGCTTAAGGCCTGGGCACAAGTGCGGGCTAGGCTTAAGGCCTGGGCACAAGTGCGGGCTAGGCTTATGGCCTGGGCACAAGTGCGGGCTAGGCTTAAGGCCGGGGCACAAGTGCGGGCTAGGCTTAAGTCCATGGCACAAGTGCGGGCTAGGCTTAAGGCCGGGGCACAAGTGCGGGCTAGGCTTAAGGCCGGGGCACAAGTGCGGGCTAGGCTTAAGGCCGGGGCACAAGTGCGGGCTAGGCTTAAGGCCGGGGCACAAGTGCGGGCTAGGCTTAAGGCCGGGGCACAAGTGCGGGCTAGGCTTAAGGCCGTGGCACAAGTGCGGGCTAGGCTTAAGGCCTGGGCACAAGTGCGGGCTAGGCTTAAGGCCGGGGCACAAGTGCGGGCTAGGCTTAAGGCCGGGGCACAAGTGCGGGCTAGGCTTAAGGCCGGGGCACAAGTGCGGGCTAGGCTTAAGGCCGGGGCACAAGTGCGGGCTAGGCTTAAGGCCGGGGCACAAGTGCGGGCTAGGCTTAAGGCCGGGGCACAAGTGCGGGCTAGGCTTAAGGCCGGGGCACAAGTGCGGGCTAGGCTTAAGGCCGGGGCACAAGTGCGGGCTAGGCTTAAGGCCGGGGCACAAGTGCGGGCTAGGCTTAAGGCCGGGGCACAAGTGCGGGCTAGGCTTAAGGCCGGGGCACAAGTGCGGGCTAGGCTTAAGGCCGGGGCACAAGTGCGGGCTAGGCTTAAGGCCGGGGCACAAGTGCGGGCTAGGCTTAAGGCCGGGGCACAAGTGCGGGCTAGGCTTAAGGCCGGGGCACAAGTGTGGGCTAGGCTTAAGGCCGGGGCACAAGTGCGGGCTAGGCTTAAGGCCGGGGGCACAAGTGCGGGCTAGGCTTAAGGCCGATGCACAAGTGCGGGTTAGGCTTAAGGCCGGGGCACAAGTGCGGGCTAGGCTTAAGGCCTGGGCACAAGTGCGGGCTAGGCTTAAGGCCTGGGCACAAGTGCGGGCTAGGCTTAAGGCCGATGCACAAGTGCGGGTTAGGCTTAAGGCCGGGGCACAAGTGCGGGCTAGGCTTAAGGCCTGGGCACAAGTGCGGGCTAGGCTTAAGGCCTGGGCACAAGTGCGGGCTAGGCTTAAGGCCTGGGCACAAGTGCGGGCTAGGCTTAAGGCCTGGCCACAAGTGAGGGCTAGGCTTAAGGCCTGGGCACAAGTGCGGGCTAGGCTTAAGGCCTGGGCACAAGTGCGGGCTAGGCTTAAGGCCTGGGCACAAGTGCGGGCTAGGCTTATGGCCGGGGCACAAGTGCGGGCTAGGCTTAAGGCCTGGCCACGAGTGCGGGCTAGGCTTAAGGCCTGGCCACGAGTGCGGGCTAGGCTTAAGGCCGGGGCACGAGTGCGGGCTAGGCTTAAGGCCTGGGCACGAGTGCGGGCTAGGCTTAAGGCCTGGGCACAAGTGCGGGCTAGGCTTATGGCCTGGGCACAAGTGCGGGCTAGGCTTAAGGCCGGGGCACAAGTGCGGGCTAGGCTTAAGGCCGGGGCACAAGTGCGGGCTAGGCTTAAGGCCGGGGCACAAGTGCGGGCTAGGCTTAAGGCCGGGGCACAAGTGCGGGCTAGGCTTAAGGCCGGGGCACAAGTGCGGGCTAGGCTTAAGGCCGGGGCACAAGTGCGGGCTAGGCTTAAGGCCGGGGCACAAGTGCGGGCTAGGCTTAAGGCCGGGGCACAATTGCGGGCTAGGCTTAAGGCCTGGCCACAAGTGCGGGCTAGGCTTAAGGCCTGGCCACAAGTGCGGGCTAGGCTTAAGGCCTGGCCACAAGTGCGGGCTAGGCTTAAGGCCGGGGCACAAGTGCGGGCTAGGCTTAAGGCCTGGGCACAATTGCGGGCTAGGCTTATGGCCGGGGCACAAGTGCGGGCTAGGCTTAAGGCCTGGCCACAAGTGCGGGCTAGGCTTAAGGCCTGGGCACAAGTGCGGGCTAGGCTTAAGGCCTGGGCACAAGTGCGGGCTAGGCTTAAGGCCTGGGCACAAGTGCGGGCTAGGCTTAAGGCCTGGGCACAAGTGCGGGCTAGGCTTATGGCCGGGGCACAAGTGCGGGCTAGGCTTAAGGCCTGGCCACAAGTGCGGGCTAGGCTTAAGGCCTGGGCACAAGTGCGGGCTAGGCTTAAGGCCTGGGCACAAGTGCGGGCTAGGCTTAAGGCCTGGGCACAAGTGCGGGCTAGGCTTAAGGCCTGGGCACAAGTGCGGGCTAGGCTTATGGCCTGGGCACAAGTGCGGGCTAGGCTTAAGGCCGGGGCACAAGTGCTGGCTAGGCTTAAGTCCATGGCACAAGTGCGGGCTAGGCTTAAGGCCGGGGCACAAGTGCGGGCTAGGCTTATGGCCGGGGCACAAGTGCGGGCTAGGCTTAAGGCCGGGGCACAAGTGCGGGCTAGGCTTAAGGCCTGGGCACAAGTGCGGGCTAGGCTTAAGGCCTGGGCACAAGTGCGGGCTAGGCTTATGGCCTGGGCACAAGTGCGGGCTAGGCTTAAGGCCGGGGCACAAGTGCGGGCTAGGCTTAAGTCCATGGCACAAGTGCGGGCTAGGCTTAAGGCCGGGGCACAAGTGCGGGCTAGGCTTAAGGCCGGGGCACAAGTGCGGGCTAGGCTTAAGTCCGGCGCACAAGTGCGGGCTAGGCTTAAGGCCGGGGCACAAGTGCGGGCTAGGCTTAAGGCCGGGGCACAAGTGCGGGCTAGGCTTAAGGCCTGGGCACAAGTGCGGGCTAGGCTTAAGGCCGGGGCACAAGTGCGGGCTAGGCTTAAGGCCGGGGCACAAGTGCGGGCTAGGCTTAAGGCCGGGGCACAAGTGCGGGCTAGGCTTAAGGCCGGGGCACAAGTGCGGGCTAGGCTTAAGGCCGGGGCACAAGTGCGGGCTAGGCTTAAGGCCGGGGCACAAGTGCGGGCTAGGCTTAAGGCCGGGGCACAAGTGCGGGCTAGGCTTAAGGCCGGGGCACAAGTGCGGGCTAGGCTTAAGGCCGGGGCACAAGTGCGGGCTAGGCTTAAGGCCGGGGCACAAGTGCGGGCTAGGCTTAAGGCCGGGGCACAAGTGCGGGCTAGGCTTAAGGCCGGGGCACAAGTGCGGGCTAGGCTTAAGGCCGGGGCACAAGTGCGGGCTAGGCTTAAGGCCGGGGCACAAGTGCGGGCTAGGCTTAAGGCCGGGGCACAAGTGCAGTGCTGGCTAGGATCAAGGCAGGGGGCACAAGTGCTGGCTAGGCTTAAGGCATGGGCACAAGTGCCAGCTAGGCTTAAGGCCTGGGCACAAGTGCAGGCTAGGCTTAAGGCCTGGGCACAAGTGCAGGCTAGGCTTAAGGCCTGGGCACAAGTGCAGTGCTGGCTAGGATCAAGGCAAGGGGGCACAAGTGCTGGCTAGGCTTAAGGCATGGGCACAAGTGCTGGCTAGGCTTAAGGCATACAGCTAACTCTTTGCACTCTTTGCATAAAGGGTTAGGCACCCATAGGGGTGAAGAGCTAGCTTTCACCCCTCTACTCTGTACTTGGACATTTAGGACTAGATCCTTTGTTGTACAGTGCGGAGCCTCTCCATAACCCCATGCTCCAAGCGACCAGGCACTTCTTGTCTGTCCTCCGTAAATGGGTAATGCCTTCTTCCCCAATTACAGTCGTGCATGTGCATTCAGACGGGACAAGAGCGAAGAGCATAAAGCTGGCCCTATGTGCATAACCAACATGAAGCTGAAGACAAAAACAAACAAACAAGCATACAAGGGGCTCAAAAGTGCGGGCTGGGCTTAAGGCCTGGGCACAAGTGCGGGCTGGGCTTAAGGCCTGGGCACAAGTGCAGGCTGGGCTTTAGGCCTGGGCACAAGTGCGGGCTAGGCTTAAGGCCTGGGCACAAGTGCGGGCTAGGCTTAAGGCCTGGGCACAAGTGCGGGCTAGGCTTAAGGCTTGGGCACAAGTGCGGGCTAGGCTTAAGGCCTGAGCACAAGTGCGGGCTTGGCTTAAGTCCGTGGCACAAGTGCGGGCTAGGCTTAAGGCCGGGGGCACAAGTGCGGGCTAGGCTTAAGGCCGGGGCACAAGTGCGGGCTAGGCTTAAGGCCGGGGCACAAGTGCGAGCTAGGCTTAAGGCCGGGGCACAAGTGCGGGCTGGGCTTAAGGCCTGGGCACAAGTGCGGGCTAGGCTTAAGGCCGGGGCACAAGTGCGGGCTAGGCTTAAGGCCTGGGCACAAGTGCGGGCTAGGCTTAAGGCCGGGGCACTAGTGCGGGCTAGGCTTAAGGCCTGGGCACAAGTGCGGGCTAGGCTTAAGGCCTGGGCACAAGTGCGGGCTAGGCTTAAGGCCTGGGCACAAGTGCGGGCTAGGCTTAAGGCCTGGGCACAAGTGCGGGCTACGCTTAAGGCCGGGGGCACAAGTGCGGGCTACGCTTAAGGCCGGGGGCACAAGTGCGGGCTAGGCTTAAGGCCGGGGGCACAAGTGCGGGCTAGGCATAAGGCCTGGGCACAAGTGCGGGCTAGGCTTAAGGCCGGGGGCACAAGTGCGGGCTAGGCTTAAGGCCTGGGCACAAGTGCGGGCTAGGCTTAAGGCCTGGGCACAAGTGCGGGCTAGGCTTAAGGCCTGGGCACAAGTGCGGGCTAGGCTTAAGGCCTGGGCACAAGTGCGGGCTAGGCTTAAGGCCGATGCACAAGTGCGGGCTAGGCTTAAGGCCGGGGCACAAGTGCGGGCTAGGCTTAAGGCCTGGGCACAAGTGCGGGCTAGGCTTAAGGCCTGGGCACAAGTGCGGGCTAGGCTTAAGGCCTGGCCACAAGTGCGGGCTAGGCTTAAGGCCTGGGCACAAGTGCGGGCTAGGCTTAAGGCCTGGGCACAAGTGCGGGCTAGGCTTAAGGCCTGGGCACAAGTGCGGGCTAGGCTTAAGGCCTGGGCACAAGTGCGGGCTAGGCTTAAGGCCGGGGCACAAGTGCGGGCTAGGCTTAAGGCCTGGGCACAAGTGCGGGCTAGGCTTAAGGCCTGGGCACAAGTGCGGGCTAGGCTTAAGGCCTGGCCACAAGTGCGGGCTAGGCTTAAGGCCTGGGCACAAGTGCGGGCTAGGCTTAAGGCCTGGGCACAAGTGCGGGCTAGGCTTAAGGCCTGGGCACAAGTGCGGGCTAGGCTTATGGCCGGGGCACAAGTGCGGGCTAGGCTTAAGGCCTGGCCACAAGTGCGGGCTAGGCTTAAGGCCTGGCCACAAGTGCGGGCTAGGCTTAAGGCCGGGGCACAAGTGCGGGCTAGGCTTAAGGCCTGGGCACAAGTGCGGGCTAGGCTTAAGGCCTGGGCACAAGTGCGGGCTAGGCTTAAGGCCTGGGCACAAGTGCGGGCTAGGCTTAAGGCCTGGGCACAAGTGCGGGCTAGGCTTAAGGCCTGGGCACAAGTGCGGGCTAGGCTTAAGGCCGGGGCACAAGTGCGGGCTAGGCTTAAGGCCTGGGCACAAGTGCGGGCTAGGCTTAAGGCCTGGGCACAAGTGCGGGCTAGGCTTAAGGCCTGGCCACAAGTGCGGGCTAGGCTTAAGGCCTGGGCACAAGTGCGGGCTAGGCTTAAGGCCTGGGCACAAGTGCGGGCTAGGCTTAAGGCCTGGGCACAAGTGCGGGCTAGGCTTAAGGCCTGGGCACAAGTGCGGGCTAGGCTTAAGGCCGGGGCACAAGTGCGGGCTAGGCTTAAGGCCTGGGCACAAGTGCGGGCTAGGCTTAAGGCCTGGGCACAAGTGCGGGCTAGGCTTAAGGCCTGGCCACAAGTGCGGGCTAGGCTTAAGGCCTGGGCACAAGTGCGGGCTAGGCTTAAGGCCTGGGCACAAGTGCGGGCTAGGCTTAAGGCCTGGGCACAAGTGCGGGCTAGGCTTATGGCCGGGGCACAAGTGCGGGCTAGGCTTAAGGCCTGGCCACAAGTGCGGGCTAGGCTTAAGGCCTGGCCACAAGTGCGGGCTAGGCTTAAGGCCGGGGCACAAGTGCGGGCTAGGCTTAAGGCCTGGGCACAAGTGCGGGCTAGGCTTAAGGCCTGGGCACAAGTGCGGGCTAGGCTTATGGCCTGGGCACAAGTGCGGGCTAGGCTTAAGGCCGGGGCACAAGTGCGGGCTAGGCTTAAGTCCATGGCACAAGTGCGGGCTAGGCTTAAGGCCGGGGCACAAGTGCGGGCTAGGCTTAAGGCCGGGGCACAAGTGCGGGCTAGGCTTAAGGCCGGGGCACAAGTGCGGGCTAGGCTTAAGGCCGGGGCACAAGTGCGGGCTAGGCTTAAGGCCGGGGCACAAGTGCGGGCTAGGCTTAAGGCCGTGGCACAAGTGCGGGCTAGGCTTAAGGCCTGGGCACAAGTGCGGGCTAGGCTTAAGGCCGGGGCACAAGTGCGGGCTAGGCTTAAGGCCGGGGCACAAGTGCGGGCTAGGCTTAAGGCCGGGGCACAAGTGCGGGCTAGGCTTAAGGCCGGGGCACAAGTGCGGGCTAGGCTTAAGGCCGGGGCACAAGTGCGGGCTAGGCTTAAGGCCGGGGCACAAGTGCGGGCTAGGCTTAAGGCCGGGGCACAAGTGCGGGCTAGGCTTAAGGCCGGGGCACAAGTGCGGGCTAGGCTTAAGGCCGGGGCACAAGTGCGGGCTAGGCTTAAGGCCGGGGCACAAGTGCGGGCTAGGCTTAAGGCCGGGGCACAAGTGCGGGCTAGGCTTAAGGCCGGGGCACAAGTGCGGGCTAGGCTTAAGGCCGGGGCACAAGTGCGGGCTAGGCTTAAGGCCGGGGCACAAGTGCGGGCTAGGCTTAAGGCCGGGGCACAAGTGCGGGCTAGGCTTAAGTCCATGGCACAAGTGCGGGCTAGGCTTAAGGCCGGGGCACAAGTGCGGGCTAGGCTTAAGGCCGGGGCACAAGTGCGGGCTAGGCTTAAGGCCGGGGGCACAAGTGCGGGCTAGGCTTAAGGCCGATGCACAAGTGCGGGTTAGGCTTAAGGCCGGGGCACAAGTGCGGGCTAGGCTTAAGGCCTGGGCACAAGTGCGGGCTAGGCTTAAGGCCTGGGCACAAGTGCGGGCTAGGCTTAAGGCCTGGGCACAAGTGCGGGCTAGGCTTAAGGCCTGGCCACAAGTGAGGGCTAGGCTTAAGGCCTGGGCACAAGTGCGGGCTAGGCTTAAGGCCTGGGCACAAGTGCGGGCTAGGCTTAAGGCCTGGGCACAAGTGCGGGCTAGGCTTATGGCCGGGGCACAAGTGCGGGCTAGGCTTAAGGCCTGGCCACGAGTGCGGGCTAGGCTTAAGGCCTGGCCACGAGTGCGGGCTAGGCTTAAGGCCGGGGCACGAGTGCGGGCTAGGCTTAAGGCCTGGGCACGAGTGCGGGCTAGGCTTAAGGCCTGGGCACAAGTGCGGGCTAGGCTTATGGCCTGGGCACAAGTGCGGGCTAGGCTTAAGGCCGGGGCACAAGTGCGGGCTAGGCTTAAGGCCGGGGCACAAGTGCGGGCTAGGCTTAAGGCCGGGGCACAAGTGCGGGCTAGGCTTAAGGCCGGGGCACAAGTGCGGGCTAGGCTTAAGGCCGGGGCACAAGTGCGGGCTAGGCTTAAGGCCGGGGCACAAGTGCGGGCTAGGCTTAAGGCCGGGGCACAAGTGCGGGCTAGGCTTAAGGCCGGGGCACAATTGCGGGCTAGGCTTAAGGCCTGGCCACAAGTGCGGGCTAGGCTTAAGGCCTGGCCACAAGTGCGGGCTAGGCTTAAGGCCTGGCCACAAGTGCGGGCTAGGCTTAAGGCCGGGGCACAAGTGCGGGCTAGGCTTAAGGCCTGGGCACAATTGCGGGCTAGGCTTATGGCCGGGGCACAAGTGCGGGCTAGGCTTAAGGCCTGGCCACAAGTGCGGGCTAGGCTTAAGGCCTGGGCACAAGTGCGGGCTAGGCTTAAGGCCTGGGCACAAGTGCGGGCTAGGCTTAAGGCCTGGGCACAAGTGCGGGCTAGGCTTAAGGCCTGGGCACAAGTGCGGGCTAGGCTTATGGCCGGGGCACAAGTGCGGGCTAGGCTTAAGGCCTGGCCACAAGTGCGGGCTAGGCTTAAGGCCTGGGCACAAGTGCGGGCTAGGCTTAAGGCCTGGGCACAAGTGCGGGCTAGGCTTAAGGCCTGGGCACAAGTGCGGGCTAGGCTTAAGGCCTGGGCACAAGTGCGGGCTAGGCTTATGGCCTGGGCACAAGTGCGGGCTAGGCTTAAGGCCGGGGCACAAGTGCTGGCTAGGCTTAAGTCCATGGCACAAGTGCGGGCTAGGCTTAAGGCCGGGGCACAAGTGCGGGCTAGGCTTAAGGCCGGGGCACAAGTGCGGGCTAGGCTTAAGGCCGGGGCACAAGTGCGGGCTAGGCTTAAGGCCGGGGCACAAGTGCGGGCTAGGCTTAAGGCCGGGGCACAAGTGCGGGCTAGGCTTAAGGCCGTGGCACAAGTGCGGGCTAGGCTTAAGGCCTGGGCACAAGTGCGGGCTAGGCTTAAGGCCGGGGCACAAGTGCGGGCTAGGCTTAAGGCCGGGGCACAAGTGCGGGCTAGGCTTAAGGCCGGGGCACAAGTGCGGGCTAGGCTTAAGGCCGGGGCACAAGTGCGGGCTAGGCTTAAGGCCGGGGCACAAGTGCGGGCTAGGCTTAAGGCCGGGGCACAAGTGCGGGCTAGGATTAAGGCCGGGGCACAAGTGCGGGCTAGGCTTAAGGCCGGGGCACAAGTGCGGGCTAGGCTTAAGGCCGGGGCACAAGTGCGGGCTAGGCTTAAGGCCGGGGCACAAGTGCGGGCTAGGCTTAAGGCCGGGGCACAAGTGCGGGCTAGGCTTAATGCCGGGGCACAAGTGCGGGCTAGGCTTAAGGCCGGGGCACAAGTGCGGGCTAGGCTTAAGGCCGGGGCACAAGTGCGGGCTAGGCTTAAGGCCGGGGCACAAGTGCGGGCTAGGCTTAAGGCCGGGGCACAAGTGCGGGCTAGGCTTAAGGCCGGGGCACAAGTGCGGGCTAGGCTTAAGGCCGGGGCACAAGTGCGGGCTAGGCTTAAGGCCGGGGCACAATTGCGGGCTAGGCTTAAGGCCTGGCCACAAGTGCGGGCTAGGCTTAAGGCCTGGCCACAAGTGCGGGCTAGGCTTAAGGCCTGGCCACAAGTGCGGGCTAGGCTTAAGGCCGGGGCACAAGTGCGGGCTAGGCTTAAGGCCTGGGCACAATTGCGGGCTAGGCTTATGGCCGGGGCACAAGTGCGGGCTAGGCTTAAGGCCTGGCCACAAGTGCGGGCTAGGCTTAAGGCCTGGGCACAAGTGCGGGCTAGGCTTAAGGCCTGGGCACAAGTGCGGGCTAGGCTTAAGGCCTGGGCACAAGTGCGGGCTAGGCTTAAGGCCTGGGCACAAGTGCGGGCTAGGCTTATGGCCGGGGCACAAGTGCGGGCTAGGCTTAAGGCCTGGCCACAAGTGCGGGCTAGGCTTAAGGCCTGGGCACAAGTGCGGGCTAGGCTTAAGGCCTGGGCACAAGTGCGGGCTAGGCTTAAGGCCTGGGCACAAGTGCGGGCTAGGCTTAAGGCCTGGGCACAAGTGCGGGCTAGGCTTATGGCCTGGGCACAAGTGCGGGCTAGGCTTAAGGCCGGGGCACAAGTGCTGGCTAGGCTTAAGTCCATGGCACAAGTGCGGGCTAGGCTTAAGGCCGGGGCACAAGTGCGGGCTAGGCTTAAGGCCGGGGCACAAGTGCGGGCTAGGCTTAAGGCCGGGGCACAAGTGCGGGCTAGGCTTAAGGCCGGGGCACAAGTGCGGGCTAGGCTTAAGGCCGGGGCACAAGTGCGGGCTAGGCTTAAGGCCGGGGCACAAGTGCGGGCTAGGCTTAAGGCCGTGGCACAAGTGCGGGCTAGGCTTAAGGCCTGGGCACAAGTGCGGGCTAGGCTTAAGGCCGGGGCACAAGTGCGGGCTAGGCTTAATGCCGGGGCACAAGTGCGGGCTAGGCTTAAGGCCGGGGCACAAGTGCGGGCTAGGCTTAAGGCCGGGGCACAAGTGCGGGCTAGGCTTAAGGCCGGGGCACAAGTGCGGGCTAGGCTTAAGTCCATGGCACAAGTGCGGGCTAGGCTTAAGGCCGGGGCACAAGTGCGGGCTAGGCTTAAGGCCGGGGCACAAGTGCGGGCTAGGCTTAAGGCCGGGGCACAAGTGCGGGCTAGGCTTAAGGCCGGGGCACAAGTGCAGGCTAGGCTTAAGGCCGGGGCACAAGTGCGGGCTAGGCTTAAGTCCGTGGCACAAGTGCGGGCTAGGCTTGCGGGCTAGGCTTAAGGCCTGGGCACAAGTGCGGGCTAGGCTTAAGGCCGGGGCACAAGTGCGGGCTAGGCTTAAGGCCGGGGCACAAGTGCGGGCTAGGCTTAAGGCCGGGGCACAAGTGCGGGCTAGGCTTAAGGCCGGGGCACAAGTGCGGGCTAGGCTTAAGGCCGGGGCACAAGTGCGGGCTAGGCTTAAGGCCGGGGCACAAGTGCGGGCTAGGCTTAAGGCCGGGGCACAAGTGCGGGCTAGGCTTAAGGCCGGGGCACAAGTGCGGGCTAGGCTTAAGGCCGGGGCACAAGTGCGGGCTAGGCTTAAGGCCGGGGCACAAGTGCGGGCTAGGCTTAAGGCCGGGGCACAAGTGCGGGCTAGGCTTAAGGCCGGGGCACAAGTGCAGTGCTGGCTAGGATCAAGGCAGGGGGCACAAGTGCTGGCTAGGCTTAAGGCATGGGCACAAGTGCCAGCTAGGCTTAAGGCCTGGGCACAAGTGCAGGCTAGGCTTAAGGCCTGGGCACAAGTGCAGGCTAGGCTTAAGGCCTGGGCACAAGTGCAGTGCTGGCTAGGATCAAGGCAAGGGGGCACAAGTGCTGGCTAGGCTTAAGGCATGGGCACAAGTGCTGGCTAGGCTTAAGGCATACAGCTAACTCTTTGCACTCTTTGCATAAAGGGTTAGGCACCCATAGGGGTGAAGAGCTAGCTTTCACCCCTCTACTCTGTACTTGGACATTTAGGACTAGATCCTTTGTTGTACAGTGCGGAGCCTCTCCATAACCCCATGCTCCAAGCGACCAGGCACTTCTTGTCTGTCCTCCGTAAATGGGTAATGCCTTCTTCCCCAATTACAGTCGTGCATGTGCATTCAGACGGGACAAGAGCGAAGAGCATAAAGCTGGCCCTATGTGCATAACCAACATGAAGCTGAAGACAAAAACAAACAAACAAGCATACAAGGGGCTCAAAAGTGCGGGCTGGGCTTAAGACCTGGGCACAAGTGCGGGCTGGGCTTAAGGCCTGGGCACAAGTGCGGGCTGGGCTTAAGGCCTGGGCACAAGTGCGGGCTGGGCTTAAGGCCTGGGCACAAGTGCGGGCTGGGCTTAAGGCCTGGGCACAAGTGCGGGCTGGGCTTAAGGCCTGGGCACAAGTGCGGGCTGGGCTTAAGGCCTGGGCACAAGTGCGGGCTGGGCTTAAGGCCTGGGCACAAGTGCGGGCTGGGCTTAAGGCCTGGGCACAAGTGCGGGCTGGGCTTAAGGCCTGGTCACAAGTGCGGGCTGGGCTTAAGGCCTGGGCACAAGTGCGGGCTAGGCTTAAGGCCGGGGCACAAGTGCGGGCTAGGCTTAAGGCCGGGGCACAAGTGCGGGCTAGGCTTAAGGCCGGGGCACAAGTGCGGGCTAGGCTTAAGGCCGGGGCACAAGTGCGGGCTAGGCTTAAGGCTTGGGCACAAGTGCGGGCTAGGCTTAAGGCCTGGGCACAAGTGCAGGCTAGGCTTAAGGCCGGGGCACAAGTGCGGGCTAGGCTTAAGGCCGGGGCACAAGTGCGGGCTAGGCTTAAGGCCGGGGCACAAGTGCGGGCTAGGCTTAAGGCCGGGGCACAAGTGCGGGCTAGACTTAAGGCCGGGGCACAAGTGCGGGCTAGGCTTAAGGCCGGGGCACAAGTGCGGGCTAGGCTTAAGGCCGGGGCACAAGTGCGGGCTAGGCTTAAGGCCGGGGCACAAGTGCGGGCTAGGCTTAAGGCCGGGGCACAAGTGCAGTGCTGGCTAGGATCAAGGCAGGGGGCACAAGTGCTGGCTAGGCTTAAGGCATGGGCACAAGTGCCAGCTAGGCTTAAGGCCTGGGCACAAGTGCAGGCTAGGCTTAAGGCCTGGGCAGAAGTGCAGGCTAGGCTTAAGGCCTGGGCACAAGTGCAGTGCTGGCTAGGATCAAGGCAAGGGGGCACAAGTGCTGGCTAGGCTTAAGGCATGGGCACAAGTGCTGGCTAGGCTTAAGGCATACAGCTAACTCTTTGCACTCTTTGCATAAAGGGTTAGGCACCCATAGGGGTGAAGAGCTAGCTTTCACCCCTCTACTCTGTAATTGGACATTTAGGACTAGATCCTTTGTTGTACAGTGCGGAGCCTCTCCATAACCCCATGCTCCAAGCGACCAGGCACTTCTTGTCTGTCCTCCGTAAATGGGTAATGCCTTCTTCCCCAATTACAGTCGTGCATGTGCATTCAGACGGGACAAGAGCGAAGAGCATAAAGCTGGCCCTATGTGCATAACCAACATGAAGCTGAAGACAAAAACAAACAAACAAGCATACAAGGGGCTCAAAAGTGCGGGCTGGGCTTAAGGCCTGGGCACAAGTGCGGGCTGGGCTTAAGGCCTGGGCACAAGTGCGGGCTGGGCTTAAGGCCTGGGCACAAGTGCGGGCTAGGCTTAAGGCCTGGGCAAAAGTGCGGGCTAGGCTTAAGGCCTGGGCACAAGTGCGGGCTAGGCTTAAGGCTTGGGCACAAGTGCGGGCTAGGCTTAAGGCCTGAGCACAAGTGCGGGCTTGGCTTAAGTCCGTGGCACAAGTGCGGGCTAGGCTTAAGGCTGGGGGCACAAGTGCGGGCTAGGCTTAAGGCCGGGGCACAAGTGCGGGCTAGGCTTAAGGCCGGGGCACAAGTGCGGGCTAGGCTTAAGGCCGGGGCACAAGTGCGGGCTGGGCTTAAGGCCTGGGCACAAGTGCGGGCTAGGCTTAAGGCCGGGGCACAAGTGCGGGCTAGGCTTAAGGCCTGGGCACAAGTGCGGGCTAGGCTTAAGGCCGGGGCACTAGTGCGGGCTAGGCTTAAGGCCTGGGCACAAGTGCGGGCTAGGCTTAAGGCCTGGGCACAAGTGCGGGCTAGGCTTAAGGCCTGGGCACAAGTGCGGGCTACGCTTAAGGCCGGGGGCACAAGTGCGGGCTAGGCTTAAGGCCGGGGGCACAAGTGCGGGCTAGGCATAAGGCCTGGGCACAAGTGCGGGCTAGGCTTAAGGCCGGGGGCACAAGTGCGGGCTAGGCTTAAGGCCTGGGCACAAGTGCGGGCTAGGCTTAAGGCCTGGGCACAAGTGCGGGCTAGGCTTAAGGCCTGGGCACAAGTGCGGGCTAGGCTTAAGGCCGATGCACAAGTGCGGGCTAGGCTTAAGGCCGGGGCACAAGTGCGGGCTAGGCTTAAGGCCGGGGCACAAGTGCGGGCTAGGCTTAAGGCCGGGGCACAAGTGCGGGCTAGGCTTAAGGCCGGGGCACAAGTGCGGGCTAGGCTTAAGGCCGGGGCACAAGTGCGGGCTAGGCTTAAGGCCGGGGCACAAGTGCGGGCTAGGCTTAAGGCCGGGGCACAAGTGCGGGCTAGGCTTAAGGCCGGGGCACAAGTGCGGGCTAGGCTTAAGGCCGGGGCACAAGTGCGGGCTAGGCTTAAGGCCGGGGCACAAGTGCGGGCTAGGCTTAAGGCCGGGGCACAAGTGCTGGCTAGGCTTAAGGCCGGGGCACAAGTGCGGGCTAGGCTTAAGGCCGGGGCACAAGTGCGGGCTAGGCTTAAGGCCGGGGCACAAGTGCGGGCTAGGCTTAAGGCCGGGGCACAAGTGCGGGCTAGGCTTAAGGCCGGGGCACAAGTGCGGGCTAGGCTTAAGGCCGGGGCACAAGTGCGGGCTAGGCTTAAGGCCGGGGCACAAGTGCGGGCTAGGCTTAAGTCCGTGGCACAAGTGCGGGCTAGGCTTAAGTCCGTGGCACAAGTGCGGGCTAGGCTTAAGGCCTGGGCACAAGTGCGGGCTAGGCTTAAGGCCGGGGCACAAGTGCGGGCTAGGCTTAAGGCCGGGGCACAAGTGCGGGCTAGGCTTAAGGCCGGGGCACAAGTGCGGGCTAGGCTTAAGGCCGGGGCACAAGTGCGGGCTAGGCTTAAGGCCGGGGCACAAGTGCGGGCTAGGCTTAAGGCCGGGGCACAAGTGCGGGCTAGGCTTAAGGCCGGGGCACAAGTGCGGGCTAGGCTTAAGGCCGGGGCACAAGTGCGGGCTAGGCTTAAGGCCGGGGCACAAGTGCGGGCTAGGCTTAAGGCCGGGGCACAAGTGCGGGCTAGGCTTAAGGCCGGGGCACAAGTGCGGGCTAGGCTTAAGGCCGGGGCACAAGTGCGGGCTAGGCTTAAGGCCGGGGCACAAGTGCGGGCTAGGCTTAAGGCCGGGCACAAGTGCAGTGCTGGCTAGGATCAAGGCAGGGGGCACAAGTGCTGGCTAGGCTTAAGGCATGGGCACAAGTGCCAGCTAGGCTTAAGGCCTGGGCACAAGTGCAGGCTAGGCTTAAGGCCTGGGCACAAGTGCAGGCTAGGCTTAAGGCCTGGGCACAAGTGCAGTGCTGGCTAGGATCAAGGCAAGGGGGCACAAGTGCTGGCTAGGCTTAAGGCATGGGCACAAGTGCTGGCTAGGCTTAAGGCATACAGCTAACTCTTTGCACTTTTTGCATAAAGGGTTAGGCACCCATAGGGGTGAAGAGCTAGCTTTCACCCCTCTACTCTGTACTTGGACATTTAGGACTAGATCCTTTGTTGTACAGTGCGGAGCCTCTCCATAACCCCATGCTCCAAGCGACCAGGCACTTCTTGTTTGTCCTCCGTAAATGGGTAATGCCTTCTTCCCCAATTACAGTCGTGCATGTGCATTCAGACGGGACAAGAGCGAAGAGCATAAAGCTGGCCCTATGTGCATAACCAACATGAAGCTGAAGACAAAAACAAACAAACAAGCATACAAGGGGCTCAAAAGTGCGGGCTGGGCTTAAGGCCTGGGCACAAGTGCGGGCTGGGCTTAAGGCCTGGGCACAAGTGCGGGCTGGGCTTAAGGCCTGGGCACAAGTGCGGGCTGGGCTTAAGGCCTGGGCACAAGTGCGGGCTGGGCTTAAGGCCTGGGCACAAGTGCGGGCTGGGCTTAAGGCCTGGGCACAAGTGCGGGCTGGGCTTAAGGCCTGGGCACAAGTGCGGGCTGGGCTTAAGGCCTGGGCACAAGTGCGGGCTGGGCTTAAGGCCTGGGCACAAGTGCGGGCTGGGCTTAAGGCCTGGGCACAAGTGCGGGCTGGGCTTAAGGCCTGGTCACAAGTGCGGGCTGGGCTTAAGGCCTGGGCACAACTGCGGGCTAGGCTTAAGGCCGGGGCACAAGTGCGGGCTAGGCTTAAGGCCGGGGCACAAGTGCGGGCTAGGCTTAAGGCCGGGGCACAAGTGCGGGCTAGGCTTAAGGCCGGGGCACAAGTGCGGGCTAGGCTTAAGGCTTGGGCACAAGTGCGGGCTAGGCTTAAGGCCTGGGCACAAGTGCGGGCTAGGCTTAAGGCCTGAGCACAAGTGCGGGCTTGGCTTAAGTCCGTGGCACAAGTGCGGGCTAGGCTTAAGGCCGGGGGCACAAGTGCGGGCTAGGCTTAAGGCCGGGGCACAAGTGCGGGCTAGGCTTAAGGCCGGGGCACAAGTGCGGGCTAGGCTTAAGGCCGGGGCACAAGTGCGGGCTAGGCTTAAGGCCGGGGCACAAGTGCGGGCTAGGCTTAAGGCCGGGGCACAAGTGCGGGCTAGGCTTAAGGCCGGGGCACAAGTGCGGGCTAGGCTTAAGGCCGGGGCACAAGTGCGGGCTAGGCTTAAGGCCGGGGCACAAGTGCGGGCTAGGCTTAAGGCCGGGGCACAAGTGCGGGCTAGGCTTAAGGCCGGGGCACAAGTGCGGGCTAGGCTTAAGGCCGGGGCACAAGTGCGGGCTAGGCTTAAGTCCATGGCACAAGTGCGGGCTAGGCTTAAGGCCGGGGCACAAGTGCGGGCTAGGCTTAAGGCCGGGGCACAAGTGCGGGCTAGGCTTAAGGCCGGGGCACAAGTGCGGGCTAGGCTTAAGGCCGGGGCACAAGTGCGGGCTAGGCTTAAGGCCGGGGCACAAGTGCGGGCTAGGCTTAAGTCCGTGGCACAAGTGCGGGCTAGGCTTAAGGCCTGGGCACAAGTGCGGGCTAGGCTTAAGGCCGGGGCACATGTGCGGGCTAGGCTTAAGGCCGGGGCACAAGTGCGGGCTAGGCTTAAGGCCGGGGCACAAGTGCGGGCTAGGCTTAAGGCCGGGGCACAAGTGCGGGCTAGGCTTAAGGCCGGGGCACAAGTGCAGTGCTGGCTAGGATCAAGGCAGGGGGCACAAGTGCTGGCTAGGCTTAAGGCATGGGCACAAGTGCCAGCTAGGCTTAAGGCCTGGGCACAAGTGCAGGCTAGGCTTAAGGCCTGGGCACAAGTGCAGGCTAGGCTTAAGGCCTGGGCACAAGTGCAGTGCTGGCTAGGATCAAGGCAAGGGGGCACAAGTGCTGGCTAGGCTTAAGGCATGGGCACAAGTGCTGGCTAGGCTTAAGGCATACAGCTAACTCTTTGCACTCTTTGCATAAAGGGTTAGGCACCCATAGGGGTGAAGAGCTAGCTTTCACCCCTCTACTCTGTACTTGGACATTTAGGACTAGATCCTTTGTTGTACAGTGCGGAGCCTCTCCATAACCCCATGCTCCAAGCGACCAGGCACTTCTTGTCTGTCCTCCGTAAATGGGTAATGCCTTCTTCCCCAATTACAGTCGTGCATGTGCATTCAGACGGGACAAGAGCGAAGAGCATAAAGCTGGCCCTATGTGCATAACCAACATGAAGCTGAAGACAAAAACAAACAAACAAGCATACAAGGGGCTCAAAAGTGCGGGCTGGGCTTAAGACCTGGGCACAAGTGCGGGCTGGGCTTAAGGCCTGGGCACAAGTGCGGGCTGGGCTTAAGGCCTGGGCACAAGTGCGGGCTGGGCTTAAGGCCTGGGCACAAGTGCGGGCTGGGCTTAAGGCCTGGGCACAAGTGCGGGCTGGGCTTAAGGCCTGGGCACAAGTGCGGGCTGGGCTTAAGGCCTGGGCACAAGTGCGGGCTGGGCTTAAGGCCTGGGCACAAGTGCGGGCTGGGCTTAAGGCCTGGGCACAAGTGCGGGCTGGGCTTAAGGCCTGGTCACAAGTGCGGGCTGGGCTTAAGGCCTGGGCACAAGTGCGGGCTAGGCTTAAGGCCGGGGCACAAGTGCGGGCTAGGCTTAAGGCCGGGGCACAAGTGCGGGCTAGGCTTAAGGCCGGGGCACAAGTGCGGGCTAGGCTTAAGGCCGGGGCACAAGTGCGGGCTAGGCTTAAGGCCGGGGCACAAGTGCGGGCTAGGCTTAAGGCTTGGGCACAAGTGCGGGCTAGGCTTAAGGCCTGGGCACAAGTGCAGGCTAGGCTTAAGGCCGGGGCACAAGTGCGGGCTAGGCTTAAGGCCGGGGCACAAGTGCGGGCTAGGCTTAAGGCCGGGGCACAAGTGCGGGCTAGGCTTAAGGCCGGGGCACAAGTGCGGGCTAGACTTAAGGCCGGGGCACAAGTGCGGGCTAGGCTTAAGGCCGGGGCACAAGTGCGGGCTAGGCTTAAGGCCGGGGCACAAGTGCGGGCTAGGCTTAAGGCCGGGGCACAAGTGCGGGCTAGGCTTAAGGCCGGGGCACAAGTGCAGTGCTGGCTAGGATCAAGGCAGGGGGCACAAGTGCTGGCTAGGCTTAAGGCATGGGCACAAGTGCCAGCTAGGCTTAAGGCCTGGGCACAAGTGCAGGCTAGGCTTAAGGCCTGGGCAGAAGTGCAGGCTAGGCTTAAGGCCTGGGCACAAGTGCAGTGCTGGCTAGGATCAAGGCAAGGGGGCACAAGTGCTGGCTAGGCTTAAGGCATGGGCACAAGTGCTGGCTAGGCTTAAGGCATACAGCTAACTCTTTGCACTCTTTGCATAAAGGGTTAGGCACCCATAGGGGTGAAGAGCTAGCTTTCACCCCTCTACTCTGTACTTGGACATTTAGGACTAGATCCTTTGTTGTACAGTGCGGAGCCTCTCCATAACCCCATGCTCCAAGCGACCAGGCACTTCTTGTCTGTCCTCCGTAAATGGGTAATGCCTTCTTCCCCAATTACAGTCGTGCATGTGCATTCAGACGGGACAAGAGCGAAGAGCATAAAGCTGGCCCTATGTGCATAACCAACATGAAGCTGAAGACAAAAACAAACAAACAAGCATACAAGGGGCTCAAAAGTGCGGGCTGGGCTTAAGGCCTGGGCACAAGTGCGGGCTGGGCTTAAGGCCTGGGCACAAGTGCGGGCTGGGCTTAAGGCCTGGGCACAAGTGCGGGCTAGGCTTAAGGCCTGGGCAAAAGTGCGGGCTAGGCTTAAGGCCTGGGCACAAGTGCGGGCTAGGCTTAAGGCTTGGGCACAAGTGCGGGCTAGGCTTAAGGCCTGAGCACAAGTGCGGGCTTGGCTTAAGTCCGTGGCACAAGTGCGGGCTAGGCTTAAGGCCGGGGGCACAAGTGCGGGCTAGGCTTAAGGCCGGGGCACAAGTGCGGGCTAGGCTTAAGGCCGGGGCACAAGTGCGGGCTAGGCTTAAGGCCGGGGCACAAGTGCGGGCTGGGCTTAAGGCCTGGGCACAAGTGCGGGCTAGGCTTAAGGCCGGGGCACAAGTGCGGGCTAGGCTTAAGGCCTGGGCACAAGTGCGGGCTAGGCTTAAGGCCGGGGCACTAGTGCGGGCTAGGCTTAAGGCCTGGGCACAAGTGCGGGCTAGGCTTAAGGCCTGGGCACAAGTGCGGGCTAGGCTTAAGGCCTGGGCACAAGTGCGGGCTACGCTTAAGGCCGGGGGCACAAGTGCGGGCTAGGCTTAAGGCCGGGGGCACAAGTGCGGGCTAGGCATAAGGCCTGGGCACAAGTGCGGGCTAGGCTTAAGGCCGGGGGCACAAGTGCGGGCTAGGCTTAAGGCCTGGGCACAAGTGCGGGCTAGGCTTAAGGCCTGGGCACAAGTGCGGGCTAGGCTTAAGGCCTGGGCACAAGTGCGGGCTAGGCTTAAGGCCGATGCACAAGTGCGGGCTAGGCTTAAGGCCGGGGCACAAGTGCGGGCTAGGCTTAAGGCCGGGGCACAAGTGCGGGCTAGGCTTAAGGCCGGGGCACAAGTGCGGGCTAGGCTTAAGGCCGGGGCACAAGTGCGGGCTAGGCTTAAGGCCGGGGCACAAGTGCGGGCTAGGCTTAAGGCCGGGGCACAAGTGCGGGCTAGGCTTAAGGCCGGGGCACAAGTGCGGGCTAGGCTTAAGGCCGGGGCACAAGTGCGGGCTAGGCTTAAGGCCGGGGCACAAGTGCGGGCTAGGCTTAAGGCCGGGGCACAAGTGCTGGCTAGGCTTAAGGCCGGGGCACAAGTGCGGGCTAGGCTTAAGGCCGGGGCACAAGTGCGGGCTAGGCTTAAGGCCGGGGCACAAGTGCGGGCTAGGCTTAAGGCCGGGGCACAAGTGCGGGCTAGGCTTAAGGCCGGGGCACAAGTGCGGGCTAGGCTTAAGGCCGGGGCACAAGTGCGGGCTAGGCTTAAGGCCGGGGCACAAGTGCGGGCTAGGCTTAAGTCCGTGGCACAAGTGCGGGCTAGGCTTAAGTCCGTGGCACAAGTGCGGGCTAGGCTTAAGGCCTGGGCACAAGTGCGGGCTAGGCTTAAGGCCGGGGCACAAGTGCGGGCTAGGCTTAAGGCCGGGGCACAAGTGCGGGCTAGGCTTAAGGCCGGGGCACAAGTGCGGGCTAGGCTTAAGGCCGGGGCACAAGTGCGGGCTAGGCTTAAGGCCGGGGCACAAGTGCGGGCTAGGCTTAAGGCCGGGGCACAAGTGCGGGCTAGGCTTAAGGCCGGGGCACAAGTGCGGGCTAGGCTTAAGGCCGGGGCACAAGTGCGGGCTAGGCTTAAGGCCGGGGCACAAGTGCGGGCTAGGCTTAAGGCCGGGGCACAAGTGCGGGCTAGGCTTAAGGCCGGGGCACAAGTGCGGGCTAGGCTTAAGGCCGGGGCACAAGTGCGGGCTAGGCTTAAGGCCGGGGCACAAGTGCGGGCTAGGCTTAAGGCCGGGCACAAGTGCAGTGCTGGCTAGGATCAAGGCAGGGGGCACAAGTGCTGGCTAGGCTTAAGGCATGGGCACAAGTGCCAGCTAGGCTTAAGGCCTGGGCACAAGTGCAGGCTAGGCTTAAGGCCTGGGCACAAGTGCAGGCTAGGCTTAAGGCCTGGGCACAAGTGCAGTGCTGGCTAGGATCAAGGCAAGGGGGCACAAGTGCTGGCTAGGCTTAAGGCATGGGCACAAGTGCTGGCTAGGCTTAAGGCATACAGCTAACTCTTTGCACTTTTTGCATAAAGGGTTAGGCACCCATAGGGGTGAAGAGCTAGCTTTCACCCCTCTACTCTGTACTTGGACATTTAGGACTAGATCCTTTGTTGTACAGTGCGGAGCCTCTCCATAACCCCATGCTCCAAGCGACCAGGCACTTCTTGTTTGTCCTCCGTAAATGGGTAATGCCTTCTTCCCCAATTACAGTCGTGCATGTGCATTCAGACGGGACAAGAGCGAAGAGCATAAAGCTGGCCCTATGTGCATAACCAACATGAAGCTGAAGACAAAAACAAACAAACAAGCATACAAGGGGCTCAAAAGTGCGGGCTGGGCTTAAGGCCTGGGCACAAGTGCGGGCTGGGCTTAAGGCCTGGGCACAAGTGCGGGCTGGGCTTAAGGCCTGGGCACAAGTGCGGGCTGGGCTTAAGGCCTGGGCACAAGTGCGGGCTGGGCTTAAGGCCTGGGCACAAGTGCGGGCTGGGCTTAAGGCCTGGGCACAAGTGCGGGCTGGGCTTAAGGCCTGGGCACAAGTGCGGGCTGGGCTTAAGGCCTGGGCACAAGTGCGGGCTGGGCTTAAGGCCTGGGCACAAGTGCGGGCTGGGCTTAAGGCCTGGGCACAAGTGCGGGCTGGGCTTAAGGCCTGGGCACAAGTGCGGGCTGGGCTTAAGGCCTGGGCACAAGTGCGGGCTGGGCTTAAGGCCTGGGCACAACTGCGGGCTAGGCTTAAGGCCGGGGCACAAGTGCGGGCTAGGCTTAAGGCCGGGGCACAAGTGCGGGCTAGGCTTAAGGCCGGGGCACAAGTGCGGGCTAGGCTTAAGGCCGGGGCACAAGTGCGGGCTAGGCTTAAGGCTTGGGCACAAGTGCGGGCTAGGCTTAAGGCCTGGGCACAAGTGCGGGCTAGGCTTAAGGCCTGAGCACAAGTGCGGGCTTGGCTTAAGTCCGTGGCACAAGTGCGGGCTAGGCTTAAGGCCGGGGGCACAAGTGCGGGCTAGGCTTAAGGCCGGGGCACAAGTGCGGGCTAGGCTTAAGGCCGGGGCACAAGTGCGGGCTAGGCTTAAGGCCGGGGCACAAGTGCGGGCTAGGCTTAAGGCCGGGGCACAAGTGCGGGCTAGGCTTAAGGCCGGGGCACAAGTGCGGGCTAGGCTTAAGGCCGGGGCACAAGTGCGGGCTAGGCTTAAGGCCGGGGCACAAGTGCGGGCTAGGCTTAAGGCCGGGGCACAAGTGCGGGCTAGGCTTAAGGCCGGGGCACAAGTGCGGGCTAGGCTTAAGGCCGGGGCACAAGTGCGGGCTAGGCTTAAGGCCGGGGCACAAGTGCGGGCTAGGCTTAAGTCCATGGCACAAGTGCGGGCTAGGCTTAAGGCCGGGGCACAAGTGCGGGCTAGGCTTAAGGCCGGGGCACAAGTGCGGGCTAGGCTTAAGGCCGGGGCACAAGTGCGGGCTAGGCTTAAGGCCGGGGCACAAGTGCGGGCTAGGCTTAAGGCCGGGGCACAAGTGCGGGCTAGGCTTAAGTCCGTGGCACAAGTGCGGGCTAGGCTTAAGGCCTGGGCACAAGTGCGGGCTAGGCTTAAGGCCGGGGCACATGTGCGGGCTAGGCTTAAGGCCGGGGCACAAGTGCGGGCTAGGCTTAAGGCCGGGGCACAAGTGCGGGCTAGGCTTAAGGCCGGGGCACAAGTGCGGGCTAGGCTTAAGGCCGGGGCACAAGTGCAGTGCTGGCTAGGATCAAGGCAGGGGGCACAAGTGCTGGCTAGGCTTAAGGCATGGGCACAAGTGCCAGCTAGGCTTAAGGCCTGGGCACAAGTGCAGGCTAGGCTTAAGGCCTGGGCACAAGTGCAGGCTAGGCTTAAGGCCTGGGCACAAGTGCAGTGCTGGCTAGGATCAAGGCAAGGGGGCACAAGTGCTGGCTAGGCTTAAGGCATGGGCACAAGTGCTGGCTAGGCTTAAGGCATACAGCTAACTCTTTGCACTCTTTGCATAAAGGGTTAGGCACCCATAGGGGTGAAGAGCTAGCTTTCACCCCTCTACTCTGTACTTGGACATTTAGGACTAGATCCTTTGTTGTACAGTGCGGAGCCTCTCCATAACCCCATGCTCCAAGCGACCAGGCACTTCTTGTCTGTCCTCCGTAAATGGGTAATGCCTTCTTCCCCAATTACAGTCGTGCATGTGCATTCAGACGGGACAAGAGCGAAGAGCATAAAGCTGGCCCTATGTGCATAACCAACATGAAGCTGAAGACAAAAACAAACAAACAAGCATACAAGGGGCTCAAAAGTGCGGGCTGGGCTTAAGGCCTGGGCACAAGTGCGGGCTGGGCTTAAGGCCTGGGCACAAGTGCGGGCTGGGCTTAAGGCCTGGGCACAAGTGCGGGCTGGGCTTAAGGCCTGGGCACAAGTGTGGGCTGGGCTTAAGGCCTGGGCACAAGTGCGGGCTGGGCTTAAGGCCTGGGCACAAGTGCGGGCTGGGCTTAAGGCCTGGGCACAAGTGCGGGCTGGGCTTAAGGCCTGGGCACAAGTGCGGGCTGGGCTTAAGGCCTGGGCACAAGTGCGGGCTGGGCTTAAGGCCTGGTCACAAGTGCGGGCTGGGCTTAAGGCCTGGGCACAAGTGCGGGCTAGGCTTAAGGCCGGGGCACAAGTGCGGGCTAGGCTTAAGGCCGGGGCACAAGTGCGGGCTAGGCTTAAGGCCGGGGCACAAGTGCGGGCTAGGCTTAAGGCCGGGGCACAAGTGCGGGCTAGGCTTAAGGCTTGGGCACAAGTGCGGGCTAGGCTTAAGGCCTGGGCACAAGTGCGGGCTAGGCTTAAGGCCGGGGCACAAGTGCGGGCTAGGCTTAAGGCCGGGGCACAAGTGCGGGCTAGGCTTAAGGCCGGGGCACAAGTGCGGGCTAGGCTTAAGGCCGGGGCACAAGTGCGGGCTAGGCTTAAGGCCAGGGCACAAGTGCGGGCTAGGCTTAAGGCCGGGGCACAAGTGCGGGCTAGGCTTAAGGCCGGGGCACAAGTGCGGGCTAGGCTTAAGGCCGGGGCACAAGTGCGGGCTAGGCTTAAGGCCGGGGCACAAGTGCAGTGCTGGCTAGGATCAAGGCAGGGGGCACAAGTGCTGGCTAGGCTTAAGGCATGGGCACAAGTGCCAGCTAGGCTTAAGGCCTGGGCACAAGTGCAGGCTAGGCTTAAGGCCTGGGCACAAGTGCAGGCTAGGCTTAAGGCCTGGGCACAAGTGCAGTGCTGGCTAGGATCAAGGCAAGGGGGCACAAGTGCTGGCTTGGCTTAAGGCATGGGCACAAGTGCTGGCTAGGCTTAAGGCATACAGCTAACTCTTTGCACTCTTTGCATAAAGGGTTAGGCACCCATAGGGGTGAAGAGCTAGCTTTCACCCCTCTACTCTGTACTTGGACATTTAGGACTAGATCCTTTGTTGTACAGTGCGGAGCCTCTCCATAACCCCATGCTCCAAGCGACCAGGCACTTCTTGTCTGTCCTCCGTAAATGGGTAATGCCTTCTTCCCCAATTACAGTCGTGCATGTGCATTCAGACGGGACAAGAGCGAAGAGCATAAAGCTGGCCCTATGTGCATAACCAACATGAAGCTGAAGACAAAAACAAACAAACAAGCATACAAGGGGCTCAAAAGTGCGGGCTGGGCTTAAGGCCTGGGCACAAGTGCGGGCTGGGCTTAAGGCCTGGGCACAAGTGCGGGCTGGGCTTAAGGCCTGGGCACAAGTGCGGGCTAGGCTTAAGGCCTGGGCAAAAGTGCGGGCTAGGCTTAAGGCCTGGGCACAAGTGCGGGCTAGGCTTAAGGCTTGGGCACAAGTGCGGGCTAGGCTTAAGGCCTGAGCACAAGTGCGGGCTTGGCTTAAGTCCGTGGCACAAGTGCGGGCTAGGCTTAAGGCCGGGGGCACAAGTGCGGGCTAGGCTTAAGGCCGGGGCACAAGTGCGGGCTAGGCTTAAGGCCGGGGCACAAGTGCGGGCTAGGCTTAAGGCCGGGGCACAAGTGCGGGCTGGGCTTAAGGCCTGGGCACAAGTGCGGGCTAGGCTTAAGGCCGGGGCACAAGTGCGGGCTAGGCTTAAGGCCTGGGCACAAGTGCGGGCTAGGCTTAAGGCCGGGGCACTAGTGCGGGCTAGGCTTAAGGCCTGGGCACAAGTGCGGGCTAGGCTTAAGGCCTGGGCACAAGTGCGGGCTAGGCTTAAGGCCTGGGCACAAGTGCGGGCTACGCTTAAGGCCGGGGGCACAAGTGCGGGCTAGGCTTAAGGCCGGGGGCACAAGTGCGGGCTAGGCATAAGGCCTGGGCACAAGTGCGGGCTAGGCTTAAGGCCGGGGGCACAAGTGCGGGCTAGGCTTAAGGCCTGGGCACAAGTGCGGGCTAGGCTTAAGGCCTGGGCACAAGTGCGGGCTAGGCTTAAGGCCTGGGCACAAGTGCGGGCTAGGCTTAAGGCCTGGGCACAAGTGCGGGCTAGGCTTAAGGCCGATGCACAAGTGCAGGCTAGGCTTAAGGCCGGGGCACAAGTGCGGGCTAGGCTTAAGGCCTGGGCACAAGTGCGGGCTAGGCTTAAGGCCTGGGCACAAGTGCGGGCTAGGCTTAAGGCCTGGCCACAAGTGCGGGCTAGGCTTAAGGCCTGGGCACAAGTGCGGGCTAGGCTTAAGGCCTGGGCACAAGTGCGGGCTAGGCTTATGGCCGGGGCACAAGTGCGGGCTAGGCTTAAGGCCTGGCCACAAGTGCGGGCTAGGCTTAAGGCCTGGCCACAAGTGCGGGCTAGGCTTAAGGCCGGGGCACAAGTGCGGGCTAGGCTTAAGGCCTGGGCACAAGTGCGGGCTAGGCTTAAGGCCTGGGCACAAGTGCGGGCTAGGCTTAAGGCCGGGGCACAAGTGCGGGCTAGGCTTAAGTCCATGGCACAAGTGCGGGCTAGGCTTAAGGCCGGGGCACAAGTGCGGGCTAGGCTTAAGTCCATGGCACAAGTGCGGGCTAGGCTTAAGGCCGGGGCACAAGTGCGGGCTAGGCTTAAGGCCGGGGCACAAGTGCGGGCTAGGCTTAAGGCCTGGGCACAAGTGCGGGCTAGGCTTAAGGCCGGGGCACAAGTGCGGGCTGGGCTTAAGGCCTGGGCACAAGTGCGGGCTAGGCTTAAGGCCGGGGCACAAGTGCGGGCTAGGCTTAAGGCCTGGGCACAAGTGCGGGCTAGGCTTAAGGCCGGGGCACTAGTGCGGGCTAGGCTTAAGGCCTGGGCACAAGTGCGGGCTAGGCTTAAGGCCTGGGCACAAGTGCGGGCTAGGCTTAAGGCCTGGGCACAAGTGCGGGCTACGCTTAAGGCCGGGGGCACAAGTGCGGGCTAGGCTTAAGGCCGGGGGCACAAGTGCGGGCTAGGCATAAGGCCTGGGCACAAGTGCGGGCTAGGCTTAAGGCCGGGGGCACAAGTGCGGGCTAGGCTTAAGGCCTGGGCACAAGTGCGGGCTAGGCTTAAGGCCTGGGCACAAGTGCGGGCTAGGCTTAAGGCCTGGGCACAAGTGCGGGCTAGGCTTAAGGCCTGGGCACAAGTGCGGGCTAGGCTTAAGGCCTGGGCACAAGTGCGGGCTAGGCTTAAGGCCGATGCACAAGTGCGGGCTAGGCTTAAGGCCGGGGCACAAGTGCGGGCTAGGCTTAAGGCCTGGGCACAAGTGCGGGCTAGGCTTAAGGCCTGGGCACAAGTGCGGGCTAGGCTTAAGGCCTGGGCACAAGTGCGGGCTAGGCTTAAGGCCTGGCCACAAGTGCGGGCTAGGCTTAAGGCCTGGGCACAAGTGCGGGCTAGGCTTAAGGCCTGGGCACAAGTGCGGGCTAGGCTTAAGGCCTGGGCACAAGTGCGGGCTGGGCTTATGGCCGGGGCACAAGTGCGGGCTAGGCTTAAGGCCTGGCCACAAGTGCGGGCTAGGCTTAAGGCCTGGCCACAAGTGCGGGCTAGGCTTAAGGCCGGGGCACAAGTGCGGGCTAGGCTTAAGGCCTGGGCACAAGTGCGGGCTAGGCTTAAGGCCTGGGCACAAGTGCGGGCTAGGCTTATGGCCTGGGCACAAGTGCGGGCTAGGCTTAAGGCCGGGGCACAAGTGCGGGCTAGGCTTAAGTCCATGGCACAAGTGCGGGCTAGGCTTAAGGCCGGGGCACAAGTGCGGGCTAGGCTTAAGGCCGGGGCACAAGTGCGGGCTAGGCTTAAGGCCGGGGCACAAGTGCGGGCTAGGCTTAAGGCCGGGGCACAAGTGCGGGCTAGGCTTAAGGCCGGGGCACAAGTGCGGGCTAGGCTTAAGTCCGTGGCACAAGTGCGGGCTAGGCTTAAGGCCGGGGCACAAGTGCGGGCTAGGCTTAAGGCCGGGGCACAAGTGTGGGCTAGGCTTAAGGCCGGGGCACAAGTGCGGGCTAGGCTTAAGGCCGGGGCACAAGTGCGGGCTAGGCTTAAGGCCGGGGCACAAGTGCGGGCTAGGCTTAAGGCCGGGGCACAAGTGCGGGCTAGGCTTAAGGCCGGGGCACAAGTGCAGTGCTGGCTAGGATCAAGGCAGGGGGCACAAGTGCTGGCTAGGCTTAAGGCATGGGCACAAGTGCCAGCTAGGCTTAAGGCCTGGGCACAAGTGCAGGCTAGGCTTAAGGCCTGGGCACAAGTGCAGGCTAAGGCTTAAGGCCTGGGCACAAGTGCAGTGCTGGCTAGGATCAAGGCAAGGGGGCACAAGTGCTGGCTAGGCTTAAGGCATGGGCACAAGTGCTGGCTAGGCTTAAGGCATACAGCTAACTCTTTGCACTCTTTGCATAAAGGGTTAGGCACCCATAGGGGTGAAGAGCTAGCTTTCACCCCTCTACTCTGTACTTGGACATTTAGGACTAGATCCTTTGTTGTACAGTGCGGAGCCTCTCCATAACCCCATGCTCCAAGCGACCAGGCACTTCTTGTCTGTCCTCCGTAAATGGGTAATGCCTTCTTCCCCAATTACAGTCGTGCATGTGCATTCAGACGGGACAAGAGCGAAGAGCATAAAGCTGGCCCTATGTGCATAACCAACATGAAGCTGAAGACAAAAACAAACAAACAAGCATACAAGGGGCTCAAAAGTGCGGGCTGGGCTTAAGGCCTGGGCACAAGTGCGGGCTGGGCTTAAGGCCTGGGCACAAGTGCGGGCTGGGCTTAAGGCCTGGGCACAAGTGTGGGCTGGGCTTAAGGCCGGGGCACAAGTGCGGGCTAGGCTTAAGGCCGGGGCACAAGTGCGGGCTAGGCTTAAGGCCGGGGCACAAGTGCGGGCTAGGCTTAAGGCCGGGGCACAAGTGCGGGCTAGGCTTAAGGCCGGGGCACAAGTGCAGTGCTGGCTAGGATCAAGGCAGGGGGCACAAGTGCTGGCTAGGCTTAAGGCATGGGCACAAGTGCCAGCTAGGCTTAAGGCCTGGGCACAAGTGCAGGCTAGGCTTAAGGCCTGGGCACAAGTGCAGGCTAAGGCTTAAGGCCTGGGCACAAGTGCAGTGCTGGCTAGGATCAAGGCAAGGGGGCACAAGTGCTGGCTAGGCTTAAGGCATGGGCACAAGTGCTGGCTAGGCTTAAGGCATACAGCTAACTCTTTGCACTCTTTGCATAAAGGGTTAGGCACCCATAGGGGTGAAGAGCTAGCTTTCACCCCTCTACTCTGTACTTGGACATTTAGGACTAGATCCTTTGTTGTACAGTGCGGAGCCTCTCCATAACCCCATGCTCCAAGCGACCAGGCACTTCTTGTCTGTCCTCCGTAAATGGGTAATGCCTTCTTCCCCAATTACAGTCGTGCATGTGCATTCAGACGGGACAAGAGCGAAGAGCATAAAGCTGGCCCTATGTGCATAACCAACATGAAGCTGAAGACAAAAACAAACAAACAAGCATACAAGGGCCTCAAAAGTGCGGGCTGGGCTTAAGGCCTGGGCACAAGTGCGGGCTGGGCTTAAGGCCTGGGCACAAGTGCGGGCTGGGCTTAAGGCCTGGGCACAAGTGCGGGCTGGGCTTAAGGCCTGGGCACAAGTGTGGGCTGGGCTTAAGGCCTGGGCACAAGTGCGGGCTGGGCTTAAGGCCTGGGCACAAGTGCGGGCTGGGCTTAAGGCCTGGGCACAAGTGCGGGCTGGGCTTAAGGCCTGGGCACAAGTGCGGGCTGGGCTTAAGGCCTGGGCACAAGTGCGGGCTGGGCTTAAGGCCTGGTCACAAGTGCGGGCTGGGCTTAAGGCCTGGGCACAAGTGCGGGCTAGGCTTAAGGCCGGGGCACAAGTGCGGGCTAGGCTTAAGGCCGGGGCACAAGTGCGGGCTAGGCTTAAGGCCGGGGCACAAGTGCGGGCTAGGCTTAAGGCCGGGGCACAAGTGCGGGCTAGGCTTAAGGCTTGGGCACAAGTGCGGGCTAGGCTTAAGGCCTGGGCACAAGTGCAGGCTAGGCTTAAGGCCGGGGCACAAGTGCGGGCTAGGCTTAAGGCCGGGGCACAAGTGCGGGCTAGGCTTAAGGCCGGGGCACAAGTGCGGGCTAGGCTTAAGGCCGGGGCACAAGTGCGGGCTAGGCTTAAGGCCGGGGCACAAGTGCGGGCTAGGCTTAAGGCCGGGGCACAAGTGCAGTGCTGGCTAGGATCAAGGCAGGGGGCACAAGTGCTGGCTAGGCTTAAGGCATGGGCACAAGTGCCAGCTAGGCTTAAGGCCTGGGCACAAGTGCAGGCTAGGCTTAAGTCCTGGGCACAAGTGCAGGCTAGGCTTAAGGCCTGGGCACAAGTGCAGTGCTGGCTAGGATCAAGGCAAGGGGGCACAAGTGCTGGCTAGGCTTAAGGCATGGGCACAAGTGCTGGCTAGGCTTAAGGCATACAGCTAACTCTTTGCACTCTTTGCATAAAGGGTTAGGCACCCATAGGGGTGAAGAGCTAGCTTTCACCCCTCTACTCTGTACTTGGACATTTAGGACTAGATCCTTTGTTGTACAGTGCGGAGCCTCTCCATAACCCCATGCTCCAAGCGACCAGGCACTTCTTGTCTGTCCTCCGTAAATGGGTAATGCCTTCTTCCCCAATTACAGTCGTGCATGTGCATTCAGACGGGACAAGAGCGAAGAGCATAAAGCTGGCCCTATGTGCATAACCAACATGAAGCTGAAGACAAAAACAAACAAACAAGCATACAAGGGGCTCAAAAGTGCGGGCTGGGCTTAAGGCCTGGGCACAAGTGCGGGCTGGGCTTAAGGCCTGGGCACAAGTGCGGGCTGGGCTTAAGGCCTGGGCACAAGTGCGGGCTAGGCTTAAGGCCTGGGCAAAAGTGCGGGCTAGGCTTAAGGCCGGGGCACAAGTGCGGGCTAGGCTTAAGGCTTGGGCACAAGTGCGGGCTAGGCTTAAGGCCTGAGCACAAGTGCGGGCTTGGCTTAAGTCCGTGGCACAAGTGCGGGCTAGGCTTAAGGCCGGGGGCACAAGTGCGGGCTAGGCTTAAGGCCGGGGCACAAGTGCGGGCTAGGCTTAAGGCCGGGGCACAAGTGCGAGCTAGGCTTAAGGCCGGGGCACAAGTGCGGGCTGGGCTTAAGGCCTGGGCACAAGTGCGGGCTAGGCTTAAGGCCGGGGCACAAGTGCGGGCTAGGCTTAAGGCCTGGGCACAAGTGCGGGCTAGGCTTAAGGCCGGGGCACTAGTGCGGGCTAGGCTTAAGGCCTGGGCACAAGTGCGGGCTAGGCTTAAGGCCTGGGCACAAGTGCGGGCTAGGCTTAAGGCCTGGGCACAAGTGCGGGCTACGCTTAAGGCCGGGGGCACAAGTGCGGGCTAGGCTTAAGGCCGGGGGCACAAGTGCGGGCTAGGCATAAGGCCTGGGCACAAGTGCGGGCTAGGCTTAAGGCCGGGGGCACAAGTGCGGGCTAGGCTTAAGGCCGGGGGCACAAGTGCGGGCTAGGCTTAAGGCCTGGGCACAAGTGCGGGCTAGGCTTAAGGCCTGGGCACAAGTGCGGGCTAGGCTTAAGGCCTGGGCACAAGTGCGGGCTAGGCTTAAGGCCTGGGCACAAGTGCGGGCTAGGCTTAAGGCCGATGCACAAGTGCGGGCTAGGCTTAAGGCCGGGGCACAAGTGCGGGCTAGGCTTAAGGCCTGGCCACAAGTGCGGGCTAGGCTTAAGGCCGGGGCACAAGTGCGGGCTAGGCTTAAGGCCTGGGCACAAGTGCGGGCTAGGCTTAAGGCCTGGGCACAAGTGCGGGCTAGGCTTAAGGCCGGGGCACAAGTGCGGGCTAGGCTTAAGTCCATGGCACAAGTGCGGGCTAGGCTTAAGGCCGGGGCACAAGTGCGGGCTAGGCTTAAGTCCATGGCACAAGTGCGGGCTAGGCTTAAGGCCGGGGCACAAGTGTGGGCTAGGCTTAAGGCCGGGGCACAAGTGCGGGCTAGGCTTAAGGCCTGGGCACAAGTGCGGGCTAGGCTTAAGGCCGGGGCACAAGTGCGGGCTGGGCTTAAGGCCTGGGCACAAGTGCGGGCTAGGCTTAAGGCCGGGGCACAAGTGCGGGCTAGGCTTAAGGCCTGGGCACAAGTGCGGGCTAGGCTTAAGGCCGGGGCACTAGTGCGGGCTAGGCTTAAGGCCTGGGCACAAGTGCGGGCTAGGCTTAAGGCCTGGGCACAAGTGCGGGCTGGGCTTAAGGCCTGGGCACAAGTGCGGGCTAGGCTTAAGGCCGGGGCACAAGTGCGGGCTAGGCTTAAGGCCGGGGCACAAGTGCGGGCTAGGCTTAAGGCCGGGGCACAAGTGCGGGCTAGGCTTAAGGCCGGGGCACAAGTGCGGGCTAGGCTTAAGGCTTGGGCACAAGTGCGGGCTAGGCTTAAGGCCTGGGCACAAGTGCAGGCTAGGCTTAAGGCCGGGGCACAAGTGCGGGCTAGGCTTAAGGCCGGGGCACAAGTGCGGGCTAGGCTTAAGGCCGGGGCACAAGTGCGGGCTAGGCTTAAGGCCGGGGCACAAGTGCGGGCTAGGCTTAAGGCCGGGGCACAAGTGCGGGCTAGGCTTAAGGCCGGGGCACAAGTGCAGTGCTGGCTAGGATCAAGGCAGGGGGCACAAGTGCTGGCTAGGCTTAAGGCATGGGCACAAGTGCCAGCTAGGCTTAAGGCCTGGGCACAAGTGCAGGCTAGGCTTAAGTCCTGGGCACAAGTGCAGGCTAGGCTTAAGGCCTGGGCACAAGTGCAGTGCTGGCTAGGATCAAGGCAAGGGGGCACAAGTGCTGGCTAGGCTTAAGGCATGGGCACAAGTGCTGGCTAGGCTTAAGGCATACAGCTAACTCTTTGCACTCTTTGCATAAAGGGTTAGGCACCCATAGGGGTGAAGAGCTAGCTTTCACCCCTCTACTCTGTACTTGGACATTTAGGACTAGATCCTTTGTTGTACAGTGCGGAGCCTCTCCATAACCCCATGCTCCAAGCGACCAGGCACTTCTTGTCTGTCCTCCGTAAATGGGTAATGCCTTCTTCCCCAATTACAGTCGTGCATGTGCATTCAGACGGGACAAGAGCGAAGAGCATAAAGCTGGCCCTATGTGCATAACCAACATGAAGCTGAAGACAAAAACAAACAAACAAGCATACAAGGGGCTCAAAAGTGCGGGCTGGGCTTAAGGCCTGGGCACAAGTGCGGGCTGGGCTTAAGGCCTGGGCACAAGTGCGGGCTGGGCTTAAGGCCTGGGCACAAGTGCGGGCTAGGCTTAAGGCCTGGGCAAAAGTGCGGGCTAGGCTTAAGGCCGGGGCACAAGTGCGGGCTAGGCTTAAGGCTTGGGCACAAGTGCGGGCTAGGCTTAAGGCCTGAGCACAAGTGCGGGCTTGGCTTAAGTCCGTGGCACAAGTGCGGGCTAGGCTTAAGGCCGGGGGCACAAGTGCGGGCTAGGCTTAAGGCCGGGGCACAAGTGCGGGCTAGGCTTAAGGCCGGGGCACAAGTGCGAGCTAGGCTTAAGGCCGGGGCACAAGTGCGGGCTGGGCTTAAGGCCTGGGCACAAGTGCGGGCTAGGCTTAAGGCCGGGGCACAAGTGCGGGCTAGGCTTAAGGCCTGGGCACAAGTGCGGGCTAGGCTTAAGGCCGGGGCACTAGTGCGGGCTAGGCTTAAGGCCTGGGCACAAGTGCGGGCTAGGCTTAAGGCCTGGGCACAAGTGCGGGCTAGGCTTAAGGCCTGGGCACAAGTGCGGGCTACGCTTAAGGCCGGGGGCACAAGTGCGGGCTAGGCTTAAGGCCGGGGGCACAAGTGCGGGCTAGGCATAAGGCCTGGGCACAAGTGCGGGCTAGGCTTAAGGCCGGGGGCACAAGTGCGGGCTAGGCTTAAGGCCGGGGGCACAAGTGCGGGCTAGGCTTAAGGCCTGGGCACAAGTGCGGGCTAGGCTTAAGGCCTGGGCACAAGTGCGGGCTAGGCTTAAGGCCTGGGCACAAGTGCGGGCTAGGCTTAAGGCCTGGGCACAAGTGCGGGCTAGGCTTAAGGCCGATGCACAAGTGCGGGCTAGGCTTAAGGCCGGGGCACAAGTGCGGGCTAGGCTTAAGGCCTGGCCACAAGTGCGGGCTAGGCTTAAGGCCGGGGCACAAGTGCGGGCTAGGCTTAAGGCCTGGGCACAAGTGCGGGCTAGGCTTAAGGCCTGGGCACAAGTGCGGGCTAGGCTTAAGGCCGGGGCACAAGTGCGGGCTAGGCTTAAGTCCATGGCACAAGTGCGGGCTAGGCTTAAGGCCGGGGCACAAGTGCGGGCTAGGCTTAAGTCCATGGCACAAGTGCGGGCTAGGCTTAAGGCCGGGGCACAAGTGTGGGCTAGGCTTAAGGCCGGGGCACAAGTGCGGGCTAGGCTTAAGGCCTGGGCACAAGTGCGGGCTAGGCTTAAGGCCGGGGCACAAGTGCGGGCTGGGCTTAAGGCCTGGGCACAAGTGCGGGCTAGGCTTAAGGCCGGGGCACAAGTGCGGGCTAGGCTTAAGGCCTGGGCACAAGTGCGGGCTAGGCTTAAGGCCGGGGCACTAGTGCGGGCTAGGCTTAAGGCCTGGGCACAAGTGCGGGCTAGGCTTAAGGCCTGGGCACAAGTGCGGGCTAGGCTTAAGGCCTGGGCACAAGTGCGGGCTACGCTTAAGGCCGGGGGCACAAGTGCGGGCTAGGCTTAAGGCCGGGGGCACAAGTGCGGGCTAGGCATAAGGCCTGGGCACAAGTGCGGGCTAGGCTTAAGGCCGGGGGCACAAGTGCGGGCTAGGCTTAAGGCCTGGGCACAAGTGTGGGCTAGGCTTAAGGCCTGGGCACAAGTGCGGGCTAGGCTTAAGGCCTGGGCACAAGTGCGGGCTAGGCTTAAGGCCTGGGCACAAGTGCGGGCTAGGCTTAAGGCCTGGGCACAAGTGCGGGCTAGGCTTAAGGCCGATGCACAAGTGCGGGCTAGGCTTAAGGCCGGGGCACAAGTGCGGGCTAGGCTTAAGGCCTGGGCACAAGTGCGGGATAGGCTTAAGGCCTGGGCACAAGTGCGGGCTAGGCTTAAGGCCTGGCCACAAGTGCGGGCTAGGCTTAAGGCCTGGGCACAAGTGCGGGCTAGGCTTAAGGCCTGGGCACAAGTGCGGGCTAGGCTTAAGGCCTGGGCACAAGTGCGGGCTAGGCTTATGGCCGGGGCACAAGTGCGGGCTAGGCTTAAGGCCTGGCCACAAGTGCGGGCTAGGCTTAAGGCCTGGCCACAAGTGCGGGCTAGGCTTAAGGCCAGGGCACAAGTGCGGGCTAGGCTTAAGGCCTGGGCACAAGTGCGGGCTAGGCTTAAGGCCTGGGCACAAGTGCGGGCTAGGCTTATGGCCTGGGCACAAGTGCGGGCTAGGCTTAAGGCCGGGGCACAAGTGCGGGCTAGGCTTAAGTCCATGGCACAAGTGCGGGCTAGGCTTAAGGCCGGGGCACAAGTGCGGGCTAGGCTTAAGGCCGGGGCACAAGTGCGGGCTAGGCTTAAGGCCGGGGCACAAGTGCGGGCTAGGCTTAAGGCCGGGGCACAAGTGCGGGCTAGGCTTATGGCCGGGGCACAAGTGCGGGCTAGGCTTAAGTCCGTGGCACAAGTGCGGGCTAGGCTTAAGGCCTGGGCACAAGTGCGGGCTAGGCTTAAGGCCGGGGCACAAGTGCGGGCTAGGCTTAAGGCCGGGGCACAAGTGCGGGCTAGGCTTAAGGCCGGGGCACAAGTGCGGGCTAGGCTTAAGGCCGGGGCACAAGTGCGGGCTAGGCTTAAGGCCGGGGCACAAGTGCGGGCTAGGCTTAAGGCCGGGGCACAAGTGCGGGCTAGGCTTAAGGCCGGGGCACAAGTGCGGGCTAGGCTTAAGGCCTGGGCACAAGTGCAGTGCTGGCTAGGATCAAGGCAGGGGGCACAAGTGCTGGCTAGGCTTAAGGCATGGGCACAAGTGCCAGCTAGGCTTAAGGCCTGGGCACAAGTGCAGTGCTGGCTAGGATCAAGGCAGGGGGCACAAGTGCTGGCTAGGCTTAAGGCATGGGCACAAGTGCCAGCTAGGCTTAAGGCCTGGGCACAAGTGCAGGCTAGGCTTAAGGCATGGGCACAAGTGCAGGCTAGGCTTAAGGCCTGGGCACAAGTGCAGTGCTGGCTAGGATCAAGGCAAGGGGGCACAAGTGCTGGCTAGGCTTAAGGCATGGGCACAAGTGCTGGCTAGGCTTAAGGCATACAGCTAACTCTTTGCACTCTTTGCATAAAGGGTTAGGCACCCATAGGGGTGAAGAGCTAGCTTTCACCCCTCTACTCTGTACTTGGACATTTAGGACTAGATCCTTTGTTGTACAGTGCGGAGCCTCTCCATAACCCCATGCTCCAAGCGACCAGGCACTTCTTGTCTGTCCTCCGTAAATGGGTAATGCCTTTTTCCCCAATTACAGTCGTGCATGCGCATTCAGACGGGACAAGAGCGAAGAGCATAAAGCTGGCCCTATGTGCATAACCAACATGAAGCTGAAGACAAAAACAAACAAACAAGCATACAAGGGGCTCAAAAGTGCAGGCTGGGCTTAAGGCCTGGGCACAAGTGCGGGCTGGGCTTAAGGCCTGGGCACAAGTGCGGGCTGGGCTTAAGGCCTGGGCACAAGTGCGGGCTGGGCTTAAGGCCTGGGCACAAGTGCGGGCTGGGCTTAAGGCCTGGGCACAAGTGCGGGCTGGGCTTAAGGCCTGGGCACAAGTGCGGGCTGGGCTTAAGGCCTGGGCACAAGTGCGGGCTGGGCTTAAGGCCTGGGCACAAGTGCGGGCTGGGCTTAAGGCCTGGGCACAAGTGCGGGCTGGGCTTAAGGCCTGGGCACAAGTGCGGGCTGGGCTTAAGGCCTGGGCACAAGTGCGGGCTGGGCTTAAGGCCGGGGCACAAGTGCGGGCTGGGCTTAAGGCCGGGGCACAAGTGCGGGCTAGGCTTAAGGCCGGGGCACAAGTGCGGGCTAGGCTTAAGGCCGGGGCACAAGTGCGGGCTAGGCTTAAGGCCGGGGCACAAGTGCGGGCTGGGCTTAAGGCCGGGGCACAAGTGCGGGCTGGGCTTAAGGCCGGGGCACAAGTGCGGGCTGGGCTTAAGGCCGGGGCACAAGTGCGGGCTGGGCTTAAGGCCGGGGCACAAGTGCGGGCTGGGCTTAAGGCCGGGGCACAAGTGCGGGCTGGGCTTAAGGCCGGGGCACAAGTGCGGGCTGGGCTTAAGGCCGGGGCACAAGTGCGGGCTGGGCTTAAGGCCGGGGCACAAGTGCGGGCTGGGCTTAAGGCCGGGGCACAAGTGCGGGCTGGGCTTAAGGCCGGGGCACAAGTGCGGGCTGGGCTTAAGGCCGGGGCACAAGTGCGGGCTGGGCTTAAGGCCGGGGCACAAGTGCGGGCTGGGCTTAAGGCCGGGGCACAAGTGCGGGCTGGGCTTAAGGCCGGGGCACAAGTGCGGGCTGGGCTTAAGGCCGGGGCACAAGTGCGGGCTGGGCTTAAGGCCGGGGCACAAGTGCGGGCTGGGCTTAAGGCCGGGGCACAAGTGCGGGCTGGGCTTAAGGCCGGGGCACAAGTGCGGGCTGGGCTTAAGGCCGGGGCACAAGTGCGGGCTGGGCTTAAGGCCGGGGCACAAGTGCGGGCTGGGCTTAAGGCCGGGGCACAAGTGCGGGCTGGGCTTAAAGCCGTGGCACAAGTGCGGGCTGGGCTTAAGGCCGTGGCACAAGTGCGGGCTGGGCTTAAGGCCTGGGCACAAGTGCGGGCTGGGCTTAAGGCCTGGGCACAAGTGCGGGCTGGGCTTAAGGCCTGGGCACAAGTGCGGGCTGGGCTTAAGGCCTGGGCACAAGTGCGGGCTGGGCTTAAGGCCTGGGCACAAGTGCGGGCTGGGCTTAAGGCCTGGGCACAAGTGCGGGCTGGGCTTAAGGCCTGGGCACAAGTGCGGGCTGGGCTTTAGGCCGGGGCACAAGTGCGGGCTGGGCTTTAGGCCGGGGCACAAATGCGGGCTGGGCTAAAGGCCGGGGCACAAGTGCGGGCTAGGCTAAAGGCCTGGGCACAAGTGCGGGCTAGGCTTAAGGCCGGGGCACAAGTGCGGGCTAGGCTTAAGGCCGGGGCACAAGTGCGGGCTAGGCTTAAGGCCGGGGCACAAGTGCGGGCTAGGCTTAAGGCCGGGGCACAAGTGCGGGCTAGGCTTAAGGCCGGGGCACAAGTGCGGGCTAGGCTTAAGGCCGGGGCACAAGTGCGGGCTAGGCTTAAGGCCGGGGCACAAGTGCGGGCTAGGCTTAAGGCCGGGGCACAAGTGCGGGCTAGTCTTAAGGCCGGGGCACAAGTGCGGGCTAGGCTTAAGGACGGAACACAAGTGCGGGCTAGGCTTAAGGCCGGGGCACAAGTGCGGGCTAGGCTTAAGGCCGGGGCACAAGTTCGGGCTAGGCTTAAGGCCGGGGCACAAGTGCGGGCTAGGCTTAAGGCCGGGGCACAAGTGCGGGCTAGGCTTAAGGCCGGGGCACAAGTGCGGGCTAGGCTTAAGGCCGGGGCACAAGTGCGGGCTAGGCTTAAGGCCGGGGCACAAGTGCGGGCTAGGCTTAAGGCCGGGGCACAAGTGCGGGCTAGGCTTAAGGCCGGGGCACAAGTGCGGGCTAGGCTTAAGGCCGGGGCACAAGTGCAGTGCTGGCTAGGATCAAGGCAGGGGGCACAAGTGCTGGCTAGGCTTAAGGCATGGGCACAAGTGCAGGCTAGGCTTAAGGCCTGGGCACAAGTGCAGTGCTGGCTAGGCTTAAGGCATGGGCACAAGTGCAGGCTAGGCTTAAGGCCTGGGCACAAGTGCAGTGCTGGCTAGGATCAAGGCAAGGGGGCACAAGTGCTGGCTAGGCTTAAGGCATGGGCACAAGTGCTGGCTAGGCTTAAGGCATACAGCTAACTCTTTGCACTCTTTGCATAAAGGGTTAGGCACCCATAGGGGTGAAGAGCTAGCTTTCACCCCTCTACTCTGTACTTGGACATTTAGGACTAGATCCTTTGTTGTACAGTGCGGAGCCTCTCCATAACCCCATGCTCCAAGCGACCAGGCACTTCTTGTCTGTCCTCCGTAAATGGGTAATGCCTTCTTCCCCAATTACAGTCGTGCATGCGCATTCAGACGGGACAAGAGCGAAGAGCATAAAGCTGGCCCTATGTGCATAACCAACATGAAGCTGAAGACAAAAACAAACAAACAAGCATACAAGGGGCTCAAAAGTGCAGGCTGGGCTTAAGGCCTGGGCACAAGTGCGGGCTAGGCTTAAGGCCTGGGCACAAGTGCGGGCTAGGCTTAAGGCCTGGGCACAAGTGCGGGCTAGGCTTAAGGCCTGGGCACTAGTGCGGGCTAGGCTTAAGGCCTGGGCACTAGTGCGGGCTAGGCTTAAGGCCGGGGCACAAGTGCGGGCTAGGCTTAAGGCCTGGGCACAAGTGCGGGCTAGGCTTAAGGCCGGGGCACTAGTGCGGGCTAGGCTTAAGGCCTGGGCACAAGTGCGGGCTAGGCTTAAGGCCTGGGCACAAGTGCGGGCTAGGCTTAAGGCCTGGGCACAAGTGCGGGCTACGCTTAAGGCCGGGGGCACAAGTGCGGGCTAGGCTTAAGGCCGGGGGCACAAGTGCGGGCTAGGCATAAGGCCTGGGCACAAGTGCGGGCTAGGCTTAAGGCCGGGGGCACAAGTGCGGGCTAGGCTTAAGGCCTGGGCACAAGTGCGGGCTAGGCTTAAGGCCTGGGCACAAGTGCGGGCTAGGCTTAAGGCCTGGGCACAAGTGCGGGCTAGGCTTAAGGCCTGGGCACAAGTGCGGGCTAGGCTTAAGGCCGATGCACAAGTGCAGGCTAGGCTTAAGGCCGGGGCACAAGTGCGGGCTAGGCTTAAGGCCTGGGCACAAGTGCGGGCTAGGCTTAAGGCCTGGGCACAAGTGCGGGCTAGGCTTAAGGCCTGGCCACAAGTGCGGGCTAGGCTTAAGGCCTGGGCACAAGTGCGGGCTAGGCTTAAGGCCTGGGCACAAGTGCGGGCTAGGCTTAAGGCCTGGGCACAAGTGCGGGCTAGGCTTATGGCCGGGGCACAAGTGCGGGCTAGGCTTAAGGCCTGGCCACAAGTGCGGGCTAGGCTTAAGGCCTGGCCACAAGTGCGGGCTAGGCTTAAGGCCGGGGCACAAGTGCGGGCTAGGCTTAAGGCCTGGGCACAAGTGCGGGCTAGGCTTAAGGCCTGGGCACAAGTGCGGGCTAGGCTTAAGGCCGGGGCACAAGTGCGGGCTAGGCTTAAGTCCATGGCACAAGTGCGGGCTAGGCTTAAGGCCGGGGCACAAGTGCGGGCTAGGCTTAAGTCCATGGCACAAGTGCGGGCTAGGCTTAAGGCCGGGGCACAAGTGTGGGCTAGGCTTAAGGCCGGGGCACAAGTGCGGGCTAGGCTTAAGGCCTGGGCACAAGTGCGGGCTAGGCTTAAGGCCGGGGCACAAGTGCGGGCTGGGCTTAAGGCCTGGGCACAAGTGCGGGCTAGGCTTAAGGCCGGGGCACAAGTGCGGGCTAGGCTTAAGGCCTGGGCACAAGTGCGGGCTAGGCTTAAGGCCGGGGCACTAGTGCGGGCTAGGCTTAAGGCCTGGGCACAAGTGCGGGCTAGGCTTAAGGCCTGGGCACAAGTGCGGGCTAGGCTTAAGGCCTGGGCACAAGTGCGGGCTACGCTTAAGGCCGGGGGCACAAGTGCGGGCTAGGCTTAAGGCCGGGGGCACAAGTGCGGGCTAGGCATAAGGCCTGGGCACAAGTGCGGGCTAGGCTTAAGGCCGGGGGCACAAGTGCGGGCTAGGCTTAAGGCCTGGGCACAAGTGCGGGCTAGGCTTAAGGCCTGGGCACAAGTGCGGGCTAGGCTTAAGGCCTGGGCACAAGTGCGGGCTAGGCTTAAGGCCTGGGCACAAGTGCGGGCTAGGCTTAAGGCCTGGGCACAAGTGCGGGCTAGGCTTAAGGCCTGGGCACAAGTGCGGGCTAGGCTTAAGGCCGATGCACAAGTGCGGGCTAGGCTTAAGGCCGGGGCACAAGTGCGGGCTAGGCTTAAGGCCTGGGCACAAGTGCGGGCTAGGCTTAAGGCCTGGGCACAAGTGCGGGCTAGGCTTAAGGCCTGGCCACAAGTGCGGGCTAGGCTTAAGGCCTGGGCACAAGTGCGGGCTAGGCTTAAGGCCTGGGCACAAGTGCGGGCTAGGCTTAAGGCCTGGGCACAAGTGCGGGCTAGGCTTAAGGCCTGGGCACAAGTGCGGGCTAGGCTTATGGCCGGGGCACATGTGCGGGCTAGGCTTAAGGCCTGGCCACAAGTGCGGGCTAGGCTTAAGGCCTGGCCACAAGTGCGGGCTAGGCTTAAGGCCGGGGCACAAGTGCGGGCTAGGCTTAAGGCCTGGGCACAAGTGCGGGCTAGGCTTAAGGCCTGGGCACAAGTGCGGGCTAGGCTTATGGCCTGGGCACAAGTGCGGGCTAGGCTTAAGGCCGGGGCACAAGTGCGGTCTAGGCTTAAGTCCATGGCACAAGTGCGGGCTAGGCTTAAGGCCGGGGCACAAGTGCGGGCTAGGCTTAAGGCCGGGGCACAAGTGCGGGCTAGGCTTAAGGCCGGGGCACAAGTGCGGGCTAGGCTTAAGGCCGGGGCACAAGTGCGGGCTAGGCTTAAGGCCGGGGCACAAGTGCGGGCTAGGCTTAAGGCCGGGGCACAAGTGCGGGCTAGGCTTAAGGCCTGGGCACAAGTGCGGGCTAGGCTTAAGGCCGGGGCACAAGTGCGGGCTAGGCTTAAGGCCGGGGCACAAGTGCGGGCTAGGCTTAAGGCCGGGGCACAAGTGCGGGCTAGGCTTAAGGCCGGGGCACAAGTGCGGGCTAGGCTTAAGGCCGGGGCACAAGTGCGGGCTAGGCTTAAGGCCGGGGCACAAGTGCGGGCTAGGCTTAAGGCCGGGGCACAAGTGCGGGCTAGGCTTAAGGCCGGGGCACAAGTGCGGGCTAGGCTTAAGGCCGGGGCACAAGTGCGGGCTAGGCTTAAGGCCGGGGCACAAGTGCGGGCTAGGCTTAAGGCCGGGGCACAAGTGCGGGCTAGGCTTAAGGCCGGGGCACAAGTGCGGGCTAGGCTTAAGGCCGGGGCACAAGTGCGGGCTAGGCTTAAGGCCGGGGCACAAGTGCGGGCTAGGCTTAAGGCCGGGGCACAAGTGCGGGCTAGGCTTAAGGCCGGGGCACAAGTGCGGGCTAGGCTTAAGGCCGGGGCACAAGTGCGGGCTAGGCTTAAGGCCGGGGCACAAGTGCGGGCTAGGCTTAAGTCCATGGCACAAGTGCGGGCTAGGCTTAAGGCCGGGGCACAAGTGCGGGCTAGGCTTAAGGCCGGGGCACAAGTGCGGGCTAGGCTTAAGGCCGGGGCACAAGTGCGGGCTAGGCTTAAGGCCGGGGCACAAGTGCGGGCTAGGCTTAAGTCCGTGGCACAAGTGCGGGCTAGGCTTAAGTCCGTGGCACAAGTGCGGGCTAGGCTTAAGGCCTGGGCACAAGTGCGGGCTAGGCTTAAGGCCGGGGCACAAGTGCGGGCTAGGCTTAAGGCCGGGGCACAAGTGCGGGCTAGGCTTAAGGCCGGGGCACAAGTGCGGGCTAGGCTTAAGGCCGGGGCACAAGTGCGGGCTAGGCTTAAGGCCGGGGCACAAGTGCGGGCTAGGCTTAAGGCCGGGGCACAAGTGCGGGCTAGGCTTAAGGCCGGGGCACAAGTGCGGGCTAGGCTTAAGGCCGGGGCACAAGTGCGGGCTAGGCTTAAGGCCGGGGCACAAGTGCGGGCTAGGCTTAAGGCCGGGGCACAAGTGCGGGCTAGGCTTAAGGCCGGGGCACAAGTGCGGGCTAGGCTTAAGGCCGGGGCACAAGTGCGGGCTAGGCTTAAGGCCGGGGCACAAGTGCGGGCTAGGCTTAAGGCCGGGGCACAAGTGCAGTGCTGGCTAGGATCAAGGCAGGGGGCACAAGTGCTGGCTAGGCTTAAGGCATGGGCACAAGTGCCAGCTAGGCTTAAGGCCTGGGCACAAGTGCAGGCTAGGCTTAAGGCCTGGGCACAAGTGCAGGCTAGGCTTAAGGCCTGGGCACAAGTGCAGTGCTGGCTAGGATCAAGGCAAGGGGGCACAAGTGCTGGCTAGGCTTAAGGCATGGGCACAAGTGCTGGCTAGGCTTAAGGCATACAGCTAACTCTTTGCACTCTTTGCATAAAGGGTTAGGCACCCATAGGGGTGAAGAGCTAGCTTTCACCCCTCTACTCTGTACTTGGACATTTAGGACTAGATCCTTTGTTGTACAGTGCGGAGCCTCTCCATAACCCCATGCTCCAAGCGACCAGGCACTTCTTGTCTGTCCTCCGTAAATGGGTAATGCCTTCTTCCCCAATTACAGTCGTGCATGTGCATTCAGACGGGACAAGAGCGAAGAGCATAAAGCTGGCCCTATGTGCATAACCAACATGAAGCTGAAGACAAAAACAAACAAACAAGCATACAAGGGGCTCAAAAGTGCGGGCTGGGCTTAAGGCCTGGGCACAAGTGCGGGCTGGGCTTAAGGCCTGGGCACAAGTGCGGGCTGGGCTTAAGGCCTGGGCACAAGTGCGGGCTGGGCTTAAGGCCTGGGCACAAGTGCGGGCTGGGCTTAAGGCCTGGGCACAAGTGCGGGCTGGGCTTAAGGCCTGGGCACAAGTGCGGGCTGGGCTTAAGGCCTGGGCACAAGTGCGGGCTGGGCTTAAGGCCTGGGCACAAGTGCGGGCTGGGCTTAAGGCCTGGGCACAAGTGCGGGCTGGGCTTAAGGCCTGGTCACAAGTGCGGGCTGGGCTTAAGGCCTGGGCACAAGTGCGGGCTAGGCTTAAGGCCGGGGCACAAGTGCGGGCTAGGCTTAAGGCCGGGGCACAAGTGCGGGCTAGGCTTAAGGCCGGGGCACAAGTGCGGGCTAGGCTTAAGGCTTGGGCACAAGTGCGGGCTAGGCTTAAGGCCTGGGCACAAGTGCAGGCTAGGCTTAAGGCCTGGGCACAAGTGCGGGCTAGGCTTAAGGCTTGGGCACAAGTGCGGGCTAGGCTTAAGGCCTGAGCACAAGTGCGGGCTTGGCTTAAGTCCGTGGCACAAGTGCGGGCTAGGCTTAAGGCCGGGGGCACAAGTGCGGGCTAGGATTAAGGCCGGGGCACAAGTGCGGGCTAGGCTTAAGGCCGGGGCACAAGTGCGAGCTAGGCTTAAGGCCGGGGCACAAGTGCGGGCTGGGCTTAAGGCCTGGGCACAAGTGCGGGCTAGGCTTAAGGCCGGGGCACAAGTGCGGGCTAGGCTTAAGGCCTGGGCACAAGTGCGGGCTAGGCTTAAGGCCGGGGCACTAGTGCGGGCTAGGCTTAAGGCCTGGGCACAAGTGCGGGCTAGGCTTAAGGCCTGGGCACAAGTGCGGGCTAGGCTTAAGGCCTGGGCACAAGTGCGGGCTAGGCTTAAGGCCGGGGGCACAAGTGCGGGCTAGGCTTAAGGCCGGGGGCACAAGTGCGGGCTAGGCATAAGGCCTGGGCACAAGTGCGGGCTAGGCTTAAGGCCGATGCACAAGTGCGGGCTAGGCTTAAGGCCGGGGCACAAGTGCGGGCTAGGTTTAAGGCCTGGGCACAAGTGCGGGCTAGGCTTAAGGCCTGGGCACAAGTGCGGGCTAGGCTTAAGGCCTGGGCACAAGTGCGGGCTAGGCTTAAGGCCTGAGCACAAGTGCGGGCTAGGCTTAAGGCCGGGGCACAAGTGCGGGCTAGGCTTAAGGCCGCGGCACAAGTGCGGGCTAGGCTTAAGGCCGGGGCACAAGTGCGGGCTAGGCTTAAGGCCGGGGCACAAGTGCGGGCTAGGCTTAAGGCCGGGGCACAAGTGCGGGCTAGGCTTAAGGCCGGGGCACTAGTGCGGGCTAGGCTTAAAGCCGGGGCACAAGTGCGGGCTAGGCTTAAGGCCGGGGCACAAGTGCGGGCTAGGCTTAAGGCCGGGGCACAAGTGCGGGCTAGGCTTAAGGCCGGGGCACAAGTGCGGGCTAGGCTTAAGGCCGGGGCACAAGTGCGGGCTAGGCTTAAGGCCGGGGCACAAGTGCGGGCTAGGCTTAAGGCCGGGGCACAAGTGCGGGCTAGGCTTAAGGCCTGGGCACATGTGCGGGCTAGGCTTATGGCCTGGGCACAAGTGCGGGCTAGGCTTAAGGCCTGAGCACAAGTGCGGGCTAGGCTTAAGGCCGAGGCACAAGTGCGGGCTAGGCTTAAGGCCGGGGCACAAGTGCGGGCTAGGCTTAAGGCCGGGGCACAAGTGCGGGCTAGGCTTAAGTCCGTGGCACAAGTGCGGGCTAGGCTTAAGGCCGGGGCACAAGTGCGGGCTAGGCTTAAGGCCGGGGCACAAGTGCGGGCTAGGCTTAAGGCCGCGGCACAAGTGCGGGCTAGGCTTAAGGCCGCGGCACAAGTGCGGGCTAGGCTTAAGGCCGCGGCACAAGTGCGGCCTAGGCTTAAGGCCGCGGCACAAGTGCGGGCTAGGCTTAAGGCCGCGGCACAAGTGCGGGCTAGGCTTAAGGCCGGGGCACAAGTGCGGGCTAGGCTTAAGGCCGGGGCACAAGTGCGGGCTAGGCTTAAGGCCGGGGCACAAGTGCGGGCTAGGCTTAAGGCCGGGGCACAAGTGCGGGCTAGGCTTAAGGCCGGGGCACAAGTGCGGGCTGGGCTTAAGGCCTGGGCGCAAGTGCGGGCTGGGCTTAAGGCCTGGGCACAAGTGCGGGTTGGGCTTAAGGCCGGGGCACAAGTGCGGGCTGGGCTTAAGGCCTGGGCACAAGTGCGGGCTGGGCTTAAGGCCTGGGCACAAGTGCGGGCTGGGCTTAAGGCCGTGGCACAAGTGCGGGCTGGGCTTAAGGCCGGGGCACAAGTGCGGGCTAGGCTAAAGGCCTGGGCACAAGTGCGGGCTAGGCTTAAGGCCGGGGCACTAGTGCGGGCTAGGCTTAAGGCCGGGGCACTAGTGCGGGCTAGGCTTAAGGCCGGGGCACAAGTGCGGGCTAGGCTTAATGCCGGGGCACAAGTGCGGGCTAGGCTTAATGCCAGGGCACAAGTGCGGGCTAGGCTTAAGGCCGGGGCACAAGTGCTGGCTAGGCTTAAGGCCGGAGCACAAGTGCTGGCTAGGCTTAATGCCGGGACACAAGTGCTGGCTAGGCTTAAGCCCGGGGCACAAGTGCTGGCTAAGCTTAAGACCGGGGCACAAGTGCTGGCTAGGCTTAAGGCCGGGGCACAAGTGCTGGCTAGGCTTAAGGCCGGGGCACAAGTGCTGCCTAGGCTTAAGGCCGGGGCACAAGTGCTGGCTAGGCTTAAGGCCGGGGCACAAGTGCTGGCTAGGCTTAAGGCCGGGGCACAAGTGCTGGCTAGGCTTAAGGTCGGGGCACAAGTGCTGGCTAGGCTTAAGGCAGGGGCACAAGTGCTGGCTAGGCATAAGGCTAACTCTTTGCATTTTTTGCATAAAGGGTTAGGCACCCATAGGGGTGAAGAGCTAGCTTTCACCCCTCAACTCTGTACTTGGACATTTATGACTAGATCCTTTGTTGTACAGTGCGGAGCCACTCCATAACCCCTTGCTCCAAGCGACCAGGCACTTCTTGTCTGTCCTCCATAAATGGGTAATGCCTTCTTCCCCAATTACAGTCGTGCATGTGCATTCAGACGGGACAAAAGAGAAGAGCATAAAGCCTGCCCTGTGTGCATAGCCGACATGAAAACAATGACATAAACAAAAATACAAGAAGGGCACAAGTGCTGGCTAGGCTTAAGGCCGGGGCACAAGTGCTGGCTAGGCTTAAGGCCGGGGCACAAGTGCTGGCTAGGCTTAAGGCCGGGGCACAAGTGCTGGCTAGGCTTAAGGCCGGGGCACAAGTGCTGGCTAGGCTTAAGGCCGGGGCACAAGTGCTGGCTAGGCTTAAGGCCGGGGCACAAGTGCTGGCTAGGCTTAAGGCCGGGGCACAAGTGCTGGCTAGGCTTAAGGCCGGGGCACAAGTGCTGGCTAGGCTTAAGGCCGGGGCACAAGTGCTGGCTAGGCTTAAGGCCGGGGCACAAGTGCTGGCTAGGCTTAAAGCCGGGGCACAAGTGCTGGCTAGGCTTAAGGCCGGGGCACAAGTGCTGGCTAGGTTTAAGGCCGGGGCACAAGTGCTGGCTAGGCTTAAGGCCGGGGCACAAGTGCGGGCTAGGCTTAAGGCCTGGGCACAAGTGCAGTGCTGGCTAGGATCAAGGCAAGGGGGCACAAGTGCTGGCTAGGCTTAAGGCATGGGCACAAGTGCTGGCTAGGCTTAAGGCATACAGCTAACTCTTTGCACTCTTTGCATAAAGGGTTAGGCACCCATAGGGGTGAAGAGCTAGCTTTCACCCCTCTACTCTGTACTTGGACATTTAGGACTAGATCCTTTGTTGTACAGTGCGGAGCCTCTCCATAACCCCATGCTCCAAGCGACCAGGCACTTCTTGTCTGTCCTCCGTAAATGGGTAATGCCTTCTTCTTCAATTACAGTCGTGCATGCGCATTCAGACGGGACAAGAGCGAAGAGCATAAAGCTGGCCCTATGTGCATAACCAACATGAAGCTGAAGACAAAAACAAACAAACAAGCATACAAGGGGCTCAAAAGTGCGGGCTAGGCTTAAGGCTTGGGCACAAGTGCGGGCTAGGCTTAAGGCTTGGGCACAAGTGCGGGCTGGGCTTAAGGCCTGGGCACAAGTGCGGGCTAGGCTTAAGGCCTGGGCACAAGTGCGGGCTAGGCTTAAGGCCTGGGCACAAGTGCGGGCTAGGCTTAAGGCCTGGGCACAAGTGCGGGCAAGACTTAAGGCCTGGGCACAAGTGCGGGCTAGACTTAAGGCCTGGGCACAAGTGCGGGCTAGGCTTAAGGCCGGGGCACAAGTGCTGGCTAGGCTTAAGGCCGGGGCACAAGTGCTGGCTAGGCTTAAGGCCGGGGCACAAGTGCTGGCTAGGCTTAAGGCCGGGGCACAAGTGCTGGCTAGGCTTAAGGCCGGGGCACAAGTGCTGGCTAGGCTTAAGGCAGGGGCACAAGTGCTGGCTAGGCGTAAGGCTAACTCTTTGCATTTTTTGCATAAAGGGTTAGGCACCCATAGGGGTGAAGAGCTAGCTTTCACCCCTCAACTCTGTACTTGGACATTTATGACTAGATCCTTTGTTGTACAGTGCGGAGCCACTCCATAACCCCTTGCTCCAAGCGACCAGGCACTTCTTGTCTGTCCTCCATAAATGGGTAATGCCTTCTTCCCCAATTACAGTCGTGCATGCGCATTCAGACGGGACAAGAGAGAAGAGCATAAAGCCTGCCCTGTGTGAATAGCCGACATGAAAACAAAGACAAACAAAAATACAAGAAGGGCACAAGTGCTGGCTAGGCTTAAGGCCGGGGCACAAGTGCTGGCTAGGCTTAAGGACGGGGCACAAGTGCTGGCTAGGCTTAAGGCCGGGGCACAAGTGCTGGCTAGGCTTAAGGCCGGGGCACAAGTGCTGGCTAGGCTTAAGGCCGGGGCACAAGTGCTGGCAGGCTTAAGGCCGGGGCACAAGTGCTGGTAGGTTTAAGGCCGGGGCACAAGTGCTGGCTAGGCTTAATGCCGGGGCACAAGTGCTGGCCAGGCATAAGGCAAGGACGCAAGTGCTGATTAAGCAAAAGTCAGGGGCACAAGTGCTGGCTAGGCTTAATGCCGGGGCACAAATGCTGGCTAGGCTTAAGGCCGGGGCACAAGTGCTGCCTAGGCTTAAGGCCGGGGCACAAATGCTGGCTAGGCTTAAGGCCGGGGCACAAGTGCTGGCTAGGCTTAAGGCAGGGGCACAAGTGCTGGCTAGGCTTAAGGCCGGGGCACAAGTGCTGGCTAGGCTTAAGGCCGGGGCACAAGTGCTGGCTAGGCTTAAGGCCGGGGCACAAGTGCTGGCTAGGCTTAAGGCCAGGGCACAAGTGCTGGCTAGGCTTAAGGCCGGGGCACAAGTGCTGGCTAGGCTTAAGGCCGGGGCACAAGTGCTGGCTAGGCTTAAGGCCGGGGCACAAGTGCTGGCTAGGCTTAAGGCCGGGGCACAAGTGCTGGCTAGGCTTAAGGCCGGGGCACAAGTGCTGGCTAGGCTTAAGGCCGGGGCACAAGTGCTGGCTAGGCTTAAGGCCGGGGCACAAGTGCTGGCTAGGCTTAAGGCCGGGGCACAAGTGCTGGCTAGGCTTAAGGCCGGGGCACAAGTGCTGGCTAGGCTTAAGGCCGGGGCACAAGTGCTGGCTAGGCTTAAGGCCGGGGCACAAGTGCTGGCTAGGCTTAAGGCTGGGGCACAAGTGCTGGCTAGGCTTAAGGCCGGGGCACAAGTGCTGGCTAGGCTTAAGGCCGGGGCACAAGTGCTGGCTAGGCTTAAGGCCGGGGCACAAGTGCTGGCTAGGCTTAAGGCAGGGGCACCAGTGCTGGCTAGGCATAAGGCAAGGGAACAAGTGCTGGTTAGGCATAAGGCATAAGGCTAACTCTTTGCACTCTTTGCATAAAGGTTGAGGCACCCATAAGGGTTAAGAGCTAGTATTCACCCCTCTACACTGTACTTGGACATTTAGGACTAGATCCATTGTTGCACATTGCGGAGCCACTACACAACCCCATGCTCTAGGCAACCAGGCACTTCTTGTCTGTCCTCGGTGAATGGGTAAAGCCTTAGTCCCCATTTACAGTCATGCATGTGCATTCAGACGGAACAAGAGCAATTTGTGCACTGCCTGTCCTGTGTACCTAACTGACAATAAATTATACATTAATACAGAAAGTCATGAACACTTACCTGTTAACACAGCATTTTCTATACAGATGAAACAAGGCAACAGAACACACTGAAGCTGTTTATGGATAAAATGTTTTATTCAGGTCATTATGACATGGGTAACCTCTTACACATTTTTAAAATAATTAAATTTACTGATTTAGGTGATGGTAAAATCCTCCACCATATACACTGAACCATAACATAAGGTTCTTTTCATATTACCCATTTTCTATGTACACGGTGCAGAGGCCCCCATTGTGTACTGTGTAGAGTTCCCATGGAGCACGCAATGCAGGGCCCCTTCCACAGAGCACGCAATGCAGAGCCCCCACAGCGTACAGTGTAGAGCTACCCACAGAGTACGCATTGCAGAGCCATGCACATTCAGATAGGACAAGAGCAATTTGCGCACTGCCTGTCCTGTGTACCTAATAGACCAGTGGTCCCCAACTCCAGGCCTCGAGGGCCGCCAACAGTGCAGGTTTTCAGGATTTCCTTAGTATTGCACAGGGGTTGGAATCATCACCTCTGCAGATCACCACATTACCACCGATGCAATACTAAAGAAATCCTGAAAACCTGCACTGTTGGCGGCCCTCGAGGCCTGGAGTTGGGGACCCCTGTAATAGACAATGATACAATAAAACAAAAAGGCTGGAACACTTACCTGTAAACACACAATTATCCATAAAGATGAAACAAAGCAATAGAAAACAGACAAGCTTGTTCATGGCAATGTTTTATTCAGGTCACTATGACATAACGATATACTGAAATCAGTATATTAGGTGATGGCTAAATCCCCTACCTTGTACACTGTACCATAATTTAAGGTTCTTTTCATATTACCCTCTTTTTGATAAAGCATATGCGAAACGCGTGTCACGGGGTCAATTCGGTACCTCGGCATCTGACTTTTTCATCATGGGTAAGATATTTTATTACTAGATACACCGCTACTGTTCTTTTCCCCTATATGGGTGCTGGTCACTGACAGCTGTTATGTGAATTGGGTGCCATACAATTGTTATGACTCATAGTGGCGTATACTAGTACCATGATTTGGGTCCACAAATTTACTGGTTGTGCCAGGTACTTGTTTCTACACTAGGGCTTTTGTCTTTTTTTCGATTTTTGTTATTTAAATGTATTAACAGCATCTTTAATAAAATGTACAACGTTTTTTAAATTTTCTTGTGTATGGAACTCCACTTTTTCTGTTTAAATGTGTATTGGGAGTATACACTTACTATCCGTTTACTTTATGGACATATGTAGTCAATTAGACATTAACTCTTATATGGGACCCATTTTTTTCTCTGAGCTTGAGTACATTACCACTTTCTATGTGCGAGGTTCAGAGGCCCCATTAGCGTACAGTGAAGAGCCCCCCACAGAGCACGCAATGAAGAGGCCCCCCCCAGAGCATGCAATGCAGACGCCCCCCACAGAGCACGCAATGCAGAGGGGCCCCCCACAGAGCACGCAAAGCATAGGGGCCCCACCACAGAGTACACAATAAAGAGGTGCCCCCCCCACAGAGCACGCAATGCAGAGGAGCCCCTCCACAGATCACGCAATGCAGAGGCTCCCCCCACAGAGCACGCAATGCAGAGGCTCCCCCCACAGAGCACGCAATGCCGAGGAGCCCCTCCACAGAGCACGCAATGCAAAGGCTCCCCTAACAGAGCACGCAATGCAGAGGCCCCCTACAGAGCACGCAATGCAGAGGGCCCCCCCACAGAGCACGCAATGCAGAGGGCCCCCCCACAGAGCACGCAATGCAGAGGGGCCCCCCCCACAGAGCACGCAATGCAGAGGGCCCCCCCCACAGAGCACGCAATGCAGAGGGGCCCCCCCACAGAGCACGCAATGCAGAGGGGCCCCCCCACAGAGCACGCAATGCAGAGGGGCCCCCCACAGAGCACGCAATGAAGAGGGCCCCCCCACAGAGCACGCAATGCAGAGGGGCCACCCCACATAGCATGCAATGCAGAGGGCCGCCCCCAACAAAGCAAGAAATGCAGAGGCCCCTCCCACAGAGCACGCAATGCAGAGGGCAGCCCCCAACAGAGCACGCAATGCAGAGGGCCCCCCACAGAGCACGCAATGCAGTGGGGCCCCCCCCACAGAGCACGCAATGCAGTGGGCCCCCCCCCCACAGAGCACGCAATGCAGTAGGCCCCCCCACAGAGCACGCAATGCAGTGGGCCCCCCCCCCACAGAGCACGCAATGCAGAGGGCCCCCCCACAGAGCACGCAATGCAGAGGGCCCCCCCACAGAGCACGCAATGCAGAGGGCCCCCCCACAGAGCACAGTGTTGAGATCCCCACAGAGCACACAATGCAGAGGCCCCCCCCACAGAGCACGCAATGCAGACGGCCCCCACACAGAGCACGCAATGCAGAGGCCCCCATAGAGTACAGTGTAGAGCCCCCCACAGCACGCAATGCAGAGGCAGCCCCACCACAGAACAAGCAATGCAGAGGCGGCCTCCCCACAGACCACGCAATGCAGAGGCCGCCACCCCACAGAGCATGCAATGCAGAGGCCCCCCACAGAGGACGCAATGCAGAGTCGGCCCCCCCACAGAGCACGCAATGCAGAGGACCCCACTGAATGCAATGCAGAGCCCCCCCCCCACAGAGCACGCAATGCAGAGGCCCCCATAGAGTACAGTGTAGAGCCCCTAAGAACGCAATGCAGAGGTGGCACCCCCCCACAGAGCACGCAATGCAGAGGGCCCCAACAGAGCACGCAATGCAGAGGCCCCCCACAGAAAACAATGCAGAGGCCCCCATAGCGTACAATGCAGTGGCTCCCCCCACAAAGCAAGCAATGCAGGGGCCCCTTCACAGAGCACGCAATGCAGAGGGTCCCCCCACAGAGCACGCAATGCAGAGGGCCCCCCCACTGAGCATGCAATGCAGATGGCCCCCCCCACAGAGCACGCAATGCAGTGGGCCCCCACAGAAAACAATGCAGAGGCCCCCATAGCGTACAATGCAGAGGATCCCCCCCATAGAGAAAGCAATGCAGGGGCCCCCCCACAGAGCACGCAATGCAGAGGCCCCCCCACAGAGCACGCAATGCAGAGGGTCCCCCCCACAGAGCACGCAATGCAGAGGGTCCCCCCACAGAGCACGCAATGCAGAGGGGCCCCCCCACAGAGCACGCAATGCAGAGGGCCCCCCAACAGAGCACGCAATGCAGAAGGCCCCATAGCGTACAATGCAGAGGCTCCCCCCCACAGAGCAAGCAAAACAGATGCTCCCCCCCACAGAGCAAGCAAAGCAGAGCCCCCCCCCACAGAGCACGCAATGCAGAGGCCCCCCCACAGAGCACGCAATGCAGAGGGCCCCCCACAGAGCACGCAATGCAGAGGGCCCCCACAGAGCACGCAATGCAGAGGGCCCCCCACAGTACACGCAACGCAGAGAAGCCCCCCCACAGAGCAAGCAAAGCAGATGCTCCCCCCCACAGAGCAAGCAAAGCAGATGCTCTCCCCCCCCCACAGAGCACGCAATGCAGAGCCCCCCCCCACAGAGCACGCAATGCAGAGGGCCCCCCCACAGAGCACGCAATGCAGAGGGCCCCCCCACAGAGCACGCAATGCAGAGGGCCCCCTCCACAGAGCACGCAATGCAGAGGGGCCCCCCCCCACAGAGCACGCAATGCTGAGGGCCCCACCACAGAGCACACAATGCTGAGGGCCCCCACAGCATAGTGTTGAGATCCCCACAGAGCACACAATGTAGAGCTCCCCTCACATCACGCAATGCAGAGGGCCCGCCACGGAGCACGCAATGCAAAGGGCCCTCCCACAGAGCACGCAATGCAAAGGGCCCTCCCACAGAGAACGCAATGCAAAGGGCCCTCCCACAGAGAACGCAATGCAAAGGGCCCTCCCACAGAGCACGCAATGCAAAGGGCCCTCCCACAGAGCACGCAATGCAGAGGCCCCCATAGAGTACAGTGTAGAGCCCCCTAAGAACGCAATGCAGAGGTGGCGCCCCCCACAGAGCACGCAATTTTGAGGCGGCGCCCCCCACAGAGCACGCAATGCAGAGGGCTCCACGACAGCATAGTGTTGAGATCCCAACAGAGCACACAGTGCAGAGGCCCCACACAGAGCACGCAATGTAAAGTGGCACCCTCACAAAGCACGCAATGCAGAGGCCCCCCACAGAGAACGCAATGCAGAGGTACCCTCACAGCATAGTGTAGAGCTCCCCACAGAGCACGCAATGCAGAGGCCCCACACAGAGCACGCAATGTAAAGTGGCACCCTCACAAGGCACGCAATGCAGAGGCCCCCCACAGAGAACGCAATGCAGAGGGCTCCCCCCCCACAGAGCACACAATGCAGAGGAGCCCCCCCCACAGAGCACGCAATGCAGAGGGCTCAACCCACAGAGCACGCAAAGCAGAGGGGCCCCCCCACAGAGCACGCAATGCAGAGGGCTCCCCCCCCACAGAGCACGCAATGCAGAGGGCTCCCCCCCCACAAAGCACGCAATGCAGAGGGCTCCCCCCCCACAGAGCACGCAATACAGGGGAGCCCCCCCCCCCCCACAGAGCACGCAATGCAGAGGGCCCCCCCACAGAGCACGCAATGCAGAGGGCCCCCCCCCCACAGAGCACGCAATGCAGAGGGCCCCCCACAGAGCACGCAATGCAGAGGGCCCCCCACAGAGCACGCAATGCAGAGGGCCCCCCCACAGAGCACGCAATGCAGAGGGCCCCCCCGCAGAGGGACCCCCCACAGAGCACGCAATGCAGAGGGGGCCCCCCACAGTACACGCAACGCAGAGGGGCCCCCCACAGAGCAAGCAAAGCAGATGCTCCCCCCCACAGAGCAAGCAAGGCAGATGCTCCCCCCCACAGAGCACGCAATGCAGAGCCCCCCCCCCACAGAGCACGCAATGCAGAGGCCCCCCCACAGAGCATACAATGCAGAGGGCCCCCCACAGAGCACGCAATGCAGAGGGCCCCCCCACAGAGCACGCAATGCAGAGGCCCCCCCCACAGAGCACACAATGCAGAGGGCCCCCCCACAGAGCACGCAATGCAGAGGGCCCCCCCACAGAGCACGCAATGCAGAGGGCCCCCCCACAGAGCACGCAATGCAGAGGGCCCCCCCCAGAGTACACGCAACGCAGAGGGGCCCCCCCACATAGCAAGCAAAGCAGATGCTCCCCCCCACAGAGCAAGCAAAGCAGATGCTCCCACCCCACAGAGCACGCAATGCAGAGGGCCCACTCCACAGAGCACGCAATGCAGAGGGCCCCCCCCACAGAGCACGCAATGCTGAGGGCCTCCCACAGCATAGTGTTGAGATCCCCACAGAGCACACAATGTAGAGATCCCCCCTCACAGCGTAGTGTAGAGCTCCCCTCACAGCACGCAATGCAGAGGGCCCCCCACAGAGCACGCAATGCAGAGGCCCTCCCACAGCAGTGTTGAGATCCCCACAGAGCACACAAGGCAGAGGCCCCCCACAGAGCACACAATGCAGATGGCCCCCCACAGAGCACACAATGCAGAGGCCCCCCACAGAGCACGCAATACAGGGGAGCCCCCCCCCACAGAGCACGCAATGCAGAGGGCCCCCCACAGAGCACGCAATGCAGAGGGCCCCCCAACAGAGCACGCAATGCAGAGGACCCCCCCCCCACAGAGCACGCAATGCAGAGGGCCCCCCCCCACAGAGCACGCAATGCAGAGGGCCCCCCCCCACAGAGCACGCAATGCAGAGGGGCCCCCCCACAGAGCACGCAATGCAGAGGGCCCCCCCCCCCCACAGAGCACGCAATGCAGAGGGGCCCCCCCACAGAGCACGCAATGCAGAGGGCCCCCCCCACAGAGCACGCAATGCTGAGGGCCCCCCCCACAGAGCATGCAATGCTGAGGGCCCCCCACAGCAGTGTTGAGATCCCCACAGAGCACACAATGTAGAGATCCCCTCACAGCGTAGTGTAGAGCTCCCCTCACAGCACGCAATGCAGAGGGCCCCCCACAGAGCACGCAATGCAGAGGCCCTCCCACAGCAGTGTTGAGATCCCCACAGAGCACACAAGGCAGACGGCCCCCCACAGAGCACGCAATGCAGTGGGCCCCCATAGAGTACAGTGTAGAGCCCCCCACAGCACGCAATGCAGAGGCAGCCCCCCCACAGAACACGCAATGCAGAGGCGGCCTCCCCACAGACCACGCAATGCAGAGGCGGCCCCCCCACAGAGCACGCAATGCAGAGGACGCCCCCCCACAGAGCTCGCAATGCAGAGGCCCCCAAAGCGTACAATGCAGAGGCTCCCCCCACAGAGCACGCAATGCAGAGGGCCCCCCCACAGAGCATGCAATCCAGAGGGCCCCCCCAGAGAGCACGCAATGCAGAGGGCCCCCCCACAGAGCACGCAATGCAGAGGAGCCCCCCCACAGAGCACGCAATGCAGAGGAGCCCCCCCACAGAGCAAGTAAAGCAGATGCTCCCCCCCACAGAGCAAGCAAAGCAGATGCTCCCACCCCACAGAGCATGCAATGCAGAGCCCCCCCCACAGAGCACGCAACGCAGAGGGGCCCCCCCACAGAACAAGTAAAGCAGATGCTCCCCCCCCACAGAGCAAGCAAAGCAGATGCTCCCACCCCACAGAGCACGCAATGCAGAGCCCCCCCCCACACACAGAGCACGCAATGCAGAGGGCCCCCCCCACAGAGCACGCAATGCAGAGGGCCCCCCCACAGTACACGCAATGCAGATGCTCCCCCCCACAGAGCAAGCAAAGCAGATGCTCCCCCCCACAGAGCAAGCAAAGCAGATGCTCCCCCCCACAGAGCAAGCAAAGCAGATGCTCCCACCCCACACAGCATGCAATGCAGAGCCCCCCCCCACAGAGCACGCAATGCAGAGGGCCCCCCCCCACAGAGCACGCAATGCAGAGAGCCCCCTCCACAGAGCACGCAATGCAGAGGGCCCCCCCCCCACAGAGCACGCAATGCTGAGGGCCCCCCACAGAGCACGCAATGCAGAGGCCCTCCCACAGCAGTGTTGAGATCCCCACAGAGCACACAAGGCAGAGGCCCCCCCACAGAGCACGCAATGCAGACGGCCCCCCACAGAGCACGCAATGCAGAGGCCCCCAGAGAGTACAGTGTAGAGCCCCCCACAGCACGCAATGCAGAGGCAGCCCCCCCACAGAACACGCAATGCAGAGGCGGCCTCCCCACAGACCACGCAATGCAGAGGCGGCCCCCCCACAGAGCACGCAATGCAGAGGCGGCCCCCCCACAGAGCACGCAATGCAGAGGCGGCCCCCCCACAGAGCACGCAATGCAGAGGACCCCACTGAATGCAATGCAGAGCCCCCCAAAAAAGCACGCAATGCAGAGGGCCCCAACAGAGCACGCAATGTAAAGAGGCACCCCCACAGAGCACGCAATGCAGAGGCCCCCCACAGAAAACAATGCAGAGGGCCCCACACAGAGCTCGCAATGCAGAGGCCCCCAAAGCGTACAATGCAGAGGCTCCCCCCCCACAGAGCAAGCAAAGCAGATGCTCCCACCCCACACAGCATGCAATGCAGAGCCCCCCCACAGAGCACGCAATGCAGAGAGCCCCCTCCACAGAGCACGCAATGCAGAGGGCCCCCCCCACAGAGCACGCAATGCTGAGGGCCCCCTCCACAGAGCACGCAATGCAGAGGGCCCCCCACAGAGCACGCAATGCTGAGGGCCCCCCACAGAGCACGCAATGCTGAGGGCCCCCCACAGAGCACGCAATGCAGAGGGCCCCCCACAGAGCACGCAATGCAGAGGGGCCCCCCACAGAGCACGCAATGCAGAGGGGCCCCCCCACAGAGCAAGCAAAGCAGATGCTCCCACCCCACAGAGCACGCAATGCAGAGCCCCCCCCCCCCCCACAGAGCACGCAATGCAGAGGGCCCCCTCCACAGAGCACACAATACAGAGGCCCCTATAGAGTACAGTGTAGAGCCCCCCCACAGAGCACGCAATGCAGAGGCGGCCCCCCACAGAGCACGCAATGCAGAGGCGGCCCCCCACAGAGCACGCAATGCAGAGGCGGCCCCCCCACAGAGCACGCAATGCAGAGGCGGCCCCCCCACAGAGCACGCAATGCAGAGGCGGCCCCCCACAGAGCACGCAATGCAGAGGCGGCCCCCCCCACAGAGCACGCAATGCTGAGGGCCCCCCCACAGAGCACGCAATGCTGAGGGCCCCCCGCAGCATAGTGTTGAGATCCACACAGAGCACACAATGTAGAGATCCCCTCACAGCGTAGTGTAGAGCTCCCCTCACAGCACGCAATGCAGAGGGCCCCCCACAGAGCACGCAATGCAGAGGCCCTCCCACAGCAGTGTTGAGATCCCCACAGAGCACACAAGGCAGAGGCCCCCACACAGAGCACGCAATGCAGACGGCCCCCCACAGAGCACGCAATGCAGAGGGGCCCCCCACAGAGCACGCAATGCAGAGCCTCCCCCCACAGAGCATGCAATGCAGAGGCCCCCATTGAGTACAGTGTAGAGCCCCCCACAGCACGCAATGCATAGGCAGCCCCCCACAGAACACGCAATGCAGAGGCGGCCCCCCCACAGAGCACGCAATGCAGAGGACCCCCAAAAAGCACGCAATGCAGAGGGCCCCAACAGAGCACGCAATGTAAAGAGGCACCCCCACAGAGCACGCAATGCAGAGGCCCCCCACAGAAAACAATGCAGAGGGCCCCCCACAGAGCTCGCAATGCAGAGGCCCCCATAGCGTACAATGCAGAGGCTCCCCCCCACAGAGCACGCAATGCAGAGGGCCCCCCCACAGAGCACGCAATGCAGAGGGCCCCCCCACAGAGCACGCAATGCAGAGGACCCCCAAAAAGCACGCAATGCAGAGGGCCCCAACAGAGCACGCAATGTAAAGAGGCACCCCCACAGAGCACGCAATGCAGAGGCCCCCCACAGAAAACAATGCAGAGGGCCCCCCACAGAGCTCGCAATGCAGAGGCGGCCCCCCACAGAGCACGCAATGCAGAGGCGGCCCCCCCCACAGAGCACGCAATGCTGAGGGCCCCCCGCAGCATAGTGTTGAGATCCACACAGAGCACACAATGTAGAGATCCCCTCACAGCGTAGTGTAGAGCTCCCCTCACAGCACGCAATGCAGAGGGCCCCCCACAGAGCACGCAATGCAGAGGCCCTCCCACAGCAGTGTTGAGATCACCACAGAGCACACAAGGCAGAGGCCCCCACACAGAGCACGCAATGCAGACGGCCCCCCACAGAGCACGCAATGCAGAGGGCCCCAACAGAGCACGCAATGTAAAGAGGCACCCCCACAGAGCACGCAATGCAGAGGCCCCCCACAGAAAACAATGCAGAGGGCCCCCCACAGAGCTCGCAATGCAGAGGCCCCCATAGCGTACAATGCAGAGGCTCCCCCCCACAGAGCACGCAATGCAGAGGGCCCCCCCACAGAGCACGCAATGCAGAGGGCCCCCCCACAGAGCACGCAATGCAGAGGACCCCCAAAAAGCACGCAATGCAGAGGGCCCCAACAGAGCACGCAATGTAAAGAGGCACCCCCACAGAGCACGCAATGCAGAGGCCCCCCACAGAAAACAATGCAGAGGGCCCCCCACAGAGCTCGCAATGCAGAGGCCCCCATAGCGTACAATGCAGAGGCTCCCCCCCACAGAGCACGCAATGCAGAGGGCCCCCCCACAGAGCACGCAATGCAGAGGGCCCCCCCACAGAGCACGCAATGCAGAGGGCCCCCCCACAGAGCACGCAATGCAGAGGGCCCCCCCACAGAGCACGCAATGCAGAGGGCCCCCCCACAGAGCACGCAATGCAGAGGGCCCCCCCACAGAGCACGCAATGCAGAGGGCCCCCCACAGAGCACGCAATGCAGAGGAGCCCCCCCACAGAGCACGCAATGCAGAGGAGCCCCCCCACAGAGCCCGCAATGCAGAGGGCCCCCCCACAGAGCACGCAATGCAGAGGAGCCCCCCCACAGAGCACGCAATGCAGAGGGCCCCCCCACAGAGCACACAATGCAGCGGAGCCCCCCCACAGAGCAAGTAAAGCAGAAGCTCCCCCCCACAGAGCAAGCAAAGCAGATGCTCCCACCCCACAGAGCATGCAATGCAGAGCCCCCCCCACAGAGCACGCAACGCAGAGGGGCCCCCCCACAGAGCAAGTAAAGCAGATGCTTCCCCCCCACAGAGCAAGCAAAGCAGATGCTCCCACCCCACAGAGCACGCAATGCAGAGCCCCCCTCCCCACAGAGCACGCAATGCAGAGGGCCCCCCACAGAGCACGCAATGCAGAGGGCCCGCCCCACAGAGCACGCAATGCATAGGGCCCCCCACAGTACACGCAACGCAGAGGGGCCCCCCCACAGAGCAAGCAAAGCAGATGTTCCCCCCCCACAGAGCAAGCAAAGCAGATGCTCCCCCCCCACAGAGCAAGCAAAGCAGATGCTCCCCCCCACAGAGCAAGCAAAGCAGATGCTCCCACCCCACAGAGCACGCAATGCAGAGCCCCCCCGCCCACAGAGCACGCAATGCAGAGGGCCCCCCCACAGAGCACGCAATGCAGAGAGCTCCCTCCACAGAGCACGCAATGCAGAGGGCCCCCCCCACAGAGCACGCAATGCTGAGGGCCCCCCACAAAGCACGCAATGCTGAGGGCCCCCCCACAGAGCACGCAATGCTGAGGGCCCCCCCACAGAGCACGCAATGCTAAGGGCCCCCCCACAGAGCACACAATGCAGAGGGCCCCCCCACAGAGCACGCAATGCAGAGGGCCCCCCACAGAGCACGCAATGCAGAGGGGCCCCCCCACAGAGCAAGCAAAGCAGATGCTCCCCCCCACAGAGCAAGCAAAGCAGATGCTCCCACCCCACAGAGCACGCAATGCAGAGCCCCCCCCCCCCACAGAGCACGCAATGCAGAGGGCCCCCTCCACAGAGCACGCAATGCAGAGGGCCCCCTCCACAGAGCACGCAATGCAGAGGCGGCCCCTCCCACAGAGCACGCAATGCAGAGGGCCCCCCATAGAGCACACAATACAGAGGCCCCTGTAGAGTACAGTGTAGAGCCCCCCCACAGAGCACGCAATGCAGAGGCGGCCCCCCACAGAGCACGCAATGCAGAGGCGGCCCCCCCACAGAGCACGCAATGCAGAGGCGGCCCCCCCACAGAGCACGCAATGCAGAGGCGGCCCCTCCCACAGAGCACGTAATGCAGAGGCGGCCCCTCCCACAGAGCACGCAAAGCAGAGGCGGCCCCCCACAGAGCACGCAATGCAGAGGCGCCCCCCCCCCACAGAGCACGCAATGCAGAGGGCCGCCCCAACAAAGCACGCAATGCAGAGGGCCTCCCCCAACAAGGCACGCAATGCAGAGGGCCCCCCACAGAGCACGCAATGTAGAGATCCCAACAGAGCACAGTTCAGAGGTACCCTCACAGCGTAGTGTAGAAGCTCCCCACACAGCACGCAATGTAGAGGGGCACCCCACACAGCACGCAATGTAGAGGGGCACCCCACACAGCACGCAATGTAGAGGGGCACCCCACACAGCACGCAATGCAGAGGGCCCCCCCAGAGCACGGAATGTAAAGGCCCCCCACAGACCACGCAATGCAGAGGCGGCCCCCCCACAGAGCATGCAATGCAGAGGCGTCCCCCCCACAGAGCACGCAATGCAGAGGCGGCCCCTCACAGAGCACGTAATGCAGAGGCGGCCCCTCCCACAGAGCACGCAATGCAGAGGCGGCCCCCCAACAGAGCACGCAATGCAGAGGCGGCCCCCCAACAGAGCACGCAATGCAGAGGGCCCCCTTCCCACAGAGCACGCAATGCAGAGGGCCCCCTCCCCACGGAGCACGCAATGCAGAGGGCCCCCTCCCCACGGAGCACGCAATGCAGAGGGCCCCCTCCCCACGGAGCACGCAATGCAGAGGGCCCCCTCCCCTCAGAGCACGCAATGCAGAGGGCCCCCTCCCCACAGAGCACGCAATGCAGAGGGCCCCCTCCCCACAGAGCACGCAATGCAGAGGGCCCCCTCCCCACAGAGCACGCAATGCAGAGGGCCCCCCCACAGAGCACGCAACCCAGAGGGCACCCCCCACAGAGCACGCAACGCAGAGGGCACCCCCCACAGAGCACGCAATGCTGAGCCCCCCCACACAGCATACAATGCAGTTCCTCCACAGAGCACGCAATGCAGAGGCCCCCCCACAGAGCACGCAATGCAGAGGCCCCTCACACAGCATACAGTGTAGAGATCCCAACAGAGCATGCAATGCAGAGGCCCCCTACAGAGCACGCAATGCAGAGGCCCCTCCCACAGCACGCAATGCAGACGCTTCCCACAGAGCACGCAATGCAGAGGGCCCTCCCACAGAGCATGCAATGCAGAGGGCCCTCCCACAGAGCATGCAATGCAGAGGGCCCTCCCACAGAGCACACAATGCAGAGGGCCCTCCCACAGAGCACGCAATGCAGAGGGCCCTCCCACAGAGCATGCAATGCAGAGGGCCCGCCCCACAGAGCACGCAATGCATAGGGCCCCCCACAGTACACGCAACGCAGAGGGGCCCCCCCACAGAGCAAGTAAAGCAGATGCTTCCCCCCCACAGAGCAAGCAAAGCAGATGCTCCCACCCCACAGAGCACGCAATGCAGAGCCCCCCTCCCCACAGAGCACGCAATGCAGAGGGCCCTCCCACAGAGCACGCAATGCAGAGGGCCCGCCCCACAGAGCACGCAATGCATAGGGCCCCCCACAGTACACGCAACGCAGAGGGGCCCCCCCACAGAGCAAGCAAAGCAGATGTTCCCCCCCCACAGAGCAAGCAAAGCAGATGCTCCCCCCCCACAGAGCAAGCAAAGCAGATGCTCCCCCCCACAGAGCAAGCAAAGCAGATGCTCCCACCCCACAGAGCACGCAATGCAGAGCCCCCCCGCCCACAGAGCACGCAATGCAGAGGGCCCCCCCACAGAGCACGCAATGCAGAGAGCTCCCTCCACAGAGCACGCAATGCAGAGGGCCCCCCCCACAGAGCACGCAATGCTGAGGGCCCCCCACAAAGCACGCAATGCTGAGGGCCCCCCCACAGAGCACGCAATGCTGAGGGCCCCCCCACAGAGCACGCAATGCTAAGGGCCCCCACAGAGCACACAATGCAGAGGGCCCCCCCACAGAGCACGCAATGCAGAGGGCCCCCCACAGAGCACGCAATGCAGAGGGGCCCCCCCACAGAGCAAGCAAAGCAGATGCTCCCCCCCACAGAGCAAGCAAAGCAGATGCTCCCACCCCACAGAGCACGCAATGCAGAGCCCCCCCCCCCACAGAGCACGCAATGCAGAGGGCCCCCTCCACAGAGCACGCAATGCAGAGGGCCCCCTCCACAGAGCACGCAATGCAGAGGCGGCCCCTCCCACAGAGCACGCAATGCAGAGGGCCCCCCATAGAGCACACAATACAGAGGCCCCTGTAGAGTACAGTGTAGAGCCCCCCCACAGAGCACGCAATGCAGAGGCGGCCCCCCACAGAGCACGCAATGCAGAGGCGGCCCCCCCACAGAGCACGCAATGCAGAGGCGGCCCCCCCACAGAGCACGCAATGCAGAGGCGGCCCCTCCCACAGAGCACGTAATGCAGAGGCGGCCCCTCCCACAGAGCACGCAAAGCAGAGGCGGCCCCCCACAGAGCACGCAATGCAGAGGCGCCCCCCCCCCACAGAGCACGCAATGCAGAGGGCCGCCCCAACAAAGCACGCAATGCAGAGGGCCTCCCCCAACAAGGCACGCAATGCAGAGGGCCCCCCACAGAGCACGCAATGTAGAGATCCCAACAGAGCACAGTTCAGAGGTACCCTCACAGCGTAGTGTAGAAGCTCCCCACACAGCACGCAATGTAGAGGGGCACCCCACACAGCACGCAATGTAGAGGGGCACCCCACACAGCACGCAATGTAGAGGGGCACCCCACACAGCACGCAATGCAGAGGGCCCCCCCAGAGCACGGAATGTAAAGGCCCCCCACAGACCACGCAATGCAGAGGCGGCCCCCCCACAGAGCATGCAATGCAGAGGCGTCCCCCCCACAGAGCACGCAATGCAGAGGCGGCCCCTCACAGAGCACGTAATGCAGAGGCGGCCCCTCCCACAGAGCACGCAATGCAGAGGCGGCCCCCCAACAGAGCACGCAATGCAGAGGCGGCCCCCCAACAGAGCACGCAATGCAGAGGGCCCCCTTCCCACAGAGCACGCAATGCAGAGGGCCCCCTCCCCACGGAGCACGCAATGCAGAGGGCCCCCTCCCCACGGAGCACGCAATGCAGAGGGCCCCCTCCCCACGGAGCACGCAATGCAGAGGGCCCCCTCCCCTCAGAGCACGCAATGCAGAGGGCCCCCTCCCCACAGAGCACGCAATGCAGAGGGCCCCCTCCCCACAGAGCATGCAATGCAGAGGGCCCCCTCCCCACAGAGCACGCAATGCAGAGGGCCCCCCCACAGAGCACGCAACCCAGAGGGCACCCCCCACAGAGCACGCAACGCAGAGGGCACCCCCCACAGAGCACGCAATGCTGAGCCCCCCCACACAGCATACAATGCAGTTCCTCCACAGAGCACGCAATGCAGAGGCCCCCCCACAGAGCACGCAATGCAGAGGCCCCTCACACAGCATACAGTGTAGAGATCCCAACAGAGCATGCAATGCAGAGGCCCCCTACAGAGCACGCAATGCAGAGGCCCCTCCCACAGCACGCAATGCAGACGCTTCCCACAGAGCACGCAATGCAGAGGGCCCTCCCACAGAGCATGCAATGCAGAGGGCCCTCCCACAGAGCATGCAATGCAGAGGGCCCTCCCACAGAGCACACAATGCAGAGGGCCCTCCCACAGAGCACGCAATGCAGAGGGCCCTCCCACAGAGCATGCAATGCAGATGCCCCCCCCCCCCCACACAGCACGCAATGCAGAGGCCCCCCCCCCCCCCACAGCAGTGTTGAGATCCCCACAGAGGACACAATACAGAGGTCCCCTCACAGCGTAGTGTAGAGCCCCCCCACAGAGCACGCAATGCAGAGGCCGCCTCCCCACAGACCATGCAATGCAGAGGCCGCCACCCCACAGAGCACGCAATGCAGAGGCGCCTCCCCCACAGAGCACGCAATGCAGAGGGGCCCACCCACAGAGCACGCAATGCAAAGGGGCCCCCCCCCCACAGAGCACGCAATGCAGATGGCCCCCCAGCACGCAGAGAGGCCCCAACAGAGCACGCAATGCAGAGGGGCCCATAGCGTACAATGCAGAGGCCCCTCACACAGCATACAGTGTAGAGATCCCACAGAGTACGCAATGCAGAGGGCCCCCCCCCCCACAGAGCACGCAATGCAGAAGCAGCCCCCGCACAGCACGCAATGCAGAGGCGGCCCACCCACAGAGCACGCAATGCAGAGGCGGCCCCCCCACAGAGCACGCAATGCAGAGGGCCCCCCCCCCAAAGAGCACGCAATGCAGAGGGCCCCCCCAAAGAGCACGCAATGCAGAGGGCCCCCCCCCCACAGAGCACGCAATGCAGAGGGCCCCCTCTCCACAGAGCACGCAATGCAGAGGGCCCCTCAGAGCACACAATGAAGAGGGCCCCCACAGAGCACGCAATGCAGAGGCTCCCCCACAGAGCACGCAATGCAGAGGGCCCTCCCACAGAGCACGCAATGCAGAGAGCCCTCCCACAGAGCACGCAATGCAGAGGGCGCCCCCACAGAGCACGCAAAGCAGAGGCCCCCCCACAGCATAGTGTAGAGATCCCAACAGAGCATGCAATGCAGAGGCCCCCTACAGAGCACGCAATGCAGAGGCCCCTCCCACAGCACGCAATGCAGAAGCTTCCAAAAGAGCACGCAATGCAGAGGGCCCTCCCACAGAGCACGCAATGCAGAGAGCCCTCCCACAGAGCACGCAATGCAGAGGGCGCCCCCACAGAGCACGCAATGCAGAGGGCGCCCCCACAGAGCACGCAATGCAGAGGGCCCTCCCACATAGCACGCAATGCAGAGGGCCCTCCCACAGAGCACGCAATGCAGAGGGCCCTCCCACAGAGCACGCAATGCAGAGGGCCCTTCCACAGAGCACGCAATGCAGAGGGCCCTTCCACAGAGCACGCAATGCAGAGGGCCCTTCCACAGAGCACGCAATGCAGACACCCCACACAGAGGGGACCCCCCCACAGAGCACGCAATGCAGAAGGCCGCCTCCAACAAAGCACGCAATGCAGAGGGCCGCCCACAGAACACGCAATGCAGAGGCCCCCACACTGCACGCAATGTAAAGGCCCCCCACAGAGCAAGCAATGCAGAGGGCCGCCCACAAAGCACAATGCAGAGGGCCACCCCAAAAAAGCACGCAATGCAGAGGGCCTCCCCCAACAAAGCACGCAATGCAGAGGGCCCCCCACAGAGCACGCAATGTAGATATCCCAACAGAGCACAGTGCAGAGGTACCCTCACAGCGTAGTGTAGAAGCTCCCCACACAGCACGCAATGTAGAGGGGCACCCCACAATGCACGCAATGCAGAGGGGCCCAAAGCATGCAATGCAGAGGGGCCCATAGCGTACAATGCAGAGGCTCCCCCCACAGAGTACGCAATGCAGATGCTCCCCCCACAGAGTACGCAATGCAGATGCTCCCCCCACAGAGCAAGCAATGCAGAGGCCCCCCACACAGCACGCAATGCAGATGCCCCCACACAGAGCACGCAATGCAGAGGGCCCCCCCCACAGCACGCAGAGGGCCCCCCCCCCCACAGAGCACGCAATGCAGAGGGGCCCATAGCGTACAATGCAAAGGCTCCCCCCACAGTACGCAATGCAGAGGCCCCTCACACAGCATACAGTGTAGAGATCCCACAGAGTACGCAATGCAGAGGGCCCCCCACAGAGCACGCAACGCAGAGGGCCCCCCCACAGAGCACGCAACGCAATAGAGGCCCCTATAGAGTACAGTGTGGAGTCCCCCCATAGAGCACGCAATGCAGAGGCCGCCTCCCCACAGAGCACGCAATGCAGAGGCCGCCTCCCCACAGAGGACGCAATGCAGAGGCGGCCCCCACCCACAGAGCACGCAATGCAGAGGCGGCCCCCACCCACAGAGCACGCAATGCAGAGGCGGCCCCCCCACAGAGCACGCAATGCAGAGGCGGCCCCCCCACAGAGCACGCAATGCAGAGGCGGCACCCCCACAGAGCACGCAATGCAGAGGGCCGCCCCCCCACAGAGCACGCAATGCAGAGGGCCGCCCACAAAGCACAATGCAGAGGGCCACCCCAAAAAAGCACGCAATGCGGAGGGCCTCCCCCAACAAAGCACGCAATGCAGAGGGCCCCCCACAGAGCACGCAATGTAGAGATCCCAACAGAGCACAGTGCAGAGTTACCCTCACAGAGTAGTGTAGAAGCTCCCCACACAGCACGCAATGTAGAGGGGCACCCCACAACGCACGCAATGCAGAGGGCCCCCCCACAGAGCACGCAAGGCAGAGGGCCCCCCCACAGAGCACGCAAGGCAGAGGGCCCCCCCACAGAGCACGCAAGGCAGAGGGCCCCTCACAGCGTAGTGTAGAGCCCCCCCACAGAGCACGCAATGCAGAGGCCGCCTCCCCACAGACCATGCAATGCAGAGGCCGCCACCCCACAGAGCACGCAATGCAGAGGCGCCTCCCCCACAGAGCACGCAATGCAGAGGGGCCCACCCACAGAGCACGCAATGCAGAGGGGCCCCCCACAGAGGACGCAATGCAAAGGGCCCCCCCCCCACAGAGCACGCAATGCAAAGGGCCCCCCCCCACAGAGCACGCAATGCAGATGGCCCCCCAGCACGCAGAGAGGCCCCAACAGAGCGCGCAATGCAGAGGGGCCCATAGCGTACAATGCAGAGGCCCCTCACACAGCATACAGTGTAGAGATCCCACAGAGTACGCAATGCAGAGGGCCCCCTCACAGAGCACCCAATGCAGAAGCAGCCCCCGCACAGCACGCAATGCAGAGGCGGCCCACCCACAGAGCACGCAATGCAGAGGCGGCCCCCCCACAGAGCACGCAATGCAGAGGGCCCCCCCCCCCCCAAAGAGCACGCAATGCAGAGGGCCCCCCCAAAGAGCACGCAATGCAGAGGGCCCCCCCAAAGAGCACGCAATGCAGAGGGCCCCCCACAGAGCACGCAATGCAGAGGGCCCCCTCTCCACAGAGCACGCAATGCAGAGGGCCCCCCCCCACAGAGCACGCAATGCAAAGGGCCCCCCCCACAGAGCACGCAATGCAGAGGGCCCCCCCCCCACAGAGCACGCAATGCAGAGGGGCCCCCCCACAGAGCACGCAATGCAGAGGGCCCCTCAGAGCACACAATGAAGAGGGCCCCCACAGCACGCAATGCAGAGCTCCCCCACAGAGCACGCAATGCAGAGGGCCCTCCCACAGAGCACGCAATGCAGAGAGCCCTCCCACAGAGCACGCAATGCAGAGGGCGCCCCCACAGAGCACGCAAAGCAGAGGCCCCCCCACAGCATAGTGTAGAGATCCCAACAGAGCATGCAATGCAGAGGCCCCCTACAGAGCACGCAATGCAGAGGCCCCTCCCACAGCACGCAATGCAGAAGCTTCCAAAAGAGCCGCAATGCAGAGGGCCCTCCCACAGAGCACGCAATGCAGAGAGCCCTCCCACAGAGCACGCAATGCAGGGGGCGCCCCCACAGAGCACGCAATGCAGAGGGCGCCCCCACAGAGCACGCAATGCAGAGGGCGCCCCCACAGAGCACGCAATGCAGAGGGCCCTCCCACATAGCACGCAATGCAGAGGGCCCTCCCACAGAGCACGCAATGCAGAGGGCCCTCCCACAGAGCACGCAATGCAGAGGGCCCTTCCACAGAGCACGCAATGCAGAGGGCCCTTCCACAGAGCACGCAATGCAGACACCCCACACAGAGGGGACCCCCCCACAGAGCACGCAATGCAGAAGGCCGCCCCCAACAAAGCACGCAATGCAGAGGGCCGCCCACAGAACACGCAATGCAGAGGCCCCCACACTGCACGCAATGTAAAGGCCCCCCACAAAGCACAATGCAGAGGGCCACCCCAAAAAAGCACGCAATGCAGAGGGCCTCCCCTAACAAAGCACACAATGCAGAGGGCCCCCCACAGAGCACTCAATGCAGAGGGGCCCATAGCGTACAATGCAGAGTCTCCCCCCACAGAGTACGCAATGCAGATGCTCCCCCCACAGAGTACGCAATGCAGATGCTCCCCCCACAGAGCAAGCAATGCAGAGGCCCCCCACACAGCACGCAATGCAGATGCCCCCACACAGAGCACGCAATGCAGAGGGCCCCCCCACAGCACGCAGAGGGGCCCCCCACAGAGCACGCAATGCAGAGGGGCCCATAGCGTACAATGCAAAGGCTCCCCCCACAGTACGCAAGGCAGAGGGCCCCCCACAGAGCACGCAATGCAGAGGCCCCTCACACAGCATACAGTGTAGAGATCCCACAGAGTACGCAATGCAGAGGGCCCCCCCACAGAGCACGCAACGCAATAGAGGCCCCTATAGAGTACAGTGTGGAGTCCCCCCATAGAGCACGCAATGCAGAGGCCGCCTCCCCACAGAGCACGCAATGCAGAGGCGGCCCCCACCCACAGAGCACGCAATGCAGAGGCGGCCCCCACCCACAAAGCACGCAATTCAGAGGCGGCCCCCCCACAGAGCACGCAATGCAGAGGGCCGCCCCCCCACAGAGCACGCAATGCAGAGGGCCGCCCACAAAGCACAATGCAGAGGGCCACCCCAAAAAAGCACGCAATGCGGAGGGCCTCCCCCAACAAAGCACGCAATGCAGAGGGCCCCCCACAGAGCACGCAATGTAGAGATCCCAACAGAGCACAGTGCAGAGGTACCCTCACAGAGTAGTGTAGAAGCTCCCCACACAGCACGCAATGTAGAGGGGCACCCCACAAAGCACGCAATGCAGAGGGCCCCCCCACAGAGCACGCAAGGCAGAGGGCCCCTCCACAGAGCACGCAAGGCAGAGGGCCCCCCCACAGAGCACGCAATGCAGAGGGCCCCCCCACAGAGCACGCAATGCAGAGGGCCCCCCCACAGAGCACGCAATGCAGAGGCGCCTCCCCCACAGAGCACGCAATGCAGAGGGGCCCACCCACAGAGCACGCAATGCAGAGGGGCCCCCCACAGAGGACGCAATGCAAAGGGGCCCCCCCACAGAGCACGCAATGCAGAGGGCCCCCACAGCACGCAGAGAGGCCCCCACAGAGCACGCAATGTAGAGGGGCCCCCCCACAGAGCACGCAATGCAGAGGGCCCCTCAGAGCACACAATGAAGAGGGCCCCCCCCCACAGAGCACGCAATGCAGAGGCTCCCCCACAGAGCACGCAATGCAGAGAGCCCTCCCACAGAGCACGCAATGCAGAGGGCGCCCCCACAGAGCACACAATGCAGAGGCCCCCCCACAGAGCACGCAATGCAGAGGCCCCTCACACAGCATACAGTGTAGAGATCCCAACAGAGCACGCAATGCAGAGGCCCCTCCCACAGCACGCAATGCAGACGCTTCCCACAGAGCACGCAATGCAGAGGGCCCTCCCACAGAGCACGCAATGCAGAGGGCCCTCCCACAGAGCACGCAATGCAGACGGCGCCCCCACAGAGCACGCAATGCAGAGGGCCCTCCCACAGAGCACGCAATGCAGAGGGCCCTCCCACAGAGCACGCAATGCAGAGGGCCCTCCCACAGAGCACGCAATGCAGAGGGCCCTCCCACAGAGCACGCAATGCAGAGGGCCCTCCCACAGAGCACGCAATGCAGAGGGCCCTTCCACAGAGCACGCAATGCAGAGGGCCCTTCCACAGAGCACGCAATGCAGACACCCCACACAGAGGGGACCCCCCCACAGAGCACGCAATGCAGAGGGCCGCCCACAGAACACGCAATGCAGAGGCCCCCACACTGCACGCAACGTAAAGGCCCCCCACAGAGCACGCAATGCAGAGGGCCCCCCACAGAGCACGCAATGTAGATATCCCAACAGAGCACAGTGCAGAGGTACCCTCACAGCGTAGTGTAGAAGCTCCCCACACAGCACGCAATGTAGAGGGGCACCCCACAATGCACGCAATGCAGAGGGGCCCAAACCATGCAATGCAGAGGGGCCCATAGCGTACAATGCAGAGGCTCCCTCCACAGAGTACGCAATGCAGATGCTCCCGCCACAGAGTACGCAATGCAGATGCTCCCCCCACAGAGCACGCAATGCAGATGCTCCCCCCACAGAGCAAGCAATGCAGAGGCCCCCCACACAGCACGCAATGCAGATGCCCCCACACAGAGCACGCAATGCAGAGGGCCCCCCACAGCACGCAGAGGGGCCCCCCACAGAGCACGCAATGCAGAGGGGCCCATAGCGTACAATGCAAAGGCTCCCCCCACAGTACGCAACGCAGAGGGCCCCCCACAGAGCACGCAATGCAGAGGGCCCCCCCACAGAGCACGCATCGCAGAGGGCCCCCCCACAGAGCACGCAATGCAGAGGCCCCCCCCCCCACAGAGCACGCAATGCAGAGGCGGCCCCCCCCGCACAGCACGCAATGCAGAGGCGGCCCCCCAGAGAGCACGCAATGCAGAGGCGGCCCCCACCCCACAGAGCACGCAATGCAGTGGCGGCCACCCCCCCACAGAGCACGCAATGCAGTGGCGGCCACCCCCCCACAGAGCACGCAATGCAGAAGTGGCCCCCGCACAGCACGCAATGCAGAGGCGGCCCCCCACAGAGCACGCAATGCAGAGGCGGCCCCCCCACAGAGCACGCAATGCAGAGGGCCCCCCACAGAGCACGCAATGCAGAGGGCCCCCCACAGAGCACGCAATGCAGAGGGCCCTTCCACGGAGCACGCAATGCAGACACCCCACACAGAGCACACAGAGGGGCCCCCCATAGAGCACGCAATGCAGAGGGCCGCCCCCAACAAAGCACGCAATGCAGAGGGCCGCCCACAGAGCACGCAATGCAGAGGCCCACACTGCACGCAATGTAAAGGCCCCCCACAGAGCAAGCAATGCAGAGGGCCCCCACAGAGCACGCAGTGTAGAGATCCCAACAGAGCACAGTGCAGAGGTACCCTCACAGCGTAGTGTAGAAGCTCCCCACACAGCACGCAATGTAGAGGGGCACCCCACAAAGCACGAAATGCAGAGGGGCCCAAAGCATGCAATGCAGAGGCTCCTACACAGAACACGCAATGCAGAGGGGCCCATGGCGTACAATGCAGAGGCTCCCCCCCCACAGAGTACGCAATGCAGATGCTCCCCCCACAGAGCACGCAATGCAGAGGCCCCCACAGAGCACGCAATGCAAAGGGCCCCCCCACAGAGCACGCAATGCAGAGGCGACCCCCCCCCCCCACAGAGCACGCAATGCAGAGGGCCCTCCTCCCACAGAGCACGCAATGCAGAGGGCCCTCCCACAGAGCACGCAATGCAGAGGGCCCCCCCAACAAAGCACGCAATGCAGAGGGCCGCCCACAGAGCACGCAATGCAGAGGCCCACACTGCACGCAATGTAAAGGCCCCCCACAGAGCAAGCAATGCAGAGGGCCCCCCACAGAGCACGCAATGTAGAGATCCCAACAGAGCACAGAGCAGAGGTACCCTCACAGCGTAGTGTAGAAGCTCCCCACACAGCACGCAATGTAGAGGGGCACCCCACAAAGCACGAAATGCAGAGGGGCCCAAAGCATGCAATGCAGAGGCTCCTACACAGAGCACGCAATGCAGAGGGGCCCATGGCGTACAATGCAGAGGCTCCCCCCCACAGAGCACGCAATGCAGAGGCCCCCACAGAGCACGCAATGCAAAGGGCCACCCCACAGAGCACGCAATGCAGAGGCGACCCCCCCCCCACAGAGCACGCAATGCAGAGGCGGCCCCCCCCCACAGAGCACGCAATGCAGAGGCGCCCCCCCCCCCCCAGAGAACGCAATGCAGAGGCGGCCCCCCCCCACAGAGCACGCAATGCAGAGGCGGCCCCCGAACAGCACGCAATGCAGAGGCGGCCCCCCACAGAGCACGCAATGCATAGGCCCCCCCCCCCACAGAGCACGCAATTCAGAGGGCCCCCCCACAGAGCACGCAATGCAGAGGGCCCTCCTCCCACAGAGCACGCAATGCATAGGCCCCCCCCACAGAGCACGCAATTCAGAGGGCCCCCCCACAGAGCACGAAATGCAGAGGGCCCCCCCCCCCTACAGAGCACGCAATGCAGAGGGCCCCCCCCCCCCACAGAGCACGCAATGCAGAGGGCCCTCCTCCCACAGAGCACGCAATGCAGAGGGCCCTCCTCCCACAGAGCACGCAATGCAGAGGGCCCTCCCACAGAGCACGCAATGCAGAGGGCCGCCCCCAACAAAGCACGCAATGCAGAGGGCCGCCCCCAACAAAGCACGCAATTCAGAGGGCCGCCCACAGAGCACGCAATGCAGAGGGCCTCCCCCACAGAGCACGCAATGCAGAGGCGGCCCCCACCCACAGAGCACGCAATGCAGAGGCGGCCCCCCCCCCACAGAGCACGCAATGCAGAGGCGGCCTCCCCCCCACAGAGCACGCAATGCAGAGGGCCCCCCCACAGAGCACGCAATGCAGAGGGCCCCCCCACAGAGCACGCAGAGGCTCCCCCCCCCCCACAGAGCACGCAATGCAGAGGGCCCCCCCCCCAAAGAGCACGCAATGCAGAGGGCCCCCCCACAGAGCACGCAATGCAGAGGGCCCCCCCCACAGAGCACGCAATGCAGAGGGCCCCCCCACAGAGCACGCAATGCAGAGGGCCCCCCCACAGAGCACGCAATGCAGAGGGCCCCCCCACAGAGCACGCAATGCAGAGGGCACCCCCCACAGAGCACGCAACACAGAGGGCACCCCCCACAGAGCACACAATGAAGAGGGCCCCCACAGAGCACGCAAAGCAGAGGCCCCCCCACAGCATAGTGTAGAGATCCCAACAGAGCATGCAATGCAGAGGCCCGCTACAGAGCACGCAATGTAAAGGCCCCCCACAGAGCAAGCAATGCAGAGGGCCGCCCACAAAGCACAATGCAGAGGGCCACCCCAAAAAAGCACGCAATGCAGAGGGCCTCCCCCAACAAAGCACGCAATGCAGAGGGCCCCCCACAGAGCACGCAATGTAGATATCCCAACAGAGCACAGTGCAGAGGTACCCTCACAGCGTAGTGTAGAAGCTCCCCACAATGCACGCAATGCAGAGGGGCCCATAGCGTACAATGCAGAGGCTCCCCCCACAGAGTACGCAATGCAGATGCTTCCCCCACAGAGCAAGCAATGCAGAGGCCCCCCACACAGCACGCAATGCAGATGCCCCCACACAGAGCACGCAATGCAGAGGGCCCCCCCCACAGCACGCAGAGGGGCCCCCCACAGAGCACGCAATGCAGAGGGGCCCATAGCGTACAATGCAAAGGCTCCCCCCACAGTACGCAAGGCAGAGGGCGCCCCACAGAGCACGCAATGCAGAGGCCCCTCACACAGCATACAGTGTAGAGATCCCACAGAGTACGCAATGCAGAGGGCCCCCCACAGAGCACGCAACGCAATAGAGGCCCCTATAGAGTACAGTGTGGAGTCCCCCCATAGAGCATGCAATGCAGAGGCCGCCTCCCCACAGAGCACGCAATGCAGAGGCCGCCTCCCCACAGAGGACGCAATGCAGAGGCGGCCCCCACCCACAGAGCACGCAATGCAGAGGCGGCTCCCCACAGAGCACGCAATGCAGAGGCGGCCCCCCCACAGAGCACGCAATGCAGAGGCGGCCCCCCCCCACAGAGCACGCAATGCAGAGGCGGCCGCCCAACAGAGCACGCAATGCAGAGGGCCGCCCCCCCACAGAGCACGCAATGCAGAGGGCCGCCCACAAAGCACAATGCAGAGGGCCACCCCAAAAAAGCTCGCAATGCGGAGGGCCTCCCCCAACAAAGCACGCAATGCAGAGGGCCCCCCACAGAGCACGCAATGTAGAGATCCCAACAGAGCACAGTGCAGAGGTACCCTCACAGAGTAGTGTAGAAGCTCCCCACACAGCACGTAATGTAGAGGGGCACCCCACAAAGCACGCAATGCAGAGGGCCCCCCCACAGAGCACGCAAGGCAGAGGGCCCCCCCACAGAGCACGCAAGGCAGAGGGCCCCCCCACAGAGCACGCAAGGCAGAGGGCCCCCCCACAGAGCACGCAAGGCAGAGGGCCCCCCCACAGAGCACGCAAGGCAGAGGGCCCCCCCACAGAGCACGCAAGGCAGAGGGCCCCCCCACAGAGCACGCAAGGCAGAGGGCCCCCCACAGAGCACGCAAGGCAGAGGGCCCCCCACAGAGCACGCAATGCAGAGGGCCCCCCCACAGAGCACGCAATGCAGAGGGCCCCCCCACAGAGCACGCAATGCAGAGGGCCCCCCCACAGAGCACGCAATGCAGAGGCGCCTCCCCCACAGAGCACGCAATGCAGAGGGGCCCACCCACAGAGCACGCAATGCAGAGGGGCCCACCACAGAGGACGCAATGCAAAGGGGTCCCCCCACAGAGCACGCAATGCAGAGGGCCCCCACAGCACGCAGAGAGGCCCCCACAGGGCACGCAATGCAGAGGGGCCCATAGCGTACAATGCAGAGGCCCCTCACACAGCATACAGTGTAGAGTGTAGAGATCCCACAGAGTACGCAATGCAGAGGGCCCCCCCACAGAGCACGCAATGCAGAAGCAGCCCCCGCACAGCACGCAATGCAGAGGCGGCCCACCCACAGAGCACGCAATGCAGAGGCGGCCCCCCCACAGAGCACGCAATGCAGAGGGCTCCCCCCCACAGAGCACGCAATGCAGAGGGCCCCCCCCCCCCCAAAGAGCACGCAATGCAGAGGGCCCCCCCCCAAAGAGCACGCAATGCAGAGGGCCCCCCCCACAGAGCACGCAATGCAGAGGGCACCCCCCCACAGAGCACGCAATGCAGAGGGCCCCCTCTCCACAGAGCACGCAATGCAGAGGGTCCCCCCCCACAGAGCACGCAATGCAGAGGGCCCCCCCCACAGAGCACGCAATGCAGAGGGCCCCCCCCCCACAGAGCACGCAATGCAAAGGGCCCCCCCCACAGAGCACGCAATGCAGAGGGCCCCCCCCACAGAGCACGCAATGCAGAGGGGCCCCCCCCACAGAGCACGCAATGCAGAGGGGCCCCCCCACAGAGCACGCAATGCAGAGGGCCCCTCAGAGCACACAATGAAGAGGGCCCCCCCCCACAGAGCACGCAAGGCAGAGGGCCCCCCCACAGAGCACGCAAGGCAGAGGGCCCCTCACAGCGTAGTGTAGAGCCCCCCCACAGAGCACGCAATGCAGAGGCCGCCTCCCCACAGACCATGCAATGCAGAGGCCGCCACCCCACAGAGCACGCAATGCAGAGGCGCCTCCCCCACAGAGCACGCAATGCAGAGGGGCCCACCCACAGAGCACGCAATGCAGAGGGGCCCCCCACAGAGGACGCAATGCAAAGGGCCCCCCCCCCACAGAGCACGCAATGCAAAGGGCCCCCCCCCACAGAGCACGCAATGCAGATGGCCCCCCAGCACGCAGAGAGGCCCCAACAGAGCGCGCAATGCAGAGGGGCCCATAGCGTACAATGCAGAGGCCCCTCACACAGCATACAGTGTAGAGATCCCACAGAGTACGCAATGCAGAGGGCCCCCTCACAGAGCACCCAATGCAGAAGCAGCCCCCGCACAGCACGCAATGCAGAGGCGGCCCACCCACAGAGCACGCAATGCAGAGGCGGCCCCCCCACAGAGCACGCAATGCAGAGGGCCCCCCCCCCCCCAAAGAGCACGCAATGCAGAGGGCCCCCCCAAAGAGCACGCAATGCAGAGGGCCCCCCCAAAGAGCACGCAATGCAGAGGGCCCCCCACAGAGCACGCAATGCAGAGGGCCCCCTCTCCACAGAGCACGCAATGCAGAGGGCCCCCCCCCCACAGAGCACGCAATGCAAAGGGCCCCCCCACAGAGCACGCAATGCAGAGGGCCCCCCCCACAGAGCACGCAATGCAGAGGGGCCCCCCCACAGAGCACGCAATGCAGAGGGCCCCTCAGAGCACACAATGAAGAGGGCCCCCACAGCACGCAATGCAGAGGCTCCCCCACAGAGCACGCAATGCAGAGGGCCCTCCCACAGAGCACGCAATGCAGAGAGCCCTCCCACAGAGCACGCAATGCAGAGGGCGCCCCCACAGAGCACGCAAAGCAGAGGCCCCCCCACAGCATAGTGTAGAGATCCCAACAGAGCATGCAATGCAGAGGCCCCCTACAGAGCACGCAATGCAGAGGCCCCTCCCACAGCACGCAATGCAGAAGCTTCCAAAAGAGCCGCAATGCAGAGGGCCCTCCCACAGAGCACGCAATGCAGAGAGCCCTCCCACAGAGCACGCAATGCAGGGGGCGCCCCCACAGAGCACGCAATGCAGAGGGCGCCCCCACAGAGCACGCAATGCAGAGGGCGCCCCCACAGAGCACGCAATGCAGAGGGCGCCCCCACATAGCACGCAATGCAGAGGGCCCTCCCACAGAGCACGCAATGCAGAGGGCCCTCCCACAGAGCACGCAATGCAGAGGGCCCTTCCACAGAGCACGCAATGCAGAGGGCCCTTCCACAGAGCACGCAATGCAGACACCCCACACAGAGGGGACCCCCCCACAGAGCACGCAATGCAGAAGGCCGCCCCCAACAAAGCACGCAATGCAGAGGGCCGCCCACAGAACACGCAATGCAGAGGCCCCCACACTGCACGCAATGTAAAGGCCCCCCACAAAGCACAATGCAGAGGGCCACCCCAAAAAAGCACGCAATGCAGAGGGCCTCCCCTAACAAAGCACACAATGCAGAGGGCCCCCCACAGAGCACTCAATGCAGAGGGGCCCATAGCGTACAATGCAGAGTCTCCCCCCACAGAGTACGCAATGCAGATGCTCCCCCCACAGAGTACGCAATGCAGATGCTCCCCCCACAGAGCAAGCAATGCAGAGGCCCCCCACACAGCACGCAATGCAGATGCCCCCACACAGAGCACGCAATGCAGAGGGCCCCCCCACAGCACGCAGAGGGGCCCCCCACAGAGCACGCAATGCAGAGGGGCCCATAGCGTACAATGCAAAGGCTCCCCCCACAGTACGCAAGGCAGAGGGCCCCCCACAGAGCACGCAATGCAGAGGCCCCTCACACAGCATACAGTGTAGAGATCCCACAGAGTACGCAATGCAGAGGGCCCCCCCACAGAGCACGCAACGCAATAGAGGCCCCTATAGAGTACAGTGTGGAGTCCCCCCATAGAGCACGCAATGCAGAGGCCGCCTCCCCACAGAGCACGCAATGCAGAGGCGGCCCCCACCCACAGAGCACGCAATGCAGAGGCGGCCCCCACCCACAAAGCACGCAATTCAGAGGCGGCCCCCCCACAGAGCACGCAATGCAGAGGGCCGCCCCCCCACAGAGCACGCAATGCAGAGGGCCGCCCACAAAGCACAATGCAGAGGGCCACCCCAAAAAAGCACGCAATGCGGAGGGCCTCCCCCAACAAAGCACGCAATGTAGAGGGGCACCCCACAAAGCACGCAATGCAGAGGGCCCCCCCACAGAGCACGCAAGGCAGAGGGCCCCTCCACAGAGCACGCAAGGCAGAGGGCCCCCCCACAGAGCACGCAATGCAGAGGGCCCCCCCACAGAGCACGCAATGCAGAGGGCCCCCCCACAGAGCACGCAATGCAGAGGGCCCCCCCACAGAGCACGCAATGCAGAGGGCCCCCCCACAGAGCACGCAATGCAGAGGCGCCTCCCCCACAGAGCACGCAATGCAGAGGGGCACCCCACAAAGCACGCAATGCAGAGGGCCCCCCCACAGAGCACGCAAGGCAGAGGGCCCCTCCACAGAGCACGCAAGGCAGAGGGCCCCCCCACAGAGCACGCAATGCAGAGGGCCCCCCCACAGAGCACGCAATGCAGAGGGCCCCCCCACAGAGCACGCAATGCAGAGGGCCCCCCCACAGAGCACGCAATGCAGAGGGCCCCCCCACAGAGCACGCAATGCAGAGGCGCCTCCCCCACAGAGCACGCAATGCAGAGGGGCCCACCCACAGAGCACGCAATGCAGAGGGGCCCCCCACAGAGGACGCAATGCAAAGGGGCCCCCCCACAGAGCACGCAATGCAGAGGGCCCCCACAGCACGCAGAGAGGCCCCCACAGAGCACGCAATGTAGAGGGGCCCCCCCACAGAGCACGCAATGCAGAGGGCCCCTCAGAGCACACAATGAAGAGGGCCCCCCCCCACAGAGCACGCAATGCAGAGGCTCCCCCACAGAGCACGCAATGCAGAGAGCCCTCCCACAGAGCACGCAATGCAGAGGGCGCCCCCACAGAGCACACAATGCAGAGGCCCCCCCACAGAGCACGCAATGCAGAGGCCCCTCACACAGCATACAGTGTAGAGATCCCAACAGAGCACGCAATGCAGAGGCCCCTCCCACAGCACGCAATGCAGACGCTTCCCACAGAGCACGCAATGCAGAGGGCCCTCCCACAGAGCACGCAATGCAGAGGGCCCTCCCACAGAGCACGCAATGCAGACGGCGCCCCCACAGAGCACGCAATGCAGAGGGCCCTCCCACAGAGCACGCAATGCAGAGGGCCCTCCCACAGAGCACGCAATGCAGAGGGCCCTCCCACAGAGCACGCAATGCAGAGGGCCCTCCCACAGAGCACGCAATGCAGAGGGCCCTCCCACAGAGCACGCAATGCAGAGGGCCCTTCCACAGAGCACGCAATGCAGAGGGCCCTTCCACAGAGCACGCAATGCAGACACCCCACACAGAGGGGACCCCCCCACAGAGCACGCAATGCAGAGGGCCGCCCACAGAACACGCAATGCAGAGGCCCCCACACTGCACGCAACGTAAAGGCCCCCCACAGAGCACGCAATGCAGAGGCCCCCCCCCCACAGAGCACGCAATGCAGAGGCGGCCCCCCCCGCACAGCACGCAATGCAGAGGCGGCCCCCCAGAGAGCACGCAATGCAGAGGCGGCCCCCACCCCACAGAGCACGCAATGCAGTGGCGGCCACCCCCCCACAGAGCACGCAATGCAGTGGCGGCCACCCCCCCACAGAGCACGCAATGCAGAAGTGGCCCCCGCACAGCACGCAATGCAGAGGCGGCCCCCCACAGAGCACGCAATGCAGAGGCGGCCCCCCCACAGAGCACGCAATGCAGAGGGCCCCCCACAGAGCACGCAATGCAGAGGGCCCCCCACAGAGCACGCAATGCAGAGGGCCCTTCCACGGAGCACGCAATGCAGACACCCCACACAGAGCACACAGAGGGGCCCCCCATAGAGCACGCAATGCAGAGGGCCGCCCCCAACAAAGCACGCAATGCAGAGGGCCGCCCACAGAGCACGCAATGCAGAGGCCCACACTGCACGCAATGTAAAGGCCCCCCACAGAGCAAGCAATGCAGAGGGCCCCCCCACAGAGCACGCAATGTAGAGATCCCAACAGAGCACAGAGCAGAGGTACCCTCACAGCGTAGTGTAGAAGCTCCCCACACAGCACGCAATGTAGAGGGGCACCCCACAAAGCACGAAATGCAGAGGGGCCCAAAGCATGCAATGCAGAGGCTCCTACACAGAGCACGCAATGCAGAGGGGCCCATGGCGTACAATGCAGAGGCTCCCCCCCACAGAGCACGCAATGCAGAGGCCCCCACAGAGCACGCAATGCAAAGGGCCACCCCACAGAGCACGCAATGCAGAGGCGACCCCCCCCCCACAGAGCACGCAATGCAGAGGCGGCCCCCCCCCCACAGAGCACGCAATGCAGAGGCGCCCCCCCCCCCCAGAGAACGCAATGCAGAGGCGGCCCCCCCCCCACAGAGCACGCAATGCAGAGGCGGCCCCCGAACAGCACGCAATGCAGAGGCGGCCCCCCACAGAGCACGCAATGCATAGGCCCCCCCCCCCACAGAGCACGCAATTCAGAGGGCCCCCCCACAGAGCACGCAATGCAGAGGGCCCTCCTCCCACAGAGCACGCAATGCATAGGCCCCCCCACAGAGCACGCAATTCAGAGGGCCCCCCCACAGAGCACGAAATGCAGAGGGCCCCCCCCCCCACAGAGCACGCAATGCAGAGGGCCCCCCCCCCCCACAGAGCACGCAATGCAGAGGGCCCTCCTCCCACAGAGCACGCAATGCAGAGGGCCCTCCTCCCACAGAGCACGCAATGCAGAGGGCCCTCCCACAGAGCACGCAATGCAGAGGGCCGCCCCCAACAAAGCACGCAATGCAGAGGGCCGCCCCCAACAAAGCACGCAATTCAGAGGGCCGCCCACAGAGCACGCAATGCAGAGGCGGCCCCCCCCCCACAGAGCACGCAATGCAGAGGGCCCCCCACAGAGCACGCAATGTAGAGATCCCAACAGAGCACAGTGCAGAGGTACCCTCACAGAGTAGTGTAGAAGCTCCCCACACAGCACGTAATGTAGAGGGGCACCCCACAAAGCACGCAATGCAGAGGGCCCCCCCACAGAGCACGCAAGGCAGAGGGCCCCCCCACAGAGCACGCAAGGCAGAGGGCCCCCCCACAGAGCACGCAAGGCAGAGGGCCCCCCCACAGAGCACGCAAGGCAGAGGGCCCCCCCACAGAGCACGCAAGGCAGAGGGCCCCCCCACAGAGCACGCAAGGCAGAGGGCCCCCCACAGAGCACGCAAGGCAGAGGGCCCCCCACAGAGCACGCAATGCAGAGGGCCCCCCCACAGAGCACGCAATGCAGAGGGCCCCCCCACAGAGCACGCAATGCAGAGGGCCCCCCCACAGAGCACGCAATGCAGAGGCGCCTCCCCCACAGAGCACGCAATGCAGAGGGGCCCACCCACAGAGCACGCAATGCAGAGGGGCCCCCCACAGAGGACGCAATGCAAAGGGGCCCCCCCACAGAGCACGCAATGCAGAGGGCCCCCACAGCACGCAGAGAGGCCCCCACAGGGCACGCAATGCAGAGGGGCCCATAGCGTACAATGCAGAGGCCCCTCACACAGCATACAGTGTAGAGTGTAGAGATCCCACAGAGTACGCAATGCAGAGGGCCCCCCCACAGAGCACGCAATGCAGAAGCAGCCCCCGCACAGCACGCAATGCAGAGGCGGCCCACCCACAGAGCACGCAATGCAGAGGCGGCCCCCCCACAGAGCACGCAATGCAGAGGGCTCCCCCCCACAGAGCACGCAATGCAGAGGGCCCCCCCCCCCCCCCCCAAAGAGCACGCAATGCAGAGGGCCCCCCCCCAAAGAGCACGCAATGCAGAGGGCCCCCCCCACAGAGCACGCAATGCAGAGGGCACCCCCCCACAGAGCACGCAATGCAGAGGGCCCCCTCTCCACAGAGCACGCAATGCAGAGGGTCCCCCCCCCACAGAGCACGCAATGCAGAGGGCCCCCCCCACAGAGCACGCAATGCAGAGGGCCCCCCCCCACAGAGCACGCAATGCAAAGGGCCCCCCCCACAGAGCACGCAATGCAGAGGGCCCCCCCCACAGAGCACGCAATGCAGAGGGGCCCCCCCCACAGAGCACGCAATGCAGAGGGGCCCCCCCACAGAGCACGCAATGCAGAGGGGCCCCCCCACAGAGCACGCAATGCAGAGGGCCCCTCAGAGCACACAATGAAGAGGGCCCCCCCCCACAGAGCACGCAATGCAGAGGGCGCCCCCACAGAGCACGCAATGCAGAGGCCCCCCCACAGAGCACGCAATGCAGAGGCCCCTCACACAGCATACAGTGTAGAGATCCCAACAGAGCACGCAATGCAGAGGCCCCTCCCACAGCACGCAATGCAGACGCTTCCCACAGAGCACGCAATGCAGAGGGCCCTCCCACAGAGCACGCAATGCAGAGGGCCCTCCCACAGAGCACGCAATGCAGAGGGCGCCCCCACAGAGCACGCAATGCAGAGGGCCCTCCCACAGAGCACGCAATGCAGAGGGCCCTCCCACAGAGCACGCAATGCAGAGGGCCCTTCCACAGAGCACGCAATGCAGAGGGCCCTTCCACAGAGCACGCAATGCAGACATCCCACACAGAGGGGACCCCCCCACAGAGCACGCAATGCAGAAGGCCGCCCCCAACAAAGCACGCAATGCAGAGGGCCGCCCACAGAACACGCAATGCAGAGGCCCCCACACTGCACGCAATGTAAAGGCCCCCCACAGAGCAAGCAATGCAGAGGGCCGCCCACAAAGCACAATGCAGAGGGCCACCCCAAAAAAGCACGCAATGCAGAGGGCCTCCCCCAACAAAGCACGCAATGCAGAGGGCCCCCCACAGAGCACGCAATGTAGATATCCCAACAGAGCACAGTGCAGAGGTACCCTCACAGCGTAGTGTAGAAGCTCCCCACACAGCACGCAATGTAGAGGGGCACCCCACAATGCACGCAATGCAGAGGGGCCCAAACCATGCAATGCAGAGGGGCCCATAGCGTACAATGCAGAGGCTCCCCCCACAGAGTACGCAATGCAGATGCTCCCCCCACAGAGTACGCAATGCAGAGGGCCCCCACACAGAGCACGCAATGCAGAGGTCCCCACAGCATATAGACATTTAACAGAGCCCCACACAGCATATAGAAATATTGAACGTAGCCTCGGTAGAGTTGTAATCTCAGTTTAAAAAATGAATAGTACAATTCTCTGCGCACACAGAGCAGAGCTCCCCACGGCGCACAGACATTTAGCAGAGCTCCCCACGGCGCACAGACATTTAGCAGAGCTCCCCACGGCGCACAGACATTTAGCAGAGGCCCCCACGGCGCACAGACATTTAGCAGAGCTCCCCACGGCGCACAGACATTTAGCAGAGCTCCCCACGACGCACAGACATTTAGCAGAGCTCCCCACGGCGCACAGACATTTAGCAGAGGCCCCCACGGCGCACAGACATTTAGCAGAGGCCCCCACGGCGCACAGAAATTTAGCAGAGGCCCCCACGGCGCACAGACATTTAGCAGAGGCCCCCACGGCGCACAGACATTTAGCAGAGGCCCCCACGGCGCACAGACATTTAGCAGAGGCCCCCACGGCGCACAGACATTTAGCAGAGGCCCCCACGGCGCACAGACATTTAGCAGAGGCCCCCACGGCGCACAGACATTTAGCAGAGGCCCCCACGGCGCACAGACATTTAGCAGAGGCCCCCACGGCGCACAGACATTTAGCAGAGGCCCCCACGGCGCACAGACATTTAGCAGAGGCCCCCACGGCGCACAGACATTTAGCAGAGGCCCCCACGGCGCACAGACATTTAGCAGAGCTCCCCACGGCACACAGACGTTTAGCAGAGGCCCCCACGGCGCACAGACATTTAGCAGAGGCCCCCACGGCGCACAGACGTTTAGCAGAGCTCCCCACGGCACACAGACGTTTAGCAGAGGCCCCCACGGCACACACACATTTAGCAGAGGCCCCCACGGCGCACAGACGTTTAGCAGAGGCCCCCACGGCGCACAGACATTTAGCAGAGGCCCCCACGGCGCACAGACATTTAGCAGAGCTCCCCACGGCACACAGACGTTTAGCAGAGGCCCCCACGGCACACACACATTTAGCAGAGGCCCCCACGGCGCACAGACGTTTAGCAGAGGCCCCCACGGCACACAGACATTTAGCAGAGGCCCCCACGGCGCACAGACATTTAGCAGAGGCCCCCACGGCGCACAGACATTTAGCAGAGGCCCCCACGGCGCACAGACATTTAGCAGAGGCCCCCACGGCGCACAGACATTTAGCAGAGGCCCCCACGGCACACAGACGTTTAGCAGAGGCCCCCACGGCGCACAGACATTTAGCAGAGGCCCCCACGGCGCACAGACATTTAGCAGAGCTCCCCACGGCACACAGACGTTTAGCAGAGGCCCCCACGGCGCACAGACATTTAGCAGAGGCCCCCACGGCACACACACATTTAGCAGAGGCCCCCACGGCGCACAGACGTTTAGCAGAGGCCCCCACGGCACACAGGCATTTAGCAGAGGCCCCCACGGCGCACAGACATTTAGCAGAGGCCCCCACGGCGCACAGACATTTAGCAGAGGCCCCCACGGCACACAGACATTTAGCAGAGGCCCCCACGGCGCACAGACGTTTAGCAGAGGCCCCCACGGCACACAGGCATTTAGCAGAGGCCCCCACGGCACACAGGCATTTAGCAGAGGCCCCCACGGCACACAGACATTTAGCAGAGGCCCCCACGGCGCACAGACATTTAGCAGAGCTCCCCACGGCGCACAGACGTTTAGCAGAGGCCCCCACGGCACACAGGCATTTAGCAGAGGCCCCCACGGCACACAGGCATTTAGCAGAGGCCCCCACGGCACACAGACATTTAGCAGAGGCCCCCACGGCGCACAGACATTTAGCAGAGGCCCCCACGGCGCACAGACGTTTAGCAGAGGCCCCCACGGCACACAGGCATTTAGCAGAGGCCCCCACGGCGCACAGACATTTAGCAGAGGCCCCCACGGCGCACAGACATTTAGCAGAGGCCCCCACGGCGCACAGACATTTAGCAGAGGCCCCCACGGCGCACAGACATTTAGCAGAGGCCCCCACGGCGCACAGACATTTAGCAGAGGCCCCCACGGCGCACAGACATTTAGCAGAGGCCCCCACGGCGCACAGACATTTAGCAGAGGCCCCCACGGCGCACAGACATTTAGCAGAGGCCCCCACGGCACACAGACGTTTAGCAGAGGCCCCCACGGCGCACAGACGTTTAGCAGAGGCCCCCACGGCGCACAGACATTTAGCAGAGCTCCCCACGGCACACAGACGTTTAGCAGAGGCCCCCACGGCGCACAGACATTTAGCAGAGGCCCCCACGGCACACACACATTTAGCAGAGGCCCCCACGGCGCACAGACGTTTAGCAGAGGCCCCCACGGCACACAGGCATTTAGCAGAGGCCCCCACGGCGCACAGACATTTAGCAGAGGCCCCCACGGCGCACAGACATTTAGCAGAGGCCCCCACGGCACACACACATTTAGCAGAGGCCCCCACGGCGCACAGACGTTTAGCAGAGGCCCCCACGGCACACAGGCATTTAGCAGAGGCCCCCACGGCACACAGGCATTTAGCAGAGGCCCCCACGGCACACAGGCATTTAGCAGAGGCCCCCACGGCACACAGGCATTTAGCAGAGGCCCCCACGGCACACAGGCATTTAGCAGAGGCCCCCACGGCACACAGGCATTTAGCAGAGGCCCCCACGGCACACAGGCATTTAGCAGAGCTCCCCACGGCGCACAGACGTTTAGCAGAGGCCCCCACGGCACACAGGCATTTAGCAGAGGCCCCCACGGCACACAGGCATTTAGCAGAGGCCCCCACGGCACACAGGCATTTAGCAGAGGCCCCCACGGCGCACAGACATTTAGCAGAGGCCCCCACGGCGCACAGACGTTTAGCAGAGGCCCCCACGGCACACAGGCATTTAGCAGAGGCCCCCACGGCACACAGGCATTTAGCAGAGGCCCCCACGGCGCACAGACATTTAGCAGAGGCCCCCACGGCGCACAGATATTTAGCAGAGCTCCCCACGGCGCACAGACGTTTAGCAGAGGCCCCCACGGCACACACACATTTAGCAGAGGCCCCCACGGCACACAGGCATTTAGCAGAGGCCCCCACGGCACACAGGCATTTAGCAGAGGCCCCACAGTATATAGACATTTAACAACGTAGCCTTGGTAGAGTTATAATCACAGTTTAATAAATAAAGTACAATTCTCACCTCTCACCCAAATCAGCACACAGCGCAGAGCCCCCCACAGCATATAGACATAATGAACAATGTAGCCTCGGCACAGATGTAAACACAGTTTAAAAGTAAATGAAGTACAATTCTCACCTCTCCCCCCGTGCTCCTCAGCGGTCATGAAGTGACGACATTACGCCAGCTGCGTGAAATGTAGAGGGGGAATGATAGGAGTGGAAGGTCAGATGACGCTTTCTCCTCCACCATTGTTTTCAGCTGTATCGGCTAACCCTGACAGTTGAATGCGCGATGGGGGAAGCTGGCATCGGGCCCCATAGCGAATGCGTGGTGTGCCGGCCCAGCCATAGAATGCAGCAGATCATTACCTTGCTCTGCCGGTCTGGAGGTGAGCGTTCCCGCGCTTTTGGCAGGCAGGCACCACAATGCACGTGGCAGGTAGTTATAGCGTGCGCACCGGAAATGCGTCATCAGAGGAGCTGTGTCACGTGGGAGGTTCTGCAGTTGTCATGGCCGCGTTGAACTGCCTGCGCATGCGCAGTAACAGTTGAGACTGCTACGTTGTGCAAACGCATGTAGCGTGCCGTTGTCATGACAGCGGTGACCCCAGTGCCTGCGTGTTTGGAACTGACGTAGCGGTGTGTGTTAGGAGAGAATTGGATAGATCTAATCATATGATAAAGCAGAGAATGGTGGGTGGAACAATCATGGTGGTATTCAAAGGTGTAACATATGTGAACAACTGAACACTTGTGGACAAGTCCTGTCCATCCAGTCCGGATGTTATTAGTGTGAACACGGCTCATCTGCAATATCAAGGAAAGACAATGCAATCTACTATATAATTGTCTAAGGGTCACTTCCGTCTGTCTGTCATGGTTATTCATTCGCTGATTGGTCTCGCCAGCTGCCCGTCATGGCTGCCGCAACCAATCAGCGACGGGCACAGTCCGGAAATAAATAATAATAATAATAATTTTATTTATATAGCGCCAACATATTCCGCAGCGCTTTACAAATTATAGAGGGGACTTGTACAGACAATAAACATTACAGCATAACAGAAATACAGTTCAAAACAGATACCAGGAGGAGTGAGGGCCCTGCTCGCAAGCTTACAAACTATGGGGAAAAGGGGAGACACGAGAGGTGGATGGTAACAATTTTCCGGAAGAAAATGGCCGCTCCTTACTCCCCGCAGTCAGTGCCTGTCGCCCGCATACTCCCCTCCGGTCACCGCTAACACAGGGTTAATGCCGGCGGTAACGGACTGCGTTATGTCGCGGGTAACGCGCTCCATTACCGCCGCTATTAACCCTGTATGTCCCTAACTCTTTACTATTGACACTGCCTATACGGCATCAATAGTAAAAAATGTAATGTTAAAAATAATTAAAAATAAAAATCCTGCTATACTCACCCTCTGTAGTCGCTCGCGCCGGCCACCATCTTCTGTTGCAGGTTCCGGTGGCAAAGATGGCATGGGAGAAGGACCTGTCATGACGTCACGGTCATGTGACTGTGACGTCATCACAGGCCCTGTTATGACCTGGTGGTCAGGACAATAATGGACCTGGTGGATAAGAGCACACGGAATGACCTGGTAGTTACTGATAATAAAGGACGAGCTCTGGGAGGTGGGAACTCTGCTGACCGCAATCCCTAATCCTATCACACACACTAGAAATAGCCGTGGATTGCTCCTAACGCTCCCTATGCAACTCGGCACAGCCTAAGAAACTAGCTAGCCCTGAAGAAAGAAAAATAAAGCCTACCTTGCCTCAGAGAAATTCCCCAAAGGAAAAGGCAGCCCCCCACATATAATGACTGTGAGTAAAGATGAAATAGATTTAGCAAAGTGAGGCCCGACTTACTGAACAGACCGAGGATAGGAAAGGTAGCTTTGCGGTCAGCACAAAAACCTACAAAAAGACCACGCAGAGGGCGCAAAAAGACCCTCCGCACCGACTCACGGTGCGGAGGCGCTCCCTCTGCGTCCCAGAGCTTCCAGCAAGCAAGAAAACAACAAAATAGCAAGCTGGACAGAAAAATAGCAAACCAGAGAAAAACAAGCAGGACTTAGCTTCTACTGGGAAGACAGGTCACAAGAACGATCCAGGAGTGAACAAGACCAATACTGGAACATTGACAGGTGGCCTGGAGCAAAGATCTAAGTGGAGTTAAATAGAGCAGCCAGCTAACGAATTAACCTCGTCAGCTGTGGAAGAAAACTCAGAAACACCCACAGCCACCAGAGGAATTCCATGGATAGAACCAGCCGAAGTACCGTTCATGACCACAGGAGGGAGCCCGACAACAGAATTTACAACAGTACCCCCCCCCCCCCCTTGAGGAGGGGTCACCGAACCCTCACCAGAGCCCCCAGGCCGACCAGGATGAGCCAAATGAAAGGCACGAACCAGATCGGCAGCATGAACATCAGAGGCAAAAACCCAGGAATTATCTTCCTGACCATAACCCTTCCACTTGACCAGGTACTGGAGTTTCCGTCTCGAAATACGAGAATCCAAAATCTTCTCCACCACATACTCCAACTCCCCCTCAACCAACACCGGGGCAGGAGGATCAACGGATGGAACCACAGGCGCCACGTATCTCCGCAATAACGACCTATGGAACACATTATGGATGGCAAAAGAAGCAGGAAGGGCCAAACGAAATGACACAGGATTGATAACCTCAGAAATCTTATACGGACCAATGAAACGAGGCTTAAACTTAGGAGAGGAAACCTTCATAGGAACATAACGAGACGACAACCAAACCAAATCCCCAACACGAAGTCGGGGACCCACACAGCGCCGGCGGTTAGCGAAACGTTGAGCCTTCTCCTGGGACAATGTCAAATTGTCCACCACATGAGTCCAAATCTACTGCAACCTATCCACCACAGTATCCACACCAGGACAGTCCGAAGACTCAACCTGCCCTGAAGAGAAACGCGGATGGAAACCAGAATTGCAGAAAAACGGCGAAACCAAAGTGGCCGAGCTGGCCCGATTATTAAGGGCGAACTCAGCCAACGGCAAAAAGCACACCCAATCATCCTGATCAGCAGAAACAAAGCATCTCAGATATGTTTCCAAAGTCTGATTAGTTTGTTCGGTTTGGCCATTTGTCTGAGGATGGAAAGCCGAGGAAAAAGACAAATCAATGCCCTTCCTAACACAAAAAGATCGCCAAAACCTCGAAACAATCAGGGAACCTCTGTCAGAAACGATGTTCTCCGGAATACCATGCAAACGAACCACATGCTGGAAAAACAATGGCACCAAATCAGAGGAGGAAGGCAATTTAGACAAAGGTACCAAATGGACCATCTTAGAAAAGCGATCACAAACCACCCAAATGACCGACATCTTTTGAGAGACGGGGAGATCCGAAATAAAATCCATAGAAATATGCGTCCAGGGCCTCTTCGGGACCGGCAAGGGCAAAAGCAACCCACTGGCACGAGAACAGCAGGGCTTAGCCCGAGCACAAGTCCCACAGGACTGCACAAAAGAACGCACATCCCATGACAAAGACGGCCACCAAAAGGATCTAGCCACCAAATCTCTGGTACCAAAGATTCCAGGATGCCCAGCCAACACTGAACAATGAATCTCAGAGATAACTCTAATAGTCCATCTATCAGGGACAAACAGTTTCTCCGCTGGGCAACGGTCAGGTCTATCAGCCTGAAATTTTTGCAGCACCCGCCGCAAATCAGGGGAGATGGCAGACAAAATTACCCCCTCTTTGAGAATACCCGCCGGCTCAGGAACACCCGGAGAGTCAGGCACAAAACTCCTCGACAGGGCATCAGCCTTCACATTCTTAGAGCCCGCAAGGTACGAAACCACAAAATCAAAACGGGAGAAAAATAATGACCATCGAGCCTGTCTCGGATTCAACCGTTTGGCAGACTCAAGATAAGTCAAATTCTTGTGATCTGTCAAGACCACCACGCGATGCTTGGCTCCTTCAAGCCAATGACGCCACTCCTCGAATGCCCACTTCATGGCCAACAATTCTCGATTACCAACATCATAATTGCGCTCAGCAGGCGAAAACTTTCTAGAAAAGAAAGCACATGGCTTCATCACTGAGCCATCAGAACCTCTTTGCGACAAAACAGCCCCAGCTCCAATCTCAGAAGCATCAACCTCAACCTGAAATGGGAGCGAAACATCTGGCTGGCACAACACAGGGGCAAAAGAAAAACGACGCTTCAACTCCTGAAAAGCCTCTACAGCTGCAGAAGACCAATTGACCACATCAGCACCCTTCTTGGTCAAATCAGTCAACGGTTTAGCAACACTAGAAAAATTAGCGATGAAGCGCCGATAAAAATTAGCAAAGCCCAGGAACTTTTGCAGGCTCTTCACAGATGTCGGCTGAGTCCAATCGTAAATGGCCTGGACTTTAACAGGGTCCATCTCGATAGTAGAAGGGGAAAAAATGAACCCCAAAAATGAAACCTTCTGAACTCCAAAGAGACACTTTGACCCCTTCACAAACAAGGAATTCGCACGAAGGACCTGGAACACCATTCTGACCTGCTTCACATGAGACTCCCAATCATCCAAAAAAAGACCAAAATATCATCCAAATACACAATCAGGAATTTATCCAGGTACTCTCGGAAGATGTCATGCATAAAGGACTGAAATACTGATGGAGCATTGGAAAGCCCGAATGGCATAACCAGGTACTCAAAATGGTCCTCAGGCGTATTAAATGCTGTTTTCCATTCATCGCCTTGTTTAATACGCACAAGATTATACGCCCCTCGAAGATCTATCTTGGTGAACCAACTAGCCCCTTTAATACGAGCAAACAAATCAGACAGCAACGGCAAAGGATACTGAAATTTGACTGTAATTTTATTGAGAAGGCGGTAATCAATACAAGGTCTCAAAGAACCATCCTTCTTGGCCACAAAAAAGAACCCTGCTCCCAACGGTGATGACGACGGGCGAATATGGCCTTTCTCCAAGGATTCCTTTATATAACTCCGCATAGCGGCGTGTTCTGGCACAGATAAATTGAACAATCGGCCCTTAGGAAACTTACTACCAGGAATCAAATTAATTGCACAATCGCAATCCCTATGAGGAGGTAGGGCACTGGCTTTGGGCTCATCAAATACATCCCGATAATCCGACAAAAACTCTGGAACTTCAGAAGGAGTGGAAGACGAAATAGACAAAAATGGAACATCACCATGTACCCTCTGGCAACCCCAGCTGGACACAGACATAGATTTCCAGTCCAATACTGGATTATGGACCTGTAGCCATGGCAACCCCAAAACGACCACATCATGCAGATTATGCAACACCAGAAAGCGGATATCCTCCTGATGTGCAGGAGCCATGCACATGGTCAATTGGGTCCAGTACTGAGGCTTATTCTTGGCCAAAGGCGTGGCATCAATTCCTCTCAATGGAATAGGACACTGCAAGGGCTCCAAGAAAAAACCACAGCGCCTGGCAAACTCCAAGTCCATCAAATTCAGGGCAGCGCCTGAATCCACAAATGCCATAACAGAATAGGATGACAAAGAGCAAATCAGAGTAACGGACAATAGCAATTTAGACTGTACCGTACCAATGGTGGCAGACCTAGCGAACCGCTTAGTGCGCTTAGGACAATCGGAGATAGCATGAGTGGAATCACCACAGTAAAAACACAGCCCATTCCGACGTCTGTGTTCTTGCCGTTCAGCTCTGGTCAAAGTCCTATCACATTGCATAGGCTCAGGCCCATGCTCAGATAGTACCGCCAAATGGTGCACAGCTTTACGCTCACGCAAGCGTCGATCGATCTGAATGGCCAAAGACATAGACTCATTCAGACCAGCAGGCATGGGAAATCCCACCATGACATCCTTAAGGGCTTCAGAGAGACCCTTTCTGAAGATCGCTGCCAGGGCATATTCATTCCACTGAGTGAGCACAGACCACTTTCTAAACTTCTGACAATATATCTCCGCTTCATCCTGACCCTGACACAGAGCCAGCAAGATTTTCTCTGCCTGATCCACGGAATTAGGTTCGTCATAAAGCAATCCAAGCGCCAGGAAAAACGCATCAACATCACGCAATGCCGGATCCCCTGGCGCAAGGGAAAATGCCCAGTCTTGAGGGTCACCACGTAACAAAGAAGTAATGATCTTTACTTGTTGAACAGGGTCACCTGAGGAGCGAGGTTTCAAGGCAAGAAACAACTTACAATTATTTTTGAAATTCAAGAACTTAGATCTATCACCAAAAAACAAATCAGGAATTGGAATCCTAGGCTCTGACATCGGATTCTGAACCACAAAATCTTGAATGTTTTGTACACTTATAGCGAGATTATCCACCAAAGAGGACAGACCTTGAATGTCCATGTCTACACCTGTGTTCTGAACCACCCAGATGTAAAGGGGAAAAGAGAGACAAAACACACTGCAAAGAAAACAAAATGGTCTCAGAACTTCTCTTATCCCTCTATTGAGATGCATTAGTACTTTGGGCCACCTGTACTGTTATGACCTGGTGGTCAGGACAATAATGGACCTGGTGGATAAGAGCACACGGAATGACCTGGTAGTTACTGATAATAAAGGACGAGCTCTGGGAGGTGGGAACTCTGCTGACCGCAATCCCTAATCCTATCACACACACTAGAAATAGCCGTGGATTGCTCCTAACGCTCCCTATGCAACTCGGCACAGCCTAAGAAACTAGCTAGCCCTGAAGAAAGAAAAATAAAGCCTACCTTGCCTCAGAGAAATTCCCCAAAGGAAAAGGCAGCCCCCCACATATAATGACTGTGAGTAAAGATGAAATAGATTTAGCAAAGTGAGGCCCGACTTACTGAACAGACCGAGGATAGGAAAGGTAGCTTTGCGGTCAGCACAAAAACCTACAAAAAGACCACGCAGAGGGCGCAAAAAGACCCTCCGCACCGACTCACGGTGCGGAGGCGCTCCCTCTGCGTCCCAGAGCTTCCAGCAAGCAAGAAAACAACAAAATAGCAAGCTGGACAGAAAAATAGCAAACCAGAGAAAAACAAGCAGGACTTAGCTTCTACTGGGAAGACAGGTCACAAGAACGATCCAGGAGTGAACAAGACCAATACTGGAACATTGACAGGTGGCCTGGAGCAAAGATCTAAGTGGAGTTAAATAGAGCAGCCAGCTAACGAATTAACCTCGTCAGCTGTGGAAGAAAACTCAGAAACACCCACAGCCACCAGAGGAATTCCATGGATAGAACCAGCCGAAGTACCGTTCATGACCACAGGAGGGAGCCCGACAACAGAATTCACAACAAGGCCCTGCGCGCCTGTACTAGAAGACCTGCCATGACGGTCATGTGACCGCGATGTCATCACGGGTCCTGCGCTCATACCAACCCTGGGACCGGAAGCTACCGTGGACTACAAGGGGCCCTCAGAAAGGTGAGTATATGTTTATTTTTTAAGCTGTGACAAACCTGGCTGGGCAATATACTACGTAGCTGGGCAATATACTACGTAGCTGGGCAATATACTACGTAGCTGGGCAATATACTACGTGGCTCTGTGCTGTATACTATGTCACTGGGCAATATACTACGTCACTGGGCAATATACTACGTGGCTCTGTGCTGTATACTATGTCACTGGGCAATATACTACGTGACTGGCCAATATACTACATGGCTCTGTGCTGTATACTACGTCACTTTGCAATATACTACGTAACTGGGCAATATACTACGTGGCTCTGTGCTGTATACTACGTCACTGGGCAATATATCACGTCACTGGGCAATATATTACGTGGCTGCGCAATATACTACTGTTATGAAAGGTAATTCAGTACCACAATGGACATAGAGGTCAGCGCACATACAGTGACCTGGCAATAACCCAAAAAACAAGAACAAGCTCTGAGACGTGGGAACTCTGTTGACCGCAATCCCTAATCCTCTCCAACCACACTAAAGGCAGCCGTGGATTGCGCCTAACACTCCCTATGCAACTCGGCACGGCCTGAGAAACTAGCTAGCCTGAAGATAGAAAATAAGCCTACCTTGCCTCAGAGAAATACTCCAAAGGAAAAGGCAGCCCCCACATATAATGACTGTGAGTTAAGATGAAAAGACAAACGTAGAGATGAAAAAGATTTAGCAAAGTGAGGCCCAACTTTCTGAACAGAGCGAGGATAGGAAAGGTAACTTTGCGGTCAACACAAAACCCTACAAAAACCACGCAAAGGAGGCAAAAAGACCCTCCGTACTGAACTAACGGCACGGAGGTACACCCTCTGCGTCCCAGAGCTTCCAGCAAGCAGTAAAAAACAAATTGACAAGCTGGACAGAAAAAAAACAGCAAACAAATAGCAAATAGGAACTTAGCTATGCAGAGCAGCAGGCCACAGGAACGATCCAGGAGGAAACAGGTCCAATACTAGAACATTGACTGGAGGCCAGGATAAAAGCACTAGGTGGAGTTAAATAGAGCAGCACCTAACGACTTCACCACATCACCTGAGGAAGGAAACTCAGAAGCCGCAGTACCACTTTCCTCCACCAACGGAAGCTCACGGAGAGAACCAGCCGAAGTACCACTTGTGACCACAAGAGGGAGCTCTGCCACAGAATTCACAACAGTACCCCCCCCTTGAGGAGGGGTCACCGAACCCTCACCAGAGCTCCCAGGACGACCAGGATGAGCCATATGAAAGGCACGAACAAGATCGGGAGCATGGACATCAGAGGCAAAGACCCAGGAATTATCTTCCTGAGCATAACCCTTCCACTTAACCAGATACTGGAGTTTCCGCCTTGAAACACGAGAATCCAAAATCTTCTCCACAATATACTCCAACTCCCCCTCCACCAAAACCGGGGCAGGAGGATCAACAGATGGAACCATAGGTGCCACGTATCTCCGCAACAATGACCTATGGAATACGTTATGTATGGAAAAAGAATCTGGAAGGGTCAGACGAAAAGACACAGGATTAAGAACCTCAGAAATCCTATACGGACCAATAAAACGAGGTTTAAACTTAGGAGAGGAAACCTTCATAGGAATATGACGAGAAGATACCCAAACCAAGTCCCCAACCCGAAGTCGGGGACCCACACAGCGTCTGCGATTAGCGAAACGTTGAGCCTTCTCCTGGGACAAAGTCAAATTGTCCACTACATGAGTCCAAATCTGCTGCAACCTGTCCACCACAGTATCCACACCAGGACAGTCCGAAGACTCAACCTGCCCTTAAGAGAAACGAGGATGGAACCCAGAGTTGCAGAAAAACGGTGAAACCAAGGTAGCCGAGCTGGCCCGATTATTAAGGGCGAACTCAGCCAAAGGCAAAAAGGACACCTAGTCATCCTGATCAGCAGAAACAAAGCATCTCAGATATGTTTCCAAGGTCTGATTGGTTCGTTCGGTCTGGCCATTAGTCTGAGGATGGAAAGCCGAGGAAAAAGACAAGTCAATGCCCATCCTACCACAAAAGGCTCGCCAAAACCTCGAAACAAACTGGGAACCTCTGTCAGAAACGATATTCTCTGGAATGCCATGTAAACGAACCACATGCTGGAAAAACAATGGCACCAAATCAGAGGAGGAAGGCAATTTAGACAAGGGTACCAAATGGACCATCTTAGAGAAGCGATCACAGACCACCCAAATGACTGACATCTTTTGAGAGACGGGAAGATCTGAAATAAAATCCATAGAGATATGTGTCCAAGGCCTCTTCGGGACCGGCAAGGGCAAAAGCAACCCACTGGCACGAGAACAGCAGGGCTTAGCCCGAGCACAAATCCCACAGGACTGCACAAAAGTACGCACATCCCGTGACAGAGATGGCCACCAAAAGGATCTAGCCACTAACTCTCTGGTACCAAAGATTCCAGGATGACCAGCCAACACCGAACAATGAACCTCAGAGATAACTTTATTCGTCCACCTATCAGGGACAAACAGTTTCTCCGCTGGGCAACGATCAGGTTTATTAGCCTGAAATTTTTGCAGCACCCGCCGCAAATCAGGGGAGATGGCATACACAATTACTCCCTCTTTGAGGATACCCGCCGGCTCAGATACACCCGGAGAGTCGGGCACAAAACTCCTAGACAGAGCATCCGCCTTCACATTTTTAGAGCCCGGAAGGTATGAAATCACAAAGTCAAAACGGGCAAAAAACAACGACCAACGAGCTTGTCTAGGATTCAACCGCTTGGCGGACTCGAGATAAGTCAAGTTCTTATGATCAATCAAGACCACCACGCGATGCTTAGCTCCTTCAAGCCAATGACGCCACTCCTCGAATGCCCACTTCATGGCCAGCAACTCTCGATTGCCCACATCATAATTTCGCTCAGCAGGCGAAAACTTCCTGGAAAAGAAGGCGCATGGTTTCATCACCGAGCAATCAAAACTTCTCTGCGACAAAACAGCCCCTGCTCCAATCTCAGAAGCATCAACCTCGACCTGGAACGGAAGCGAAACATCTGGTTGACACAACACAGGGGCAGAAGAAAAATGATGCTTCAACTCTTGAAAAGCTTCCACCGCAGCAGAAGACCAATTGACCAAATCAGCACCTTTCTTGGTCAAATCGGTCAATGGTTTAGCAATACTAGAAAAATTGCAGATGAAGCGACGATAAAAATTAGCAAAGCCCAGGAACTTTTGCAGACTTTTCAGAGATGTCAGCTGAGTCCAATTATGGATGGCTTGGACCTTAACAGGGTCCATCTCGATAGTAGAAGAGGAAAAGATGAACCCCAAAAATGAAACCTTCTGAACACCAAAGAGACACTTTGATCCCTTCACAAACAAAGAATTAGCACGCAGGACCTGAAACACCGTTCTGACCTGCTTCACATGAGACTCCCAATCATCCGAGAAGATCAAAATGTCATCTAAGTACACAATCAGGAATTTATCCAGGTACTCTCGGAAGATGTCATGCATAAAGGACTGAAACACTGATGGAGCATTGGCAAGTCCGAATGGCATTACTAGATACTCAAAATGGCCCTCGGGCGTATTAAATGCTGTTTTCCACTCATCGCCTCGCTTAATACGCACAAGATTATATGCACCACGAAGATCTATCTTGGTGAACCAACTAGCCCCCTTAATCCGAGCAAACAAATCAGATAACAATGGCAAGGGGTACTGAAATTTAACCGTGATCTTATTTAGAAGGCGGTAATCTATACAAGGTCTCAGTGAACCATCCTTCTTGGCTACAAAAAAGAACCCTGCTCCTAATGGCGACGATGACGGGCAAATATGCCCCTTCTCCAAAGACTCCTTCACATAACTCCGCATAGCGGCGTGCTCAGGCACAGATAAATTAAACAGTCGACCTTTTGGGAATTTACTACCAGGAATCAAATCGATAGCACAATCACAATCCCTATGCGGAGGTAGGGTATCGGACTTGGGCTCATCAAATAAATCCCGGTAATCAGACAAGAACTCAGGAACCTCAGAAGGGGTGGATGACGAAATAGTCAGAAATGGGACATCACCATGTACCCCCTGACAACCCCAGCTGGACACAGACATGGATTTCCAATCTAATACTGGATTATGGACTTGTAGCCATGGCAACCCCAACACGACCACATCATGCAGATTATGCAACACCAGAAAGCGAATAACCTCCTGATGTGCAGGAGCCATGCACATGGTCAGCTGGGTCCAGTACTGAGGCTTATTCTTGGCCAAAGGCGTAGCATCAATTCCTCTCAATGGAATAGGACACTGCAAGGGCTCCAAGAAAAACCCACAGCGCCTAGCATACTCCAAGTCCATCAAATTCAGAGCAGAGCCTGAGTCCACAAATGCCATGACAGAATACGATGACAAAGAGCAGATCAAGGTAACAGACAGAAGAAATTTTGACTGTACCGTACCAATGGTGGCAGACCTAGCGAACCGCTTAGTGCGCTTAGGACAATCAGAGATAGCATGAGTGGAATCACCACAGTAGAAACACAGCCCATTCAGACGTCTGTGTTCTTGCCGTTCAACTCTGGTCAAAGTCCTATCGCACTGCATAGGCTCAGGTTTAAGCTCAGGTAATACCGCCAAATGGTGCACAGATTTACGTTCGCGCAAGCGTCGACCGATCTGAATGGCCAAAGACATAGACTCATTCAGACCAGCAGGCATAGGAAATCCCACCATGACATCCTTAAGGGCTTCAGAGAGACCTTTTCTGAAAATAGCTGCGAGCGCACCTTCATTCCACTGAGTGAGTACGGACCACTTTCTAAATTTCTGACAATATACCTCTATTTCATCCTGACCCTGACACAGAGCCAGCAAATTCTTCTCTGCCTGATCCACAGAATTAGGCTCATCGTACAGCAATCCGAGCGCCAGGAAAAATGCATCGATATCACTTAATGCAGGATCTCCTGATGCAAGAGAAAATGCCCAGTCCTGAGGGTCGCCACGCAAAAAAGAAATAACGATCCTAACTTGTTGAACTGGGTCACCAGAGGAGCGAGGTTTCAAAGCCAGAAATAATTTACAATTATTTTTGAAACTCAGAAATTTAGTTCTATCTCCAAAACACAAATCAGGAATAGGAATTCTCGGTTCTAACATAGAATTCTGAACCACAAAGTCTTGAATACTTTGTACTCTTGCCGTGAGCTGATCCACACATGAAGACAGACCTTTAATGTCCATTGCTACACCTGTGTCCTGAACCACCCAAATGTCTAGGGGAAAAAAAAGGCAAAACACAGTGCAAAGAAAAAAAATGGTCGCTGCAGCGTGCCCAATAGCCAGTACATAGCAGGCAGCCTTTCTGGCGACTACTTACCCAGGGTGCAGTACCTAATCTGACCTGAGAGTAAGGGGGCGCCAGAGAGCTGCAAGTGTTAAGTGGTACTGTAAGCGGGATATACAAAAATCCCTGCAGTTTGTGGTATATAGAAAAGCAGTGGGATACCTAGAATAAGCCCCTGCTGTAAACTAAGAGGTCAATAGCCTTGTGTGTGGTTTTTCATCACATCGTGGAGTGGAGGGATAACTAAGATAAGCCCCCTGCACATGTGATAGCCGTCTGTTGGCCTAAAGTCACCTCAATCCGTGACGTAGGGGTGACGGTCACGGTGGGAATCCTGACCAATTGGTGACAGCGGTCAGGGGAATCGTGACAATTGGTGGCAAGGCGGTGGGATATCTTAGAGCATTAGTGATTGGGTTTGAGTAATCATTCCTCTCACTAAAAACTTGCAGAAAGTTCTTGCGAGGACTCGGCGCAAATAAGTTTGGAGAACGAACTCAGTGTTTTATTAGTCTTGAGACAATTGTGTACGGGTAATTATCCCCTCCCTTTCTCTTTGTTTTTCTATCCTATCTTTTATTTGGCAACCATGGTTGTGCTGGGAGAAACCTTCTATGAGCAGCAGACCAGAGACACCCTTGTCGCCTTATGCAAGTCACAGCACATTGACTTTGCAAGCAAAAACAAAGCCCAACTGGTCGCAGATCTGGTGCAATGGGAAGCCGCTCGAGACCAATCTCAGAGCTCAGAGGCCGCAGAAGCCAGCACCAGCGAACATGGTGCTGCAGCAGAGGTCCAACCACTGAATGCTGGCCCTGTTAGCAATCCGGGCGAATTGGACCCCCACCTGCAGGCGGCCTTGAAAGAATTCCCCACTGACAACCATGAGGGACGTCGGCAGCTGATTCAGCAATACCGGCAGGAGGCCCAGGTCCAGCAAGCCGAGAGAGAGGCCCGAGCTGAGAGAGAGGCCCGAGCTGAGCGAGAGGCCCAGGCCCAGCGAGCTAAGCGAGAGGCCCAGGCCCAGCGAGCCGAGCGGCAAGCGGATCGGGAGTACCAGCTGCAGTTAGCCCAACTGCAAATGCAGGGGCCGTCCCAGTCCAGCCGTGAGCCCAGCAGCGCTCAGATACCGAAGCCCCGGCCCGATCACTTCCCTGTTATGGAGAAGGACGGAGACTTGGACACTTTTCTGCGGGCCTTTGAGAAAGCCTGCAGACAGTACCGGCTGCCTACAGAAGAATGGGCCCGATACCTGACACCAGGGCTGAGAGGCAAAGCTCTGGAGGCGTTTGCTGCCCTCCCTCAAGAACAAGATGGTGACTATGAGGCCATCAAGCAGGCTCTGATAGCCAAGTACCAGCTTACACCCGAGGTGTACCGTAGAAAGTTCCGGACCCTCCAACGTGGCCCACACGACAGTTACAGTGATGTGGTGCATGGACTGGGGACCCACTTTGACCAGTGGACCCAAGGACTGTCAGTGACCACCTTTGCGCAGCTGCGAGACCTGATGATCAAAGACCAGTTCTTTCATCTTTGCCCAGCTGAGGTGCGACAGTTCGTGATGGACAGAGAACCCAAAGACGTGACGAAAGCAGCGCAGATTGCCGATGCCTATGAGGCCAACCGTAGATCGGAAGTGCGGAAGCCAGTCACCACCAGCTGGAGAGGGGGTAAGCCTGCAACCAACACCAGTACCCCTGCCAGCCAACACACAAGAGGTCCTGGCCCCGTGGCCAACAGCACCAGACCTACCACCGAACCTCGCAAGTGTTACACCTGCAATCAGACTGGTCATCTCAGTCCCTCCTGCCCAACCAAGCAGAAGAACACCCAAGCCAAGGCCCCAGGGCCTAATGCAGCAGTTCTTTTGGTGGGTGGTGTGGTTGGGAGGGTGTGTGACAACGTACAGCACGTCACTGTGGGAGGCCATGTTGCTACAGGCCTCAAAGACACCGGGGCTGAACGAACCCTCATACGACCCGAACTGGCGGCCCCTGAAGAAATCATTCCGGGGAAAACCCTAACTGTAACTGGGATTGGGGGCATCAGCTGTCCCTTACCGATGGCCTGGGTTTTTATTGATTGGGTGCCGGGAGCGGGGTGAAGGAAGTGGGGCTGTCTGATAATTTGCCCACTGATGTTTTGTTGGGGACTGATTTGGGGAGGTTGGTTGCCCACTACGTCACTGATACCCCTCCCCAAGCTACTATTAAGGGTAACGTTAACCCTGATGATGATGATGATGATGGGAGATCGCATGTGTTACCTGACCATGCTTTATCTTGTAATTATGCATCTATTAACCATTTTTTTCTTAGGATTGATGCTGAAAATGTTGTACCTGTGCCAGCTGAACCTGATAATGATTTTTCTGTGAAGGTTAATGTGTCCATAGGTACAGGCGTGCCCAGCCACGTCGCTCTGCGGAGTGAGACGGCTGAGGAACCCCTAACAGGGGCAAGTGTCGGTGCTACAGGAAATGGGGAGATGCATGGGAACCGTGAGGAAGGTGATGCCATGAAAGTGACCAGTGCCACCGAGGAAGGTAACTGGCCCATAAGTAGCACTGCCCCTGGAGTGTTGGGGGTGGATGGGGAGGTAGAGCCCATAGCAGCGCCGGCTGATGGGTCTGTAGAAACCGCCGGGGAGACAGCCTACGTAGCTGCTGTCACCCGCAGTCAGAGTGCCTGGAACACAGGTAACTGTCAGCCTTCCTGACCCTCCTCAGTCATTGCTGTGACTGAACCAGAGGTGGACCCAGAGCAGGTCCAAGAGGGTTCCCGTGGGGAAGGGACCCTGACGTCGCTTTTGGCTTCCCCTAGCCAGGAGTTTCAGGCCGCTCTGCACACAGATGCGAGCCTAGAGAGTTTGAGACAACTCGCCGGGACGCGCTTCTCCGAGACTGATAAGGAGAAGGTGTTCTGGGAACAAGGAAGGTTGTACCGGGAGACAGTACCCGGAGAATCACAAAAGGAGTGGCTGAGGGAAAGACAGCTGGTCGTCCCGCAGCAATTCCGGTGTGAGTTGTTGCGGATTGCCCATGAGATCCCGCTAGCTGGACACTTGGGGATCAGCAAAACTAAGGCCCGGCTGTCTCAACACTTCTATTGGCCTAAGATGGGGACAGATGTGTCAAACTACTGCCACTCCTGTATCACTTGTCAAAGAGTGGGGAAGGCGGGGCCTGCTCTTAAGGCTCCCCTGATCCCTTTGCCAGTGATAGAGGAGCCTTTCCAGAGGATCGCGGTGGACATTGTGGGCCCGCTGGCCGTCCCCAGCAGCTCTGGAAAGCAATACATCCTTACTGTGGTAGACTATGCTACCCGGTACCCAGAGGCAGTAGCTCTGTCGTCAACTAGGGCAGATAAGGTGGCGGATGCCCTGTTGGCCATCTGTTCACGTGTAGGGTTTCCCAGGGAAATGCTTACTGATCAAGGGACCCAATTTATGTCTTGCCTAATGGAGGCTCTCTGTAAGAGAATGCAGGTGAAGCACCTGGTATCGAGTGCGTATCACCCACAGACCTATGGCTTGTGTGAACGCTTCAATGGTACCCTCAAACAGATGCCACGCATGCTGGTTGAGACTCAAGGGCGCGACTGGGAGCGGTACCTCCCACACCTGCTGTTCGCTTACCGAGAGGTTCCGCAGGCCTCGACGGGGTTCTCCCCCTTCGAGCTCCTGTACGGCAGGCGAGTCCGGGGACCCCTGGGGTTGGAAAGAGAATCCTGGGAAGAGGAGCCGAACCCTTCTGAAGTGTCCATAGTGGAGTATGTCCTGCGCTTCCGTGACAAGATGCAGACCTTGACGCAGTTGGTGCATGACAACATGACGCAGGCTCAGGCTGATCAGAAGCACTGGTACGACCAGAACGCCCGGGAGAGGACCTACCACGTGGGTCAAAAGGTGTGGGTGCTGGTCCCCGTACCAACGGATAAGCTTCAGGCAGCCTGGGAGGGCCCGTACGTCGTCCACCAACAGCTCAACCCGGTCACGTACGTGGTCACGCTTGACCACGCTCGGGGTAGGCGAAAGGCCTTTCACGTCAACATGATGAAGGCTCATCACGAACGTGAACCTTTCGTCCTACCGGTCTGCAGCTTGCCCAAAGACGGTGAGGAAGACACCCTCCTGGACATGCTGGCCCAAGCCAAGGCCAATGGGTCCATCGAGGAAGTGGAGGTAAGCGCCTCGTTAACTGAACCCCAGCGGTTGCAGTTGCAAACCACACTGGAACCCTTCCGGGTCGTGTTCTCCAATCGACCTGGGAGGACTGAGATAGCCGTCCACGAGGTGGACACCGGGAATCACGCCCCACTACGGCGAACACCCTATCGAATCTCTGACCAGGTGCAGCAGATTATGCGCCAACAGATCGATGAGATGTTACAGCTGGGGGTGATTCGACGGTCAAAGAGCGCGTGGGCATCACCTGTAGTTCTCGTGCCAAAGAAGGACCGGACCACCCGGTTCTGCGTGGACTACAGGGGGCTAAACGCCATCACAGCCTCGGATGCGCACCCAATGCCACGCATCGAGGAGCTGCTTGAGAAGTTAGCTGGCGCAGATTACCTAACAATAATGGATCTGAGTCGAGGATACTGGCAGATTCCCCTGAGCCCCGAGGCGCAGGAGAAGTCCGCCTTTATCACACCCTTTGGACTGTACGAGTCCACGGTCATGCCCTTCGGCATGAAGAATGCCCCTGCCACTTTCCAGCGGATGGTCAACCTCCTGCTTCAGGGACTGGAGAAGTACGCCGTGGCGTACTTGGATGACATTGCCATCTTCAGTTCCTCCTGGGAGGAACACCTGCAGCATCTCGAGGAGGTGCTCAGGCGAATTCACCAAGCAGGACTGACTATCAAACCGGGAAAGTGTCAGATGGGCATGAGGGAGGTTCACTACCTGGGGCACCGCGTAGGCGGGAACACCCTGAAGCCAGAGCCTGACAAAGTGGGAGTGATTGTGAACTGGCCCACTCCCGTGACCAAGAAACAGGTGAGTGATGTCCTTCTTGGGTACTGCAGGGTACTATAGGCGCATCGTACAGCACTATAGTAGCCTGGCAAAACCTTTGCCGGACCTCACCAGGAAGAAGCTACCCCACATCGTCAACTGGACAGATGGCTGTGAGGGGGCCTTCCAGGCGTTGAAAACCGCACTGTGCAACGCCCCTGTGTTGAAAGCAGTCAACAGCAGTCGACCGTACTTGGTGCAGACCGACGCCAGCGAGTTTGGCCTTGGTGCTGTGCTCAGCCAGGTTGACTCAGAGGACCAAGAGCACCCCGTGTTATACCTGAGCCGGAAACTTTTGCCGAGGGAAGTGGCCTACTCCACAATCGAGAAGGAGTGCCTGGCCATAGTCTGGGCCCTGCAGCGCTTGCAGCACTACTTATACAGTCGCCCCTTCACTGTGGTGACCGACCACAAACCTCTGCGCTGGCTAAACGCCATGTGTGGAACCAACGGCAGGTTGCTACGCTGGAGCCTTGCCCTTCAGCAGTTTGACTTCACCATTGAACACAAAACGGGCAAAGAGCATGGGAATGCAGATGGACTCTCCCGCCAGGGTGAACCTACTGAGGTGCCCATGGAGGCATACCGTGGGGTACTGCCTCCCTAGCGCACACCACAAGGGGGAGGTGTCACGATATGGTATGAAATATCATAAGTAGTTCTCTTGCTAGCCTGCGTGGGCTAAGCCCCCCTTCCTGGAGTGATACTGCAACAGTTGTAGCTGCAAATTCCTGTGTTTCCTACTCAGAGAGTGTGGGGGTTAGGAGAGCCAAAGTTATTTACGACCGGCATTTCCTGTGTAAGCTCTTGTTCAGCTATAAGTGAAGTAGAAACTTTGAGGATCCATGAAAGATTCTTTGTTTAGTTTTTGTTAGCTATTAGGCAAACGATTTAAGCTAGAAATACGAAAATGTATATTCTTATTCTCACTCGGTGTACCTACTCATTCCCCGAAACACGGGCTTCTAACTCCGTCTGGTAAAGAAGTAGGGTTTTCTCTGTAAATATGTATCCCAGATAGGACATATTTGATCTCATTAGAATGCTCACGTTAATCCGAGATGAATGATGGGTTGGTTAGGACTATGAGATGTATTGTAGCAGAATTATAGAAATTAGATATAGGTTAGGGTAAAATCAGTAAACTGAAGAGGTAGGAGGGACGAGGTGATCCAACCCCTTTCTGGGATGTTACAGGCTTAAGCTATAACTGTCTGCACACATCCCCAGCTTGCGCTTGTCCTATTTTCCTGAAAGAGCTGAGTACATCCCATGAGTTGGGACATATGGAAAACTGCCCTAGCCTGGTTGTCTGTCATGCTTTGAACATGTGAGTGTTGCTTTTTCTCATTTATTCTCTTTATGTTATAATTACCCTTGTACATATTTGCAATTGTCTCATTTGTAACATCTTTGTAAAATATTTTGATAAAACACTGCCTGAAACTTTTGATGGGGTATATTTTTTAATACCAGTTCTTCCTCCTGTTCTAAACCGTACCCTAAGTCTCTTGAAGGGAAAATACGCTACTGTTGTATTGGGTTAGCTTCGGACCCGTTTAATCGAAGCTGGTGGCAGCGAGAGTGTGCTGACTTTTGGGGTTATGCTGAAGCGACTGCGGCGTTGCTAATTATTGTTCCTGCCTGAGTGGGAGTAGTTATCGCGTCGCTGCAGTGTGCCCAATAGCCAGTACATAGCAGGCAGCCTTTCTGGCGACTACTTACCCAGGGTGCAGTACCTAATCTGACCTGAGAGTAAGGGGGCGCCAGAGTGCTGCAAGTGTTAAGTGGTACTGTAAGCGGGATATACATAAGTCCCTGCAGTTTGTGGTATATAGAAAAGCAGTGGGATACCTAGAATAAGCCCCTGCTGTAAACTAAGAGGTCAATAGCCTTGTGTGTGGTTTTTCATCACATCGTGGAGTGGAGGGATAACTAAGATAAGCCCCCTGCACATGTGATAGCCGTCTGTTGGCCTAAAGTCACCTCAATCCGTGACGTAGGGGTGACGGTCACGGTGGGAATCCTGACCAATTGGTAACAGCGGTCAGGGGAATCGTGACAGCATGCGTCGCAAAATGCAGCGTTTTTGCATGCGTTTTGGTGCGTTTTTATTTGCGTTGTGCGTTGCGTCGCCGACGCAGCGGCGCACAACGCAAATCTGAACGTAGCCTTAGTCCCAAAACTGAACTCATAAACACAATAAAAACCAACAGCCCACAGCCAGCTCTACCTCCAACAACTTGAGTTAGGGACATGTCCAGGCATGTATGGCCAAATCAGCTTAGAGTTGGTACTTTGCAGAGCATAGTTTATACTATTCTCTAGAGGTTCATTTGACAATATTTTTATATTGAAAATGAAGGGTATGCTCTCAAATGAAAAGCCCAGGGGGCCACAACAAAAATATTAAAATCAATCCTTCCATGGATGAGAAACCCTAACAAGGTAACTAAGAGGTAAGACACAAATTGGATCATAAATAACTGTTTTTAGGGTATCTTAGGGGTGATTTAAGACACGGGTCAAAACCGACCCGTTAACATAAGAAAGAGTAACAGAAAACTAACACTAGAGGAAGGTTAACCAGCATGCACTTGCAAGCCTGGACTAACTACCAAATGTCCCGTACCATTGGTGCACCTGCTCAGAATGAAGGTAGTCAGCAACGCTCCATTGCTTCCTTCACTATAAGCCTACCGGTTAGGACACCACCAGCAGCAAATGTGGAGGTATCATCACAAGGCCAAAGCAGTCAGAGAATCACAAGGTTATTGGTAGGAAACACTTTATGTAAGCCAACATCGAGAATACCATCACCAACCCTCTCTCAATCCGCCATGTCCACCACCACCACCACCGCTAGTTCCACCATATGAACCTCTCCTCTCCAGTCCAGCTCACCCTACAAGAGACTCTCGTTAGGAAAAGAAAGTACTCATCCGCGTACACAGGGTTTGAACGCCCACATTGCTAGACTAATCTCGTTAGAGATGATGCCCTACCGGTTGGTTGAAAGCAAAGCTTTCAAAGCCCTGATGGCCTACGCAGTACCAAGCTATGACCTACCCAGTCGACATTTCTTTGTGAGAAAAAACATTCCAGCCCTCCACCAGCATATCAAAGACCGCATTGTCCATGCACTGAGGCAATCAGTCAGTAGAAAGGTGCACCTCACAACAGATGCATGGACCAGTAGGCATGGCCAGGAACGTTACGTGTCGATCACGGCACACTGGGTTAATGTGGTGGATGCAGGGTCCACAGAGGACAGCCACAGTGGGACAGTTCTGCCTAGCCCACGGTCTAGGAAACAGTTGGCTGTAGGCGTTCGCCCCCCCCCTCCTCCTCCTCCTCCAGAAGCGAAAGCTCGTCCACAGAGCTCAGTCGCACGACCACTCCATCCGCAGCTGCCAGTGTTGCACACGAGGTGTCCCATTAATGGTAAGCGTCAATTAATCAGATGCATAACCACTTGTATGCAAAATATTGTGTCATGCACCAATGAATACATAAATCATCCCAAATAAAAAGTGCAAAAAGGACAGTGTATAAAATTATTTTTATTGAAAATAATATAAAGTATAAAAAACTAATATAATCATCAAATATAGCTGATAAACATAGGCATAATATAATAGTATGAACAGACGCCAACCAAATATTACAAAAAAGTGCAATATAATATATAGACCTCCACAATAATATGGTATATACCAGCACTATTCCAAAAAAATAAAAATTAATAAAAAGAAAATAAAAGGCACTCAAAAGTGCATAGAGCAAAATTTGTGCAAATTGTGCAAAAAATTTTTTTTGCAAAAACCTGTGCAATAAATAATGCAGCAAAAATACAAAAAGCACCAAAAGAATTGTGTAAACAATTGTTGAATAATATGTGCAAATCAAATTTGTAATCGCTACAGACCAAAGTGCAATAGTGCTATAAAAGGTGCCAAAAATTTGCAAAGCCAGGCCAATATTGCACAATATAAATAAATAATTCAATTGCACATGGGCCCATACAAATATTGTATAAATATTGCTGTAATAAGAACAGTGCTAAGTAGAACAATAAAGGTGCAGGAAGTGCTGGTAACTAATAAACCACTAACACATTACCATAACAAAGTGGATAAAATAAGTAAAATCCAGTAATATTGGAGGCTCCACATACCTACATGTGCTCAGAACCCTACGCGCGTTTCGGCGCTTGCCTTCTTCCGGGGGGCGTATACAATAGCACAAATAGAATGAGTTTATATAAGGTGCTGATTGCTACTGAGTTACTGAAGCTGAGTGGCTTGAGCGGCACATGCGCGGCCGCCCAGCCAATGGCCGCATCCATCCAGCGTCACCCCGTCAACGCGAAACACCAACCAACCCCGCCCACGTGTATCACGTGACCAGGGAAGGCGGGGAACACGTCACCAGGGAGAAAGACGCCGGAATGAATGAGACAAGAAAGCCGGGAAAGCCGTGCACGCGCACCACCCCCAAACTGGAACTCCGAGAATCAAAGGAGTATAGTTCAGGGACATTTAAGCAATACAAAAAAAGAAAACAATGTAATATATAACAGAAATAGCTCATATTAAGACGTAATATATATATATATACAATTGCACTGTGCATCAAAATAATTAAATAAAAAATGAAAAATTACATAATGAGACATACCTAATGAATTATATAAATAAGTAAATAATAAATAATAATTTATATAATAATTTCATAATGTATATTATATAGCAAAAATAGCTCATATTAAGACATAATATATATACAACTGCACTATGCACCAAAAATTTTTTTTAAATAATTACATAAAAATGAAAAAATAAAAATTACATAATGAGACATACCTAAAGAAAAATATGTAGATGAGTAAATAATATATAATACTAAGATAATGTCTATAATAATTTCATAATAAAGACAGTAATAAACTAACAAAATAAATATTACAATACTATATAAATAGAATGTTAATCCATGCAGAAGAATAAAATCCACAAAGAAGGTACATCATCCAATGATATTCAAAGTCTTCACTCTGGGATTCCAGAATAAGTGTTCAAAAGAATCCAACAGTCCAATACAAATTATAAGGAATCATGAACTGAAAATAAATATGAAATAATTAATATGAGAATGTTAAAATCCAAAATTATTAAAAAAGATATTTAAAAAATATATAAAATATTGTTATTAAAAATTATTACGTAATTCCAAAGATGATCAGAGAAATGGCGAATAACTCAAAGCCTCATTGAGACCCAGAGGCTGAAGTGTATGGAGATAATTAAGTACATGTTTCACATGTACCCATTCAGATGGAGACGTTTATTCTCGGTGAGGTAGGTCAAGCGTAGGACCTCGTATAAGAGAGATGCCGTAAAGTGGCTACGAGGTACACATAAATATGGCCATTTTTATGCGCTAAAAGCTCTCATTTTTCATATTTCTAGTGCAGTAATGCAGTTCAAATTTCGTGTTTTCAAATTTGCATGTTTTGGTGCTGCAGTGTGCTGCCCTTTTTACTTAACTATATACGAGTTGACGACTCTGGGTTCAGCACCTGTTCACAGTCAGTCTATGTTTGGATGTGCAGGTCAGGTTTTTGAAATGAAGTGTATGGAGAGTCCATATCCATCTACTCTCTTTCTGGGCAAGTCTATTACTAACATTACCCCTACGCAAATCAGTGATAATCCTATCTATACCAATCACACGAAGACCAGTTGGATCGCAACCATGATGGGTCCTAAAATGTCTTGGTAACGTTTTCAAATGTTCCTCCTCCAGAAGGGAAAGCTCGTCCACAGAGCGCAGTTGCACGACCACTCCATCCACAACTGTCAGTGTTGCACGCGAGGTGTCCCATTATCGAACAGCTAGTGGTAAGCGTCAGCAGGCTGTGTTAGAAATGAAGTGTTTGGGCGACAATAGACACACCGCGGAAGTACTGGCCGAGTACTTGCAACAACAAACTCAGTCATGGCTGGGCAGTGTACATCTTGAGGCAGGCAAGGTAGTCAGTGATAATGGAAGGAATTTTATGGCTGCCATAGCCCTTTCAGAACTTAAACACATACCTTGCCTGGCTCACACCTTGAACCTGGTGGTGCAGTGCTTCCTCAAAAATTATCCGGAGTTACCAGCCCTGCTCCTGAAGGTGCGAAGACTTTGCTTGCATAACCGCCGGTCGCCCATACACTCCAGCCGTATGCTGAACCATCAGCGATCGCTGAATCTTCCCCAGCACCGCCTAATAATCGACAATGCAAAAAGGTGGAACTCCACACTGCACATGGTTCAGAGGCTGTGCGAACAGAGGCGTGCTGTAATTCATTTGTGGGAGGATACACATACACGGGCAGGCAGTTGGATGGCAGACATGGAGTTGTCTGGTGTGCAGTGGTGGAAGCTCCAAGACCTCTGTCAAGTCCTTCAGTGTTTTGAGGAATGCACACGGCTGGTCAGTGCAGATGACGCCATCATAAGCATGAGCATCCCACTAATGCGTCTGCTGATACAAAGTTTGACGCACATTAAGGAGCTGGCATCTGCAGCCGAGGAGGGAAGCCTTGATAACAGTCAGCCATTGTCTGCTCAGGGAACTCTCCTGGACGAGGTGGCAGACGAAGAAGAGGAGGAGGAGGAGGATGGGGATGAATATTTATGGGAGGAGGATGCTTCTCAGGAGGCAATAGAAACTGGTGGCGTTGCAAGGTCTGGTACAGGGTTTTTGCGGGCCACTGTTACGCTGGGGGGGCAAGAGACAAGAGTGGACCCACTGGACCTTAATACCGAACCTCCCTCGAGCAAGCGAGCCAGATAGACCAACCCCTATATAGGGATAGTTAGGGAGCAAGCTCGAAGGTAACTAGTACTTCGGATGCCAGGACCAGGGATCGGCTCCAGAGGAGAGGAAAGGAAGTTATGATGGAGAGAACACAGGGAGAAGTGAAAGAACCTAGGAAACGGTAGCAGTGGGATAGGGAGCTCCCAGGATGAGGAGACAAGGAACACAGGGCAAGAAGGCTGGGAACCAGGACTATACGAGTAAGGGAAGAGAAGGACCTGGGTGCAGAGCCAAACACAGAGGAACTCTGTAAGGTTTAACTTAACAATCAGGAAGGGCGGCCTGAAATACTAAGTGGCTGCTTCCTATTGGCCCAGCAATGCTGCCGGGTCAGGTCGTAGCCAGGAAAGAAGTGCAGGAGTGTGCATGTTGTTATGAACAGGTGATTCAGAACCACAATAGACCTAGTGGTTAAGAGCACACAAGTTACCTGTTTAGTTACTAAATAGGACGAGATCTGAGACGTGGGAACTCTGCTGACCGCAATCCCTGATCCTATCATACCACACTAAAGGTAGCGGTGGAGCGCTCCTGACCAGAACCTAGGCGCCTCGTCACAGCCTGAGAAACTAGCTAGCCCTGAAGATAGAAAAATAAGCCTACCTTGCCTCAGAGAAATTCCCCAAAGGAAAAGGCAGCCCCCCACATATAATGACTGTGAGTAAGATGAAAATACAAACACAGAGATGAAATAGATTTTAGCAAAGTGAGGCCCGACTTACTGAATAGACCGAGGATAGGAAAGATAGCTTTGTGGTCAGCACAAAAACCTACAAACAACCACGCAGAGGGGAACAAAAAGACCCTCCGCACCGACTAACGGTACGGATGTGCTCCCTCTGTGTCTCAGAGCTTCCAGCAAGCAAGAAAAACCAATATAGCAAGCTGGACAGAAAATAAAGGAAACAAAAGTAACATAAGCAAAACTTAGCTCATGCAAGGCAGACAGGCCACAGGAACGATCCAGGAGATAGCAAGGCCAATACTGGAACATTGACTGGAGGCCAGGAACAAAGAACTAGGTGGAGTTAAGTAGAGCAGCACCAATTGTCACGATTCCCCTGACCGCTGTCACCACTGGGTCAGGATTCACACCGTGACCGTCACCCCTACGTCACGGATCAGGGTGACTTTAGGCCAACAGACGGCTATCACATGTGCAGGGGGGCTTATCTTAGTTATCCCTCCACTGCTACAATGTGATGAAAAACCACACACAAGGCTATTGACCTCTTAGTTTACAGCAGGGGCTTATTCTAGGTATCCCACTGCTTTTCTATATACCACGAACTGCAGGGATTTATGTATATCCCGCTTACAGTTCCACTTAACACTTGCAGCTCTCTGGCGCCCCCCTTACTCTCAGGTCAGAGTAGGTACTGCACCCTGGGTAATTAGTCGCCAGAAAGGCTGCCTGCTATGTACTGGCTATTGGGCACGCTGCAGCGACGCGATAACTACTCCCACACAGGCAGGAACAATAATTATCAAACCCGCAGTTGCTTCAGCATAATCCAACCGTCAGCACACTTTCGCTGCCACCAGCTTCGATTAAACGGGTCCGAAGCTAACCCAACACAACAGTAACAGTAGCGTATTTTCCCTTCAAGAGACTTAGGGTACGGTTTAGAGCAGGAGAACGAACTAATATATAATAGTATATCCCATTCAAAATAACTAGGCAGTGCGTTATTAAAAATAGTTTATAAAGATGTTATACATGAGACAATTGCAAATATGTACAAGGGTAATTATAACATAAAGGGAATAAATGAGAAAAGATAACACTCACATATTAAAAGCATTGCAGGCATCCAGGCTAGTGCAGTTTCCATACATCCCAGTCCATGGGATGTACTCAGCTCTTCCAGGACAATAGGACAAAGCAGTCCAGAAGGAGAAATCAGCAAAAAGTCATCACCTAATGACTTAACCTCGTCACCTGAGAAAGGAAACTCAGAAGCCGCAGCCCCACTCACATCCACCAGAGGAAGCTCATAGACAGAACCAGCCGAAGTACCACTCATGACCACAGGAGGGAGCTTGACCACAGAATTCACAACAGTACCCCCCCTTGAGGAGGGGTCACCGAACCCTCACCAGAGCCCCCAGGCCGACCAGGATGAGCCAAATGAAAGGCACGAACCAGATCGGCAGCATGAACATCAGAGGCAAAGACCCAGGAATTATCTTCCTGACCATAACCCTTCCACTTAACCAGGTACTGGAGTTTCCGTCTCGAAATACGAGAATCCAAAATCTTCTCCACTATATACTCCAACTCCCCCTCAACCAAAACCGGGGCAGGAGGATCACCGGATGGAACCACAGGTGCCACGTATCTCCGCAACAATGACCTATGGAACACGTTATGGATGGAAAAAGAAGCTGGAAGGGTCAAACGAAAAGACACAGGATTAAGAACCTCAGAAATCCTATACGGACCAATGAAACGAGGCTTAAACTTAGGAGAAGAAACTTTCATAGGGACATAACGAGATGACAACCAAACCAAATCCCCAACACGAAGTCGGGGACCCACACAGCGCCTGCGGTTAGCGAAACGCTGAGCCTTCTCCTGAGACAATGTCAAATTGTCCACCACATGAGTCCAAATCTGCTGCAACCTATCCACCACAGTATCCACGCCAGGACAGTCAGAAGACTCAACCTGCCCTGAAGAGAAACGAGGAAGGAAGCCGGAATTGCAGAAAAACGGCGAAACCAAAGTAGCCGAGCTGGCCCGATTATTAAGGGCGAACTCAGCCAAAGGCAAAAAGGACACCCAATCATCCTGATCGGCAGAAACAAAACATCTCAGATATGTTTCCAAGGTCTGATTGGTTCGTTCAGTCTGGCCATTTTTCTGAGGATGGAAAGCCGAGGAAAAAGACAAATCAATGCCCATCCTAGCACAAAAGGCTCGCCAAAACCTCGACACAAACTGGGAACCTCTGTCAGAAACGATGTTCTCCGGAATACCATGTAAACGAACCACATGCTGGAAGAACAATGGCACCAAATCAGAGGAGGAGGGCAATTTAGACAAGGGTACCAAATGGACCATCTTAGAAAAGCGATCACAAACAACCCAAATGACCGACATTTTTTGAGAGACGGGGAGATCCGAAATAAAATCCATAGAGATATGTGTCCAGGGTCTCTTCGGGACTGGCAAGGGCAAAAGCAACCCACTGGCACAAGAACAGCAGGGCTTAGCCCGAGCACAAATCCCACAGGACTGCACAAATGAACGCACATCCCGCGACAGAGACGGCCACCAAAAGGATCTAGCCACCAAATCTCTGGTACCAAAGATTCCAGGATGACCAGCCAACACCGAACAATGAACCTCAGAGATAACTCTACTCGTCCATTTATCAGGGACAAACAGTTTCTCCGCTGGGCAACGGTCAGGTCTATTAGCCTGAAATTTTTGTAGCACCCGCCGCAAATCAGGGGAGATGGCAGACAAAATTACCCCCTCCTTGAGAACACTCGCCGGCTCAGACAAACCTGGAGAGTCGGGCACAAAATTCCTAGACAGGGCATCCGCCTTCACATTTTTAGAGCCCGGAAGGTACGAAACCACAAAGTCAAAACGGGAGAAAAACAGCGACCAACGAGCCTGTCTAGGATTCAACCGCTTGGCTGACTCGAGATAAATCAAGTTCTTGTGATCAGTCAAGACCACCACGCGATGCTTAGCTCCTTCAAGCCAATGACGCCACTCCTCGAATGCCCACTTCATGGCCAGCAACTCACGATTGCCAACATCATAATTACGCTCAGCAGGCGAAAACTTCCTGGAAAAGAAGGCGCATGGCTTCATCACCGAGCCATCAGAACTTCTTTGCGACAAAACAGCCCCCGCTCCAATCTCAGAAGCATCAACCTCGACCTGGAACGGGAGCGAAACATCTGGTTGGCACAACACAGGGGCAGAGGAAAAACAACGCTTCAACTATTGAAAAGCTTCCACAGCAGCAGAAGACCAATTGACCACATCAGCACCCTTCTTGGTTAAATCAGTCAACGGTTTAGCAATACAAGAAAAATTATTGATGAAGCGACGATAAAAATTAGCAAAGCCCAGGAACTTTTGCAGACTCTTCAGAGATGTCGGCTGAGTCCAATCATGAATGGCACGAACTTTAACAGGGTCCATCTCAATAGTAGAAGGGGAAAAAATGAAACCCAAAAATGAAACCTTCTGAACACCAAATAGACACTTAGACCCCTTCACAAACAAAGAATTCGCACGCAGGATCTGGAACACCATTCTGACCTGCTTCACGTGAGACTCCCAATCATCCGAGAAGACCAAAATATCATCCAAGTATACAATCAGGAATTTATCCAGGTACTCTCGGAAGATGTCATGCATAAAGGACTGAAACACTGATGGAGCATTAGAAAGCCCGAATGGCATCACCAGGTACTCAAAATGGCCCTCGGGCGTATTAAATGCTGTTTTCCATTCATCGCCCCTTTTAATACGCACAAGATTATACGCACCACGAAGATCTATCTTGGTGAACCAACTAGCCCCCTTAATCCGAGCGAACAAATCAGACAGCAAGGGCAAGGGGTACTGAAATTTGACCGTGATTTTATTTAGAAGGCGGTAATCAATACAAGGTCTCAGCGAACCATCCTTCTTGGCCACAAAAAAGAACCCTGCTCCCAATGGTGATGACGACGGGCGAATATGACCCTTCTTGACCCTTCTCCAAGGATTCCTTTACGTAACTCCGCATAGCGGCGTGCTCAGGTACAGACAAATTAAACAGTCGACCTTTAGGAAACTTACTACCAGGAATCAAATCGATAGCACAATCACAATCCCTATGCGGAGGTAGGGCACTGGACTTGGGCTCATCAAATACATCCTGGTAATCTGACAAGAACTCTGGGACCTCAGAAGGGGTGGATGATGAAATAGACAGAAATGGAACATCACCATGTACCCCCTGACAACCCCAGCTGGACACAGACATCGATTTCCAATCCAACACTGGATTATGGACAACCCCAACACGACCACATCATGCAAATTATGCAACACCAAAAAGCAAATATCCTCCTGATGCACAGGAGCCATGCACATGGTCAGCTGGGTCCAATACTGAGGCTTATTCTTGGGCAAAGGCGTAGCATCAATAACTCTCAATGGAATAGGATGCTGCAAGGGCTCCAAGGAAAACCCACAGCGCCTAGCATACTCCAAGTCCATCAAATTCAGGGCAGCGCCTGAATCCACAAATGCCATAACGGAATAGGATGACAAAGAGCAGATCAAAGTAACTGACAAAAGAAATTTCGACTGTACAGTACCAATGGTGGCAGACCTAGCGGACCGCTAAGTGCGCTTAGGACAATCGGAGATAGCATGAGTGGAATCACCACAATAAAAACACAGCCCATTCTGACGTCTGTGTTCTTGCCGTTGAGCTCTGGTTAAAGTCCTATCGCACTGCATATACTCAGGTACATGCTCAAATAATACCGCCAAATGGTGCACAGTTTTACGCTCACGCAAGCGTCGACCGATCTGAATAGCCAAAGACATAGACTCAACAAAAATAGCACACCCTCATAGAAATAAATGAGATCCCTTCATATGTTATATAGTTAAACCAATAGAGAACCCATGAAGACACTGGATCAATGATAAAAACACCAAACACTTTATTAGAACAAATCGATAAAAAATACATATAAGACAATATAACAAACTGGTGAGATATGATATACCATAGATACAGGGTCATAGCAGAAGCACAAGACTGATCCGACTCCCTTACATAATGACTTATATAAAATAGCTACCACAGATGTGTAGGTATCATGTAAACAGAAAGGCTCATAAATAGTACTGGGAGTATGACTAATCTGCAATATATATGCAATATATATGTGAACAATTCCACATCAGATAACAAAATCACATGAAGGTAACGATATAGCAGTCACACATACCTGTAGACATAATGGAGCCCAAAAGAAGGGAGTCGTACAGACTAGGCACACCTCGACGCGCGTTTCGCTGCAACGGCAGCTTCGTCAGGAGGTACAGTGGCCTGTCTGCTGAAGCCCTTATATATATAGTCCCCCTCATGTGTGGATGTAAACCACCTGTGACGCGGCGCATCGGCGTCATGATGCGGCATCACCGCGGGGACGGCGCTCAGTGTGCACGTCATCCGGTCACGTGCTCCGGTCACATGACCGGGCACGTAACCAGGACGACTGAGCATCACAAGAGGCACCTCCCCACAGCAGCGCCGCAGCGCATGCGCGCCGTGCGCACTATGACACTTGTAACCCGGCGCATCGGTGCCATGATGCGGCCACACCGCGGGGACGGCGCTCAGTGTGCACGCCGCCCGGTCACGTGCTCCGGTCACGAGACCGGGCACGCAACCAGGACGACGGGACACCACCAAAGACACCTCCCCACAGCGGCGCCGCAGCGCATGCGCACCGTGCGCACCCAAGTGTAAACTGGAAAATGGGATATAACAGTGCTCCCATAGTAGATAACCTAACCAGAATAGAATACCCATCCTTAACCCCCCCATACCCATACAAAGGATCTAGCTAGCCATGGCGGCAGGTAAGTAAACAGGGCCACGACTGGCCGTACACAATCCAAGCAGATAATATACAAATAAATTAACAAATCTAAGTCCTGCCAGTAGACTAGACCTGAATATCCGACACAGTGGCACATGATATACAGAATCTAAGAGTATACACAACTATTATGGTGATACAGCGGTGATAGAACAATAATGAGAGTAAGAGATACTAGAATCATGAATAATTTCTCTGTTCTCTGCTTGACATGCCACTGGTGTTTCCAGGAACCGCCGTGTCCTCCGTACATCCAAGAGGCAATCTATTATAAAGGTGGGCATCGAAACAGGATCCAAAGATGTTGTTACTAACTGTAGCTAGAATGGGGGTAAAAAGAAAAAGGGTAAATATATAATACAGAGTGGCGTCCTAAGACTCCATCAGCCGTAAGACTATAAATACACCATCATGGGCCAACAGGTAGAATAAGGAGGACATAAGACTAAAGGGAACAGAAGGAAACCTAAAGGATAGGCAATAAAACCAAAGTAGTATATGAGCACAAAGACAACAGACAAACAACAATGAATAAAATTCGCGCTAGTCCAAGAAAGATTTAAAGCTAATATATTCGTTAAGCCCATTGGGGGCCATCGTGTCCAGATCCACCGTCCATCTAGTTTCCTTTTTTAAAAGCTCTTTTTTATAGTTACCACCTCTGATACCTAACTGCACCCGATCGATCCCTCTAACTTTAAATGTTCTGGGATCACTATTATGGTGTTGCCTGAAATGCCTAGGTATCGTTTTTAATGTATCGATATCCACTGCCATGGCCGCATTCTTGATGTCTCGTACGTGCTCCAACACCCGCACACGTAGCTCCCGCGTGGTCATGCCGATGTATATCAAATTGCACTCGCATTTGGCATAATATACCACATTGTCTGTTCTACAATTAATAAAGTGGGTAATAGAAAAACTTCTATTACCACTACTATTGGCAAATGTGGAAGTTCTCTCCAGGAAACGGCATGCAGAACAGCTACCACATTGAAACGATCCCCACCTAGGGCCAGTTCTCTCAGTAAAGTATGTTCTCTGGGGTGCAACATAGTGGCTCTTTGTCAGTATATCTTTTAAATTTCTAGACCTACGCCAGGTTACAGATGGATAGGTCGAAATGTGTGGTGCCACATCCTCATCTGCCAAGAGCACCGGCCAATATTTACGTAAGGTACTCGATAGCCCCTTCCATTCGGAATTGAAGGAGGTAATAAAGCGGACCAGTGAGTTCTCTCTACCTTCCATTGGAGTCTTATGTCTGGATTGGGCCAGGAGTGCGTCACGTGACGCAAACTTGGCCCTCCTATAACCTGCACGGATCACCTTGCGGTTGTATCCTCTTTGTTGCAAATTCCTCTTAAGGACCATAGCCTGTTGTTCAAATGTATGGTCATCAGAACAAATACGTCTGATACGTAGGAACTGGCTGATGGGTACTGATCTAAAGGTTTGAGGATGATGCGAAGATGTGGCATGTAATAAAGCATTGGTGGCAGTGGACTTACGGAAGACATCAGTGGAAATGAATCCCCCGCCATCCCTCACAAGAGACACATCCAGGAATTCCACTTCCTTTTTACTATATTTCCACGTTAGATTGATGTTCAGATGATTATCATTCAACCTGTTCAGAAAGGAAATGAGAGAAGCCTCAGAACCTTGCCAGATAAAAAGTACATCATCTATATAGCGAGACCATGAGACCACGGCGTCAATACCCTCTGTATTTTGGACAACCTCACGTTCCCACAGCCCCAGGAAAAGGTTAGCGTATGAGGGCGCACAAGTCGCCCCCATCGCAGTTCCCTGGAGCTGTAGGAAGTAACGATCTTTAAAAACAAAAAAGTTATGAGTGAGGGAAAAATAAAGCAAGTCCAAAATAAAACTACAAAGTCGTTCATTGGTATGGGCAGTAGTAAGAAAAAATCTAGACGCCGCGATCCCATGGTCATGCCATATAGATGTGTAGAGTGACTCAACGTCACAGGTCACTAGATACATATTATCTTCAAGCTGTATACCATTGAGGCGATTCAAGATGTCTGTTGTGTCGCCTATAAAGGACGGCAGGGTCTCCACACACTGCTGGAGATAAAAATCAATATACCTACAGATCTTTTCAGTGAGGCTCCCTATGCCTGACACTATAGGTCGACCGGGCGGGTTGGTAGTATTCTTGTGGACTTTCGGTGTAAGGTAAAATGTAGGTACTCTGGGAAATTCCACCATAAGTCCCTCCATCATTTTGGTGGAAATGACACCAGTATCTCTAGCCAACCTGAGTATGGATTCTAATTCCATTTTGTAGCACTCAAGTGGGTTATTTGTTAGTCGTCTGTAGCACTGGGCTACGTTTAATTGTTTGAATGCCTCCCGTTCATACATATCTGTTGGCCAGATCACAACATTACCCCCCTTGTCAGCAGGTTTTATAACTATATCTTTCATGTTTTTCAGTTCTTTGATAGCTCTATTTTGCACTGCTGACAGATTGTAATTTGTGGGTTTTGTTGAAATATTGGCTATATCTTTTTTTACTAATTTCACAAAAATGTCAACATTAGGGCATACCCCACTAGGGGGGAAATGTTGTGATCGGCCATACAGGTACGTGGGGACACTTACTTGACTCTGTGTCTCCTGTTCAGCTAGAAGATCCTCAAGATCGGACAGGGTTCTAGCCTCAATATCACTAGGGAGAATATTTTTCGTCTGATTAGCAAAAAATTTTTTGAAATTCAGCTTCCTAGCGAAGAGCTCTAAGTCTTTAATCATGGTAAAGGTATTAAAGGGTGCCACTGGTGCAAAAGTCAGCCCTCTTTCTAGAACCTGTGTTTGTGTGGATGTGAGCACTTTCTCCGAGAGGTTAATTACCTTTAATACCGAGGTTGTCGTCTCTCCCTCCTTGTTGCGTTCCGCGTATTCATAGGACGGAAAGGGGTGGCGGCTTGTTGAGGTGGTTGGTCTGCCCGTCGTGCCTCTCCTACCCCACCCCGTTTGTCTAAAAAAGACTCTCCACATGATTCTTCAGATTGTGTGGATATAATAGATGAAGACCTTGAATGCTGTCTTTGATTAGATTTTTTGTTATTACTAAATTGCCACCTATAAACTCTTCTCTGCTCGTAATCCTGTTGGTCTCTGCGGAACTTTTTAATCTTCTGACTCTGTATATCTTGTTCCCACTTATTTAATTCAGCCTCAATTTCTTTGTCAAATTTGTTGCACTCCTCTACCGTTAGGGTGGCTTGAATCTTGGTTTTCAAAGAGTCAATTTCACCTTCAATATTGTCAAGTTTCTTTTTATCAGACCCGATTAGTAGCTCCAACAATGTACGTGAGCATCTAGATAACGTATCTTCCCACTTACTCGTAAATGCTGAATCACAATCAGATGTAGGGTAGATCTGGACTCTAAGCCCTCTGGGAATGATGTCTTTTTGAAGATAGTTTTCTAATGATACCTTATTCCACCACACCTTAGTACGTGTGTGGAGTAAACTCTTAATATTAGCTTTCAAATCTTTCACATCACCAGCTTCCGCATCAGCCCCTGACTTCTCACCAAACAGGACCCCTAACTGGTTAATCCAGACTTTATCACGTTTGCGGAAGTCCATGTATGCATTAGTAGAGGTATCTGTAAACACAGACAAATACAGATGTAACAAAAATAGCACACCCTCATAGAAATAAATGAGATCCCTTCATATGTTATATAGTTAAACCAATAGAGAACCCATGAAGACACTGGATCAATGATAAAAACACCAAACACTTTATTAGAACAAATCGATAAAAAATACATATAAGACAATATAACAAACTGGTGAGATATGATATACCATAGATACAGGGTCATAGCAGAAGCACAAGACTGATCCGACTCCCTTACATAATGACTTATATAAAATAGCTACCACAGATGTGTAGGTATCATGTAAACAGAAAGGCTCATAAATAGTACTGGGAGTATGACTAATCTGCAATATATATGCAATATATATGTGAACAATTCCACATCAGATAACAAAATCACATGAAGGTAACGATATAGCAGTCACACATACCTGTAGACATAATGGAGCCCAAAAGAAGGGAGTCGTACAGACTAGGCACACCTCGACGCGCGTTTCGCTGCAACGGCAGCTTCGTCAGGAGGTACAGTGGCCTGTCTGCTGAAGCCCTTATATATATAGTCCCCCTCATGTGTGGATGTAAACCACCTGTGACGCGGCGCATCGGCGTCATGATGCGGCATCACCGCGGGGACGGCGCTCAGTGTGCACGTCATCCGGTCACGTGCTCCGGTCACATGACCGGGCACGTAACCAGGACGACTGAGCATCACAAGAGGCACCTCCCCACAGCAGCGCCGCAGCGCATGCGCGCCGTGCGCACTATGACACTTGTAACCCGGCGCATCGGTGCCATGATGCGGCCACACCGCGGGGACGGCGCTCAGTGTGCACGCCGCCCGGTCACGTGCTCCGGTCACGAGACCGGGCACGCAACCAGGACGACGGGACACCACCAAAGACACCTCCCCACAGCGGCGCCGCAGCGCATGCGCACCGTGCGCACCCAAGTGTAAACTGGAAAATGGGATATAACAGTGCTCCCATAGTAGATAACCTAACCAGAATAGAATACCCATCCTTAACCCCCCCATACCCATACAAAGGATCTAGCTAGCCATGGCGGCAGGTAAGTAAACAGGGCCACGACTGGCCGTACACAATCCAAGCAGATAATATACAAATAAATTAACAAATCTAAGTCCTGCCAGTAGACTAGACCTGAATATCCGACACAGTGGCACATGATATACAGAATCTAAGAGTATACACAACTATTATGGTGATACAGCGGTGATAGAACAATAATGAGAGTAAGAGATACTAGAATCATGAATAATTTCTCTGTTCTCTGCTTGACATGCCACTGGTGTTTCCAGGAACCGCCGTGTCCTCCGTACATCCAAGAGGCAATCTATTATAAAGGTGGGCATCGAAACAGGATCCAAAGATGTTGTTACTAACTGTAGCTAGAATGGGGGTAAAAAGAAAAAGGGTAAATATATAATACAGAGTGGCGTCCTAAGACTCCATCAGCCGTAAGACTATAAATACACCATCATGGGCCAACAGGTAGAATAAGGAGGACATAAGACTAAAGGGAACAGAAGGAAACCTAAAGGATAGGCAATAAAACCAAAGTAGTATATGAGCACAAAGACAACAGACAAACAACAATGAATAAAATTCGCGCTAGTCCAAGAAAGATTTAAAGCTAATATATTCGTTAAGCCCATTGGGGGCCATCGTGTCCAGATCCACCGTCCATCTAGTTTCCTTTTTTAAAAGCTCTTTTTTATAGTTACCACCTCTGATACCTAACTGCACCCGATCGATCCCTCTAACTTTAAATGTTCTGGGATCACTATTATGGTGTTGCCTAAAATGCCTAGGTATCGTTTTTAATGTATCGATATCCACTGCCATGGCCGCATTCTTGATGTCTCGTACGTGCTCCAACACCCGCACACGTAGCTCCCGCGTGGTCATGCCGATGTATATCAAATTGCACTCGCATTTGGCATAATATACCACATTGTCTGTTCTACAATTAATAAAGTGGGTAATAGAAAAACTTCTATTACCACTACTATTGGCAAATGTGGAAGTTCTCTCCAGGAAACGGCATGCAGAACAGCTACCACATTGAAACGATCCCCACCTAGGGCCAGTTCTCTCAGTAAAGTATGTTCTCTGGGGTGCAACATAGTGGCTCTTTGTCAGTATATCTTTTAAATTTCTAGACCTACGCCAGGTTACAGATGGATAGGTCGAAATGTGTGGTGCCACATCCTCATCTGCCAAGAGCACCGGCCAATATTTACGTAAGGTACTCGATAGCCCCTTCCATTCGGAATTGAAGGAGGTAATAAAGCGGACCAGTGAGTTCTCTCTACCTTCCATTGGAGTCTTATGTCTGGATTGGGCCAGGAGTGCGTCACGTGACGCAAACTTGGCCCTCCTATAACCTGCACGGATCACCTTGCGGTTGTATCCTCTTTGTTGCAAATTCCTCTTAAGGACCATAGCCTGTTGTTCAAATGTATGGTCATCAGAACAAATACGTCTGATACGTAGGAACTGGCTGATGGGTACTGATCTAAAGGTTTGAGGATGATGCGAAGATGTGGCATGTAATAAAGCATTGGTGGCAGTGGACTTACGGAAGACATCAGTGGAAATGAATCCCCCGCCATCCCTCACAAGAGACACATCCAGGAATTCCACTTCCTTTTTACTATATTTCCACGTTAGATTGATGTTCAGATGATTATCATTCAACCTGTTCAGAAAGGAAATGAGAGAAGCCTCAGAACCTTGCCAGATAAAAAGTACATCATCTATATAGCGAGACCATGAGACCACGGCGTCAATACCCTCTGTATTTTGGACAACCTCACGTTCCCACAGCCCCAGGAAAAGGTTAGCGTATGAGGGCGCACAAGTCGCCCCCATCGCAGTTCCCTGGAGCTGTAGGAAGTAACGATCTTTAAAAACAAAAAAGTTATGAGTGAGGGAAAAATAAAGCAAGTCCAAAATAAAACTACAAAGTCGTTCATTGGTATGGGCAGTAGTAAGAAAAAATCTAGACGCCGCGATCCCATGGTCATGCCATATAGATGTGTAGAGTGACTCAACGTCACAGGTCACTAGATACATATTATCTTCAAGCTGTATACCATTGAGGCGATTCAAGATGTCTGTTGTGTCGCCTATAAAGGACGGCAGGGTCTCCACACACTGCTGGAGATAAAAATCAATATACCTACAGATCTTTTCAGTGAGGCTCCCTATGCCTGACACTATAGGTCGACCGGGCGGGTTGGTAGTATTCTTGTGGACTTTCGGTGTAAGGTAAAATGTAGGTACTCTGGGAAATTCCACCATAAGTCCCTCCATCATTTTGGTGGAAATGACACCAGTATCTCTAGCCAACCTGAGTATGGATTCTAATTCCATTTTGTAGCACTCAAGTGGGTTATTTGTTAGTCGTCTGTAGCACTGGGCTAGACAGAACCAGCCGAAGTACCACTCATGACCACAGGAGGGAGCTTGACCACAGAATTCACAACAGTACCCCCCCTTGAGGAGGGGTCACCGAACCCTCACCAGAGCCCCCAGGCCGACCAGGATGAGCCAAATGAAAGGCACGAACCAGATCGGCAGCATGAACATCAGAGGCAAAGACCCAGGAATTATCTTCCTGACCATAACCCTTCCACTTAACCAGGTACTGGAGTTTCCGTCTCGAAATACGAGAATCCAAAATCTTCTCCACTATATACTCCAACTCCCCCTCAACCAAAACCGGGGCAGGAGGATCACCGGATGGAACCACAGGTGCCACGTATCTCCGCAACAATGACCTATGGAACACGTTATGGATGGAAAAAGAAGCTGGAAGGGTCAAACGAAAAGACACAGGATTAAGAACCTCAGAAATCCTATACGGACCAATGAAACGAGGCTTAAACTTAGGAGAAGAAACTTTCATAGGGACATAACGAGATGACAACCAAACCAAATCCCCAACACGAAGTCGGGGACCCACACAGCGCCTGCGGTTAGCGAAACGCTGAGCCTTCTCCTGAGACAATGTCAAATTGTCCACCACATGAGTCCAAATCTGCTGCAACCTATCCACCACAGTATCCACGCCAGGACAGTCAGAAGACTCAACCTGCCCTGAAGAGAAACGAGGAAGGAAGCCGGAATTGCAGAAAAACGGCGAAACCAAAGTAGCCGAGCTGGCCCGATTATTAAGGGCGAACTCAGCCAAAGGCAAAAAGGACACCCAATCATCCTGATCGGCAGAAACAAAACATCTCAGATATGTTTCCAAGGTCTGATTGGTTCGTTCAGTCTGGCCATTTTTCTGAGGATGGAAAGCCGAGGAAAAAGACAAATCAATGCCCATCCTAGCACAAAAGGCTCGCCAAAACCTCGACACAAACTGGGAACCTCTGTCTGAAACGATGTTCTCCGGAATACCATGTAAACGAACCACATGCTGGAAGAACAATGGCACCAAATCAGAGGAGGAGGGCAATTTAGACAAGGGTACCAAATGGACCATCTTAGAAAAGCGATCACAAACAACCCAAATGACCGACATTTTTTGAGAGACGGGGAGATCCGAAATAAAATCCATAGAGATATGTGTCCAGGGTCTCTTCGGGACTGGCAAGGGCAAAAGCAACCCACTGGCACAAGAACAGCAGGGCTTAGCCCGAGCACAAATCCCACAGGACTGCACAAATGAACGCACATCCCGCGACAGAGACGGCCACCAAAAGGATCTAGCCACCAAATCTCTGGTACCAAAGATTCCAGGATGACCAGCCAACACCGAACAATGAACCTCAGAGATAACTCTACTCGTCCATTTATCAGGGACAAACAGTTTCTCCGCTGGGCAACGGTCAGGTCTATTAGCCTGAAATTTTTGTAGCACCCGCCGCAAATCAGGGGAGATGGCAGACAAAATTACCCCCTCCTTGAGAACACTCGCCGGCTCAGACAAACCTGGAGAGTCGGGCACAAAATTCCTAGACAGGGCATCCGCCTTCACATTTTTAGAGCCCGGAAGGTACGAAACCACAAAGTCAAAACGGGAGAAAAACAGCGACCAACGAGCCTGTCTAGGATTCAACCGCTTGGCTGACTCGAGATAAATCAAGTTCTTGTGATCAGTCAAGACCACCACGCGATGCTTAGCTCCTTCAAGCCAATGACGCCACTCCTCGAATGCCCACTTCATGGCCAGCAACTCACGATTGCCAACATCATAATTACGCTCAGCAGGCGAAAACTTCCTGGAAAAGAAGGCGCATGGCTTCATCACCGAGCCATCAGAACTTCTTTGCGACAAAACAGCCCCCGCTCCAATCTCAGAAGCATCAACCTCGACCTGGAACGGGAGCGAAACATCTGGTTGGCACAACACAGGGGCAGAGGAAAAACAACGCTTCAACTATTGAAAAGCTTCCACAGCAGCAGAAGACCAATTGACCACATCAGCACCCTTCTTGGTTAAATCAGTCAACGGTTTAGCAATACAAGAAAAATTATTGATGAAGCGACGATAAAAATTAGCAAAGCCCAGGAACTTTTGCAGACTCTTCAGAGATGTCGGCTGAGTCCAATCATGAATGGCACGAACTTTAACAGGGTCCATCTCAATAGTAGAAGGGGAAAAAATGAAACCCAAAAATGAAACCTTCTGAACACCAAATAGACACTTAGACCCCTTCACAAACAAAGAATTCGCACGCAGGATCTGGAACACCATTCTGACCTGCTTCACGTGAGACTCCCAATCATCCGAGAAGACCAAAATATCATCCAAGTATACAATCAGGAATTTATCCAGGTACTCTCGGAAGATGTCATGCATAAAGGACTGAAACACTGATGGAGCATTAGAAAGCCCGAATGGCATCACCAGGTACTCAAAATGGCCCTCGGGCGTATTAAATGCTGTTTTCCATTCATCGCCCCTTTTAATACGCACAAGATTATACGCACCACGAAGATCTATCTTGGTGAACCAACTAGCCCCCTTAATCCGAGCGAACAAATCAGACAGCAAGGGCAAGGGGTACTGAAATTTGACCGTGATTTTATTTAGAAGGCGGTAATCAATACAAGGTCTCAGCGAACCATCCTTCTTGGCCACAAAAAAGAACCCTGCTCCCAATGGTGATGACGACGGGCGAATATGACCCTTCTTGACCCTTCTCCAAGGATTCCTTTACGTAACTCCGCATAGCGGCGTGCTCAGGTACAGACAAATTAAACAGTCGACCTTTAGGAAACTTACTACCAGGAATCAAATCGATAGCACAATCACAATCCCTATGCGGAGGTAGGGCACTGGACTTGGGCTCATCAAATACATCCTGGTAATCTGACAAGAACTCTGGGACCTCAGAAGGGGTGGATGATGAAATAGACAGAAATGGAACATCACCATGTACCCCCTGACAACCCCAGCTGGACACAGACATCGATTTCCAATCCAACACTGGATTATGGACAACCCCAACACGACCACATCATGCAAATTATGCAACACCAAAAAGCAAATATCCTCCTGATGCACAGGAGCCATGCACATGGTCAGCTGGGTCCAATACTGAGGCTTATTCTTGGGCAAAGGCGTAGCATCAAAAACTCTCAATGGAATAGGATGCTGCAAGGGCTCCAAGGAAAACCCACAGCGCCTAGCATACTCCAAGTCCATCAAATTCAGGGCAGCGCCTGAATCCACAAATGCCATAACGGAATAGGATGACAAAGAGCAGATCAAAGTAACTGACAAAAGAAATTTCGACTGTACAGTACCAATGGTGGCAGACCTAGCGGACCGCTAAGTGCGCTTAGGACAATCGGAGATAGCATGAGTGGAATCACCACAATAAAAACACAGCCCATTCTGACGTCTGTGTTCTTGCCGTTGAGCTCTGGTTAAAGTCCTATCGCACTGCATATACTCAGGTACATGCTCAAATAATACCGCCAAATGGTGCACAGTTTTACGCTCACGCAAGCGTCGACCGATCTGAATAGCCAAAGACATAGACTCATTCAAACCAGCAGGCATGGGAAATCCCACCATGACATCCTTAAGGGCTTCAGAGAGATCCTTTCTGAAAATTGCTGCCAGCGCGCATTCATTCCATTGAGTGAGCACAGACCACTTCCTAAACTTCTGACAATATATCTCCGCTTCATCCTGACCCTGACACAGAGCCAGCAAATTTTTCTCTGCCTGATCCACTGAATTAGGTTCATCATACAGCAATCCGAGCGCCAGAAAAATGCATCAATATTACATAATGCAGGATCTCCTGGCGCAAGAGAAAATGCCCAATCTTGAGGGTCGCCGCGTAATAAAGAAATAATGATCTTTACTTGTTGAACTGGGTCACCAGAGGAGCGGGGTTTCAAAGCCATAAATAGTTTACTTATTTTTGAAATTCAGAAATTTAGCTCTATCTCCAGAAAATAACTCAGGAATAGGAATTTTAGGTTCTAACATAGGATTCTGAACCACTAAATCTTGAATGCTCTGTACACTTATAGCGAGATTATCCATCAAAGAGGACAGAGCTTGAATGTCCATCACAACACCTGTGTTCTGAACCACCCAAATGTCTAGGGGAAAAGAGAGACAAAACACAGTGCAAAGAAAAAAAAATGGTCTCAGAACTTCTCTTTTCCCTCTATTGAGAAGCATTAGTACTTTTGGCCTCCAGTACTGTTATGAACAGGTGATTCAGAACCACAATAGACCTAGTGGTTAAGAGCACACAAGTGACCTGTTTAGTTACTAAATAGGACGAGCTCTGAGACGTGGGAACTCTGCTGACCGCAATCCCTGATCCTATCATACCACACTAAAGGTAGCCGTGGAGCGCTCCTGACCAGAACCTAGGCGCCTCGTCACAGCCTGAGAAACTAGCTAGCCCTGAAGATAGAAAAATAAGCCTACCTTGCCTCAGAGAAATTCCCCAAAGGAAAAGGCAGCCCCCCACATATATTGACTGTGAGTAAGATGAAAATACAAACACAGAGATGAAATAGATTTTAGCAAAGTGAGGCCCGACTTACTGAATAAACCGAGGATAGGAAAGATAGCTTTGCGGTCAGCACAAAAACCTACAAACAACCACGCAGAGGGGAACAAAAAGACCCTCCGCACCGACTAACGGTACGGAGGTGCTCCCTCTGTGTCTCAGAGCTTCCAGCAAGCAAGAAAAACCAATATAGCAAGCTGGACAGAAAATATAGGAAACAAAAGTAACATAAGCAAAACTTAGCTCATGCAAGGCAGACAGGCCACAGGAACGATCCAGGAGATAGCAAGGCCAATACTGGAACATTGACTGGAGGCCAGGAACAAAGAACTAGGTGGAGTTAAGTAGAGCAGCACCTAACGACTTAACCTCGTCACCTGAGAAAGGAAACTCAGAAGCCGCAGCCCCACTCACATCCACCAGAGGAAGCTCATAGACAGAACCAGCCGAAGTACCACTCATGACTAGGGTTGAGCGACCTTGACCTTTTTAGAGTCGAGCCGTGTTTCGCGAAACCCGACTATCTTAGAAGTCGAGTCGAGTGGAATCGGCCGATTATCGCGAAAAGTCAGGTATCGCCCGAAACACGAAACCCAATGCAAGTCAATGGGGGAGCATAGTCGGCAGTGAGTGGAGGACAGGAAAACACCTACACTGCCCATTTTAATGGCAAAAACATCCATTCTTGTTACAGAAGCTTGTCAATCGTAATTTACCTTATAATAATTGGAAGGCATTTGAAATTGGGGGTCATTTGGCTAAAGTTGTGGGGGGTAGGGCTGGTTCAAGTAATTAGTGGGCCCAGGAAATCTGGAACACGTCACGGCAGTGGAGCAGGGAGAGGTAAGTATTTCAACTTTGCAAGTGCTGAGATCCTGAGCAAGCAGGGGGGGGCCCACTCGTTGGCATTGGCACTGGCACAGGGCCCCTCAAAGTACAGCGGTGTGTTTGCACGGCGGGGGCGCCTCCCACCGGCAGCAACACTTTTGCGTACTATGAGAGGCCCTGTGCCAGTGACGTCGCCAACTAGTATTCCTCCCCTCACCTGATGAAGGAACCTGCACTTTCATCTGCACCTTTCTCTTTGTCCCCGTGTAAGGTGGTATGGTATGCGGGAAGAGGAACCTGACTTTCAGCAGGGTCACAATCTTGCTGTGTAGCGTGCACGGGGAATTTTGCGTTATGGGTCAAGGTACCAGCAGACTCATCTATCACTGGCTGGGCAATGGGCAGGATGAGGAGGAAACACAGATATAGGCCCAAAGAATAAAGTGGGCTAAATGCAGTTCAAAATTGGTAACACAGGACTAACCAGGGGGCATTGCAGTGGAGGACAACTGGAATGAGAGGCTGACACAGAGTAGGCCCAAATCAGTAAGTAGTCGAAATGCAGTTCAAAATTGGCAACCGTAGTAAACAGGCGGCACAGCTTTGTTCAGTGGAGGAGAACAGCAAGGAGTGGCAGACACCGATAGTAGGCCCCAACCCAACTAGTAGGCCAAATGCAGTCTAACATTAACAACTACTTAACGAGAGCCTGAAAATGGAATTTCAGGACAGGAAACCAGGAGAACAGCAAGGAGCGGCAGACACTGTTAGTAGGCCCCAAACCAACTAGTACGCCAAATGCAGTTGTTCCATTTAACCACTATTTAACAAGAGCCTGAAGATAGAAGCTCAGGAAAGGCAACCTGGAGAACACCTTGGAGTGGAACACACCGTCTCTACACCCCATACCCAATTTGTAGGCCTAATGCAGTGTAGTTTCCAACAACTACTAAACGAGAGCATTAAGATCGAAGCAATGGCGAGGAAACCTGGGGAACACCTTGGAGTGGAACACACCATCTCTCTACACCCCATACCCATTTTGTAGGCCTAATGCAGTGTAGTTTCCAACAACTACTAAACGAGAGCCTGAAGATAGAAGCTCAGGAAAGGCAACCTGGAGAACACCTTGGAGTGGAACACACCGTCTCTACACCCCATACCCAATTTGTAGGCCTAATGCAGTGTAGTTTTCTACAACTACTAAACGAGAGTCGGAAGACCGAAGCAATGTGGACGAAACCTGGGGCACACCTTGGGGCGGCAGACACCGTTAGTAGGCCCTACCAAAGTTGTACCCCCAATGCAGTTTTAAAATTCCTAGAGGCTGAAAACAAGACTATTGACGCTCAGCTTTTTTCAAAGGAACACAGCTGAATTGAGTGGCGCAGACAGACACAGGTAGTAGGCCTTAAACCAAAAATTGTGGCTCACTGCAGCTTAAAAAAGGTTACAGGGGTACACAGGCAGCATTGCTCTGGGCAGTGGAGGACAATTTCAATAGTGGACCGCAGACAGACTTTGTACGCCTACTATTAAAAAAAGGATGCTCTATGCGATAAAAAATAGGTTGCAGGGGTACACGGGCAGCAGTGGTCTGGTCAGTGTAGGAGTAGTAGAAAGAAGGGACCGCAGAGAGGCTTCGAAGGCCTAACATAACAAAATAGGGCTGTTGGCAATTTAAAATTGGTTCCAGGGGTACACGGGCAGCAATGGTCTGGTCAGTGTAGTAGTAGTAGAAAGAAGGGACCGCAGAGAGGCTTCGAAGGCCTAACATAACAAAATAGGGCTGTTGGCAATTTAAAATTGGTTCCAGGGGTACACGGGCAGCAGTAGAATGGTCAGTGGAGGCCTTGTGGAAGGAGGGACCGCAGACAGGCTTCAAAGGCCTAACATAACAAAATAGGGCTGTTGGCTATTTAAAATTGGTTCCAGGGGTACATGGGCAGCAGTAGAACGGTCAGTGGAGGCCTAGTGGAAGGAGGGACCGCAGACAGGCTTCGAAGGCCTAACATAAAAAAAAATTGGGCTGGCTGTAGGCAATTTAAAATTGGTTCCAGGGGTACACGGGCAGCAGTAGAATGGTCAGTGGAGGCCTAGTGGAAGGAGGGACTGCAGACAGGCTTCGAAGGCCTAACATAAAAAAAATTGGGCTGTTGACAATTTAAAAATGGTTCCAGGGGTACACGGGCAGCAGTAGAACGGTCAGTGGAGGCCTAGTGGAAGGAGGGACCGCAGACAAGCTTCGAAGGCCTAACATAAAAAAAATTGGGCTGGCTGTAGGCAATTTAAATTTGGTTCCAGGGGTACACGGGCAGCAATGGTCTGGTCAGTGTAGTAGTAGTAGAAAGAAGGGACCACAGACAGGCTTCGAAGGCCTAACATAACAAAATAGGGCTGTTGGCAATTTAAAATTGGTTCCAGGGGTACACGGGCAGCAATGGTCTGGTCAGTGTAGTAGTAGTAGTAGTAGAAAGAAGGGACCGCAGAGAGGCTTCGAAGGCCTAACATAACAAAATACTGCTGTTGGCAATTTAAAATTGGTTCCAGGGGTACAAGGGCAGCAATGGTCTGGTCAGTGGAGGCCTTGTGGAAGGAGGGACCGCAGACAGGCTTCGAAGGCCTAACATAAAAAAAATTGGGCTGGTTGTAGGCAATTTAAAATTGGTTCCAGGGGTACACGGGCAGCAGTAGAATGGTCAGTGGAGGCCTAGTGGAAGGAGGGACTGCAGACAGGCTTCGAAGGCCTAACATAAAAAAAATTGGGCTGTTGGCAATTTAAAAATGGTTCCAGGGGTACACGGGCAGCAGTAGAACGGTCAGTGGAGGCCTAGTGGAAGGAGGGACCGCAGACAAGCTTCGAAGGCCTAACATAACAAAATAGGGCTGTTGGCAATTTAAAATTGGTTCCAGGGGTACACGGGCAGCAATGGTCTGGTCAGTGTAGTAGTAGTAGTAGTAGAAAGAAGGGACCGCAGAGAGGCTTCGAAGGCCTAACATAACAAAATACTGCTGTTGGCAATTTAAAATTGGTTCCAGGGGTACACGGGCAGCAATGGTCTGGTCAGTGTAGTAGTAGTAGAAAGAAGGGACCGCAGAGAGGCTTCGAAGGCCTAACATAACCAAAAAGGGCTGTTGGCAATTTAAAATTGGTTCCAGGGGTACACGGGCAGCAGTAGAATGGTCAGTGGAGGCCTAGTGGAAGGATGGACCGCAGACAGGCTTCGAAGGCCTAACATAACAAAATAGGGCTGTTGGCAATTTAAAATTGGTTCCAGGGGTACACGGGCAGCAGTAGAACGGTCAGTGGAGGCCTAGTGGAAGGATGGACCGCAGACAGGCTTCGAAGGCCTAACATAAAAAAAATTGGGCTGGCTGTAGGCAATTTAAAATTGGTTCCAGGGGTACACGGGCAGCAGTAGAATGGTCAGTGGAGGCCTTGTGGAAGGAGGGACCGCAGACAGGCTTCGAAGGCCTAACATAACAAAATAGGGCTGTTGGCAATTTAAAATTGGTTCCAGGGGTACACGGGCAGCAGTAGAACGGTCAGTGGAGGCCTAGTGGAAGGATGGTCCGCAGACAGGCTTCGAAGGCCTAACATAAAAAAAATTGGGCTGGCTGTAGGCAATTTAAATTTGGTTCCAGGGGTACACGGGCAGCAATGGTCTGGTCAGTGTAGTAGTAGTAGAAAGAAGGGACCGCAGAGAGGCTTCGAAGGCCTAACATAACCAAATAGGGCTGTTGGCAATTTAAAATTGGTTCCAGGGGTACACGGGCAGCAGTAGAATGGTCAGTGGAGGCCTTGTGGAAGGAGGGACCGCAGACAGGCTTCAAAGGCCTAACATAACAAAATAGGGCTGTTGGCTATTTAAAATTGCTTCCAGGGGTACACGGGCAGCAGTAGAACGGTCAGTGGAGGCCTAGTGGAAGGAGGGACCGCAGACAAGCTTCGAAGGCCTAACATAAAAAAAAAATTGGGCTGGCTGTAGGCAATTTAAATTTGGTTCCAGGGGTACACGGGCAGCAATGGTCTGGTCAGTGTAGTAGTAGTAGAAAGAAGGGACCACAGACAGGCTTCGAAGGCCTAACATAACAAAATAGGGATGTTGGCAATTTAAAATTGGTTCCAGGGGTACACGGGCAGCAATGGTCTGGTCAGTGTAGTAGTAGTAGTAGAAAGAAGGGACCGCAGAGAGGCTTCGAAGGCCTAACATAACCAAATAGGGCTGTTGGCAATTTAAAATTGGTTCCAGGGGTACACGGGCAGCAGTAGAATGGTCAGTGGAGGCCTTGTGGAAGGAGGGACCGCAGACAGGCTTCGAAGGCCTAACATAACAAAATAGGGCTGTTGGCAATTTAAAATTGGTTCCAGGGGTACACGGGCAGCAGTAGAACGGTCAGTGGAGGCCTAGTGGAAGGATGGTCCGCAGACAGGCTTCGAAGGCCTAACATAAAAAAAATTGGGCTGGCTGTAGGCAATTTAAATTTGGTTCCAGGGGTACACGGGCAGCAATGGTCTGGTCAGTGTAGTAGTAGTAGAAAGAAGGGACCGCAGAGAGGCTTCGAAGGCCTAACATAACCAAATAGGGCTGTTGGCAATTTAAAATTGGTTCCAGGGGTACACGGGCAGCAGTAGAATGGTCAGTGGAGGCCTTGTGGAAGGAGGGACCGCAGACAGGCTTCAAAGGCCTAACATAACAAAATAGGGCTGTTGGCTATTTAAAATTGCTTCCAGGGGTACACGGGCAGCAGTAGAACGGTCAGTGGAGGCCTAGTGGAAGGAGGGACCGCAGACAAGCTTCGAAGGCCTAACATAAAAAAAAAATTGGGCTGGCTGTAGGCAATTTAAATTTGGTTCCAGGGGTACACGGGCAGCAATGGTCTGGTCAGTGTAGTAGTAGTAGAAAGAAGGGACCACAGACAGGCTTCGAAGGCCTAACATAACAAAATAGGGATGTTGGCAATTTAAAATTGGTTCCAGGGGTACACGGGCAGCAATGGTCTGGTCAGTGTAGTAGTAGTAGTAGAAAGAAGGGACCGCAGAGAGGCTTCGAAGGCCTAACATAACAAAATACTGCTGTTGGCAATTTAAAATTGGTTCCAGGGGTACACGTGCAGCAATGGTCTGGTCAGTGTAGTAGTAGTAGAAAGAAGGGACCGCAGAGAGGCTTCGAAGGCCTAACATAACCAAATAGGGCTGTTGGCAATTTAAAATTGGTTCCAGGGGTACACGGGCAGCAGTAGAATGGTCAGTGGAGGCCTTGTGGAAGGAGGGACCGCAGACAGGCTTCGAAGGCCTAACATAACAAAATAGGGCTGTTGGCAATTTAAAATTGGTTTCAGGGGTTCACGGGCAGCAGTAGAATGGTCAGTGAAGGCCTAGTGGAAGGAGGGACCGCAGACAGGCTTCGAAGGCCTAACATAAAAAAAATTGGGCTGGCTGTAGGCAATTTAAAATTGGTTCCAGGGGTACACGGGCAGCAGTAGAATGGTCAGTGGAGGCCTTGTGGAAGGAGGGACCGCAGACAGGCTTCGAAGGCCTAACATAACAAAATAGGGCTGTTGGCAATTTAAAATTGGTTCCAGGGGTACACGGGCAGCAGTAGAACGGTCAGTGGAGGCCTAGTGGAAGGAGGGACCGCAGACAGGTTTCGAAGGCCTAACATAAAAAAAATTGGGCTGGCTGTAGGCAATTTAAATTTGGTTCCAGGAGTACACGGGCAGCAATGGTCTGGTCAGTGTAGTAGTAGTAGAAAGAAGGGACCGCAGAGAGGCTTCAAATGCCTAACATAACAAAATAGGGCTGTTGGCAATTTAAAATTGGTTCCAGGGGTACACGGGCAGCAGTAGAATGGTCAGTGGAGGCCTAGTGGAAGGAGGGACCGCAGACAGGCTTCGAAGGCCTAACATAACAAAATAGGGCTGTTGGCAATTTAAAATTGGTTCCAGGGGTACACGAGCAGCAGTAGAATGGTCAGTGGAGGCCTTGTGGAAGGAGGGACCGCAGACAGGCTTCGAAGGCCTAACATAACAAAATAGGGCTGTTGGCAATTTAAAATTGGTTCCAGGGGTACACGGGCAGCAGTAGAACGGTCAGTGGAGGCCTAGTGGAAGGATGGACCGCAGACAGGCTTCGAAGGCCTAACATAAAAAAAATTGGGCTGGCTGTAGGCAATTTAAATTTGGTTCCAGGGGTACACGGGCAGCAATGGTCTGGTCAGTGGAGGCCTTGTGGAAGGAGGGACCGCAGACAGGCTTCGAAGGCCTAACATAAAAAAAAATTGGGCTGGCTGTAGGCAATTTAAAATTGGTTCCAGGGGTACACGGGCAGCAGTAGAATGGTCAGTGGAGGCCTAGTGGAAGGAGGGACTGCAGACAGGCTTCGAAGGCCTAACATAAAAAAAATTGGGCTGTTGGCAATTTAAAAATGGTTCCAGGGGTACACGGGCAGCAGTAGAACGGTCAGTGGAGGCCTAGTGGAAGGAGGGACCGCAGACAAGCTTCGAAGGCCTAACATAACAAAATAGGGCTGTTGGCAATTTAAAATTGGTTCCAGGGGTACACGGGCAGCAATGGTCTGGTCAGTGTAGTAGTAGTAGAAAGAAGGGACCGCAGAGAGGCTTCGAAGGCCTAACATAACAATATACTGTTGTTGGCAATTTAAAATTGGTTCCAGGGGTACACGGGCAGCAATGGTCTGGTCAGTGTAGTAGTAGTAGAAAGAAGGGACCGCAGAGAGGCTTCGAAGGCCTAACATAACCAAAAAGGGCTGTTGGCAATTTAAAATTGGTTCCAGGGGTACACGGGCAGCAGTAGAATGGTCAGTGGAGGCCTAGTGGAAGGATGGACCGCAGACAGGCTTCGAAGGCCTAACATAACAAAATAGGGCTGTTGGCAATTTAAAATTGGTTCCAGGGGTACACGGGCAGCAGTAGAACGGTCAGTGGAGGCCTGGTGGAAGGATGGACCGCAGACAGGCTTCGAAGGCCTAACAAAAAAAAAATTGGGCTGGCTGTAGGCAATTTAAAATTGGTTCCAGGGGTACACGGGCAGCAGTAGAATGGTCAGTGGAGGCCTTGTGGAAGGAGGGACCGCAGACAGGCTTCGAAGGCCTAACATAACAAAATAGGGCTGTTGGCAATTTAAAATTGGTTCCAGGGGTACACGGGCAGCAGTAGAACGGTCAGTGGAGGCCTAGTGGAAGGATGGACCGCAGACAGGCTTCGAAGGCCTAACATAAAAAAAATTGGGCTGGCTGTAGGCAATTTAAATTTGGTTCCAGGGGTACACGGGCAGCAATGGTCTGGTCAGTGTAGTAGTAGTAGAAAGAAGGGACCGCAGAGAGGCTTCGAAGGCCTAACATAACCAAATAGGGCTGTTGGCAATATAAAATTGGTTCCAGGGGTACACGGGCAGCAGTAGAATGGTCAGTGGAGGCCTTGTGGAAGGAGGGACCGCAGACAGGCTTCAAAGGCCTAACATAACAAAATAGGGCTGTTGGCTATTTAAAATTGCTTCCAGGGGTACACGGGCAGCAGTAGAACGGTCAGTGGAGGCCTAGTGGAAGGAGGGACCGCAGACAAGCTTCGAAGGCCTAACATAAAAAAAAAATTGGGCTGGCTGTAGGCAATTTAAATTTGGTTCCAGGGGTACACGGGCAGCAATGGTCTGGTCAGTGTAGTAGTAGTAGAAAGAAGGGACCACAGACAGGCTTCGAAGGCCTAACATAACAAAATAGGGCTGTTGGCAATTTAAAATTGGTTCCAGGGGTACACGGGCAGCAATGGTCTGCTCAGCGTAGTAGTAGTAGTAGAAAGAAGGGACCGCAGAGAGGCTTCGAAGGCCTAACATAACAAAATACTGCTGTTGGCAATTTAAAATTGGTTCCAGGGGTACACGGGCAGCAATGGTCTGGTCAGTGTAGTAGTAGTAGAAAGAAGGGACCGCAGAGAGGCTTCGAAGGCCTAACATAACAAAATAGGGCTGTTGGCAATTTAAAATTGGTTCCAGGGGTACACGGGCAGCAGTAGAATGGTCAGTGGAGGCCTTGTGGAAGGAGGGACCGCAGACAGGCTTCGAAGGCCTAACATAACAAAATAGGGCTGTTGGCAATTTAAAATTGGTTTCAGGGGTACACGGGCAGCAGTAGAATGGTCAGTGAAGGCCTAGTGGAAGGAGGGACCGCAGACAGGCTTCGAAGGCCTAACATAAAAAAAATTGGGCTGGCTGTAGGCAATTTAAAATTGGTTCCAGGGGTACACGGGCAGCAGTAGAATGGTCAGTGGAGGCCTTGTGGAAGGAGGGACCGCAGACAGGCTTCGAAGGCCTAACATAACAAAATAGGGCTGTTGGCAATTTAAAATTGGTTCCAGGGGTACACGGGCAGCAGTAGAACGGTCAGTGGAGGCCTAGTGGAAGGAGGGACCGCAGACAGGTTTCGAAGGCCTAACATAAAAAAATTGGGCTGGCTGTAGGCAATTTAAATTTGGTTCCAGGGGTACACGGGCAGCAATGGTCTGGTCAGTGTAGTAGTAGTAGAAAGACTGGACCGCAGAGAGGCTTCAAATGCCTAACATAACAAAATAGGGCTGTTGGCAATTTAAAATTGGTTCCAGGGGTACACGGGCAGCAGTAGAATGGTCAGTGGAGGCCTTGTGGAAGGAGGGACCGCAGACAGGCTTCGAAGGCCTAACATAACAAAATAGGGCTGTTGGCAATTTAAAATTGGTTCCAGGGGTACACGGGCAGCAGTAGAATGGTCAGTGGAGGCCTAGTGGAAGGAGGGACCGCAGACAGGCTTCGAAGGCCTAACATGAAAAAAATTGGGCTGGCTGTAGGCAATTTAAAATTGGTTCCAGGGGTACACGAGCAGCAGTAGAATGGTCAGTGGAGGCCTTGTGGAAGGAGGGACCGCAGACAGGCTTCGAAGGCCTAACATAACAAAATAGGGCTGTTGGCAATTTAAAATTGGTTCCAGGGGTACACGGGCAGCAGTAGAACGGTCAGTGGAGGCCTAGTGGAAGGATGGACCGCAGACAGGCTTCGAAGGCCTAACATAAAAAAAATTGGGCTGGCTGTAGGCAATTTAAATTTGGTTCCAGGGGTACACGGGCAGCAATGGTCTGGTCAGTGGAGGCCTTGTGGAAGGAGGGACCGCAGACAGGCTTCGAAGGCCTAACATAAAAAATAATTGGGCTGGCTGTAGGCAATTTAAAATTGGTTCCAGGGGTACACGGGCAGCAGTAGAATGGTCAGTGGAGGCCTAGTGGAAGGAGGGACTGCAGACAGGCTTCGAAGGCCTAACATAAAAAAAATTGGGCTGTTGGCAATTTAAAAATGGTTCCAGGGGTACACGGGCAGCAGTAGAACGGTCAGTGGAGGCCTAGTGGAAGGAGGGACCGCAGACAAGCTTCGAAGGCCTAACATAACAAAATAGGGCTGTTGGCAATTTAAAAATGGTTCCAGGGGTACACGGGCAGCAGTAGAACGGTCAGTGGAGGCCTAGTGGAAGGATGGACCGCAGACAGGCTTCGAAGGCCTAACATAAAAAAAATTGGGCTGGCTGTAGGCAATTTAAATTTGGTTCCAGGGGTACACGGGCAGCAATGGTCTGGTCAGTGTAGTAGTAGTAGATAGAAGGGACCGCAGAGAGGCTTCGAAGGCCTAACATAACAAAATAGGGCTGTTGGCAATTTAAAATTGGTTCCAGGGGTACACGGGCAGCAATGGTCTGGTCAGTGTAGTAGTAGAAAGAAGGGACCGCAGAGAGGCTTCGAAGGCCTAACATAACAAAATACTGCTGTTGGCAATTTAAAATTGGTTCCAGGGGTACACGGGCAGCAATGGTCTGGTCAGTGTAGTAGTAGTAGAAAGAAGGGACCGCAGAGAGGCTTCGAAGGCCTAACATAACAAAATAGGGCTGTTGGCAATTTAAAATTGGTTCCAGGGGTACACGGGCAGCAGTAGAATGGTCAGTGGAGGCCTAGTGGAAGGAGGGACCGCAGACAGGCTTCGAAGGCCTAACATAACAAAAAAGGGCTGTTGGCAATTTAAAATTGGTTCCAGGGGTACACGGGCAGCAGTAGAATGGTCAGTGGAGGCCTTGTGGAAGGAGGGACCTGTTGTGAGTTCTGTTTTTGGGCTCCCTCTGGTGGTTACTGATGGTACTGGGTGACTTGTCTTTCCTGGGTCTCTGGGTTCCACCTGTTCCATCAGGATATGGGAGTTTCCTATTTAACCTGGCTTTGCTGGCATTTCCTCGCCGGTTATCAATGTATCCAGTGTGTCTTGTTACCTCTGCTCCCTGCTCCTAGAATCTTCTGGTCAAGCTAAGTTTGGATTTTCCTGTTTTGGTGTTTTGCTTTATTTGGTTTTTAGTCCAGCCTGCAGATATGTGATTATTGCTGCTGGTTGCTCTAGTGGGCTGAAATTGCTCCTCATGTACCATGAGTTGGCACATGAGTTCAAGTAATTTCAGGATGGTTTTTTGAAAGGTTTTTTGCTGACCGCGCAGTTCACTTTTGTATCCTCTGCTATCTAGCTTTAGCGGGCCTCATTTTGCTGAAACTGTTTTCATACTGCGTATGTGCTTTCCTCTCATTTCACCGTCATTATATGTGGGGGGCTGCTATTTCTGTGGGGTATTTCTCTGGAGGCAAGAGAGGTCTGTGTTTCTTCTAATAGGGGAAGTTAGATCTTCGGCTGGAGCGAGACGTCTAGGATCATCGTAGGCACGTTCCCCGGCTACTTTTATTTGTGTGTTAGGTTCAGGGTCGCGGTCAGCTCAGGTTCCATCGCCCTAGAGCTTGTTTGTATCTGTGCTTGTCCTTTAGTGATCCCCTGCCATTGGGATCATGACAGTATAACCGGCCCACAAAGTGTTAATTGTATTGGCTGAAGTAGGAGGATAAGTAGTCTGAGGAAGTTTTTTTTTTTTTTTTTCCCTCAGAGTTTGCTGCCTAGCCTTATTGCAGCCTGGCTACTTCCTCCTCCTCTTAATCTTTGAATGGCTCTGATCCCAGCTGTTTATCATGGACGTCCAGAGTTTGGCTTCCAGCCTGAATAATCTTGCCGCTAAGGTTCAAAATATACAGGATTTTGTTGTACATGCTCCTATGTCTGAACCTAGAATTCCTGCCCCAGAGTTTTTTTCTGGAGATAGATCTCGTTTTCTGAATTTTAGGAACAATTGCAAGTTGTTTCTTTCTTTGAAATCTCGCTCCTCTGGAGACCCTGCTCAGCAAGTCAAGATTATTATATCTTTCCTGCGGGGTGACCCTCAGGATTGGGCATTTGCATTGGCACCAGGGGACCCTGCGTTGCTTAATGCGGATGCGTTTTTTCTGGCATTGGGTTTGCTCTATGAGGAACCTAACCAAGAGATTCAGGCTGAAAAAGCTTTGTTGGCCCTCTCTCAGGGGCAAGATGAAGCAGAAATTTATTGTCAAAAATTTCGGAAGTGGTCAATGCTTACTCAGTGGAATGAGTGCGCCCTGGCTGCAAGGTTCAGAGATGGCCTTTCTGAGGCCATTAAAGATGTTATGGTTGGGTTCCCTGCGCCTACTGGTCTGAATGAGTCTATGACTATGGCTATTCAGATTGATCGGCGTTTACGGGAGCGCAAACCTGTGCACCATTTGGCGGTGTCGTCTGAACCGTCACCTGAGATAATGCAATGTGATAGAATTCAGTCCAGAAGTGAACGGCAAAATTATAGGCGGAAAAAAGGGTTGTGCTTTTATTGTGGTGATTCAGCTCATGTTATATCAGCATGCTCTAAACGCACAAAAAAGGTTGATAAGTCTGTTGCCATTAGTACTTTACAGTCTAAGTTCATTCTGTCTGTGACTCTGATTTGTTCATTATCATCCATTTCCGTCGATGCCTATGTGGATTCAGGCGCTGCCCTGAGTCTTATGGATTGGTCATTTGCCAATCGCTGTGGGTTTAGTCTGGAGCCTCTGGACGTCCCTATTCCTTTGAAGGGAATTGACTCTACACCTTTGGCTATGAATAAACCTCAGTACTGGACACAAGTGACCATGCGTATGACTCCTGTTCATCAGGAGGTGATTCGCTTCCTGGTACTGTATAATTTGCATGATGTCCTAGTGCTTGGTCTGCCATGGTTACAAACTCATAATCCAGTCCTTGACTGGAAATCGATGTCTGTGTTAAGCTGGGGTTGTCAGGGGGTTCATGATGATGCACCTCCGATTTCTATCGCTTCATCTACTCCTTCTGAGATTCCTGTGTTTTTGTCTGACTATCGGGATGTTTTTGAGGAGCCTAAGCTCAGTTCGCTTCCTCCTCACAGGGATTGCGATTGTGCTATAAATTTAATTCCAGGCAGTAAATTTCCTAAAGGTCGTTTGTTCAATCTGTCAGTGCCAGAGCATACTGCTATGCGGGATTATGTTAAGGAGTCCTTGGAAAAGGGACATATCCGTCCATCTTTGTCCCCTTTGGGAGCAGGTTTTTTTTTCGTGGCCAAAAAAGATGGTTCCTTGAGGCCTTGTATAGATTATCGTCTTTTGAATAAGATTACCGTAAAATATCAGTATCCTTTGCCATTGTTGACTGATTTGTTTGCTCGCATTAAGGGGGCTAAATGGTTCACTAAGATTGATCTTCGGGGTGCGTATAATCTTATACGAATAAAGCAAGGTGATGAGTGGAAAACCGCATTTAATACGCCTGAGGGCCATTTTGAGTATTTGGTAATGCCTTTCGGACTTTCTAATGCTCCTTCAGTCTTCCAGTCCTTTATGCACGATATTTTCCGTGAATATCTGGATAAATTTATGATTGTGTATTTGGATGATATTTTGGTTTTTTCTGATGACTGGGAGTCTCATGTTCAGCAGGTCAGGAAGGTGTTTCAGGTCCTGCGGGCCAATTCCTTGTTTGTAAAAGGCTCAAAGTGTCTCTTTGGAGTCCAGAAGATTTCTTTCTTGGGGTATATTTTTTCCCCTTCTACTATTGAGATGGATCCCGTCAAGGTTCAGGCTATTTGTGACTGGACGCAGCCTACATCTCTTAAGAGTCTACAGAAGTTCTTGGGCTTTGCTAATTTCTATCGTCGTTTTATAACTAATTTTTCTAGTGTTGTTAAGCCTTTGACGGATTTGACTAAGAAGGGTGCTGATGTTGCTAATTGGTCTCCTGCGGCTGTGGAGGCCTTTCAGGAACTTAAGCGCCGGTTTTCTTCTGCTCCTGTGTTGCGTCAGCCAGATGTTTCGCTCCCTTTTCAGGTTGAGGTTGATGCTTCCGAGATTGGAGCGGGGGCGGTTTTGTCACAGAGAAGCTCCGATGGCTCAGTGATGAAGCCATGCGCGTTTTTTTCTAGAAAGTTTTCGCCGGCTGAGCGGAATTATGATGTTGGTAATCGGGAACTTTTGGCCATGAAGTGGGCATTTGAGGAGTGGCGTCATTGGCTAGAGGGTGCTAGACATCGTGTGGTGGTCTTGACTGATCACAAAAATTTGATTTATCTTGAGTCTGCCAGGCGTCTGAATCCTAGACAGGCTCGTTGGTCACTGTTTTTCTCTCGTTTCAATTTTGTGGTTTCATACCTGCCAGGTTCAAAGAATGTGAAGGCGGATGCTCTTTCTAGGAGTTTTGTGCCTGACTCCCTTGGAAATTCTGAGCCCTCTGGTATCCTTAGGGATGGGGTGATTTTGTCGGCCGTCTTCCCAGACTTGCGATGTGCTTTGCAGGAGTTTCAGGCGGGTAAACCTGATCGTTGTCCGCCTGAGAGACTGTTTGTTCCGGATAATTGGACCAGTAGAGTCATCTCCGAGGTCCATTCTTCTGCGTTGGCAGGTCATCCTGGAATATTTGGTACAAGAGACTTGGTGGCCAGGTCTTTTTGGTGGCCTTCCTTGTCGAGGGATGTGCGTTCTTTTGTGCAGTCTTGTGAGGTTTGTGCTCGGGCTAAGCCTTGCTGTTCTCGGGTCAGTGGATTGTTGTCACCTTTGCCTATCCCGAAGAGGCCTTGGACGCACATTTCCATGGACTTTATTTCGGATCTCCCTGTCTCTCAAAAAATGTCCGTCATCTGGGTTGTGTGTGATCGCTTTTCTAAAATGGTTCATCTGGTACCCTTGCCTAAGTTACCTTCCTCCTCTGAGTTGGTCCCTCTGTTTTTTCAGAATGTGGTTCGTTTGCATGGGATTCCTGAGAACGTCGTTTCTGACAGGGGATCCCAGTTTGTGTCTAGATTTTGGCGGACGTTCTGTGCTAAGATGGGCATTGATTTGTCCTTTTCGTCTGCATTCCATCCTCAGACGAATGGCCAGACTGAACGAACTAATCAGACCTTGGAAACTTATTTAAGGTGTTTTGTTTCTGCTGATCAGGATGACTGGGTTACCTTTTTGCCGCTGGCCGAGTTTGCCCTTAATAATCGGGCTAGTTCTGCTACCTTGGTTTCTCCTTTCTTTTGTAATTCGGGGTTTCATCCTCGTTTTTCCTCTGGTCAGGTGGAACCTTCTGATTGTCCTGGAGTGGACATGGTGGTGGATAGGTTGCATCGGATTTGGAGTATGTTGTGGAGAAGATCTTGGATTCTCGTGTTTCCAGACGGAAGCTCCAGTATTTGGTCAAGTGGAAGGGTTATGGTCAGGAGGATAATTCTTGGGTGGTTGTCTCGGATGTTCATGCTGATGATTTGGTTCGCGCTTTTCATAGGGCTCATCCTGGTCGCCCTGGTGGTTCTCGTGAGGGTTCGGTGACCCCTCCTCAAGGGGGGGGTACTGTTGTGAGTTCTGTTTTTGGGCTCCCTCTGGTGGTTACTGATGGTACTGGGTGACTTGTCTTTCCTGGGTCTCTGGGTTCCACCTGTTCCATCAGGATATGGGAGTTTCCTATTTAACCTGGCTTTGCTGGCATTTCCTCGCCGGTTATCAATGTATCCAGTGTGTCTTGTTACCTCTGCTCCCTGCTCCTAGAATCTTCTGGTCAAGCTAAGTTTGGATTTTCCTGTTTTGGTGTTTTGCTTTATTTGGTTTTTAGTCCAGCCTGCAGATATGTGATTATTGCTGCTGGTTGCTCTAGTGGGCTGAAATTGCTCCTCATGTACCATGAGTTGGCACATGAGTTCAAGTAATTTCAGGATGGTTTTTTGAAAGGTTTTTCGCTGACCGCGCAGTTCACTTTTGTATCCTCTGCTATCTAGCTTTAGCGGGCCTCATTTTGCTGAAACTGTTTTCATACTGCGTATGTGCTTTCCTCTCATTTCACCGTCATTATATGTGGGGGGCTGCTATTTCTGTGGGGTATTTCTCTGGAGGCAAGAGAGGTCTGTGTTTCTTCTAATAGGGGAAGTTAGATCTTCGGCTGGAGCGAGACGTCTAGGATCATCGTAGGCACGTTCCCCGGCTACTTTTATTTGTGTGTTAGGTTCAGGGTCGCGGTCAGCTCAGGTTCCATCGCCCTAGAGCTTGTTTGTATCTGTGCTTGTCCTTTAGTGATCCCCTGCCATTGGGATCATGACAGGGACCGCAGACAGGCTTCGAAGGCCTAACATAACAAAATAGGGCTGTTGGCAATTTAAAATTGGTTCCAGGGGTACACGGGCAGCAGTAGAACGGTCAGTGGAGGCCTAGTGGAAGGAGGGACCGCAGACAGGCTTCGAAGGCCTAACATAAAAAAAATTGGGCTGGCAGTAGGCAATTTAAATTTGGTTCCAGGGGTACACGGGCAGCAATGGTCTGGTCAGTGTAGTAGTAGTAGAAAGAAGGGACCGCAGACAGGCTTCGAAGGCCTAACATAACAAAATAAGGCTGTCGGCAATTTAAAATTGGTTCCAGGGGTACACGGGCAGCAATGGTCTGGTCAGTGTAGTAGTAGTAGAAAGAAGGGACCGCAGAGAGGCTTCGAAGGCCTAACATAACAAAATAGGGCTGTTGGCAATTTAAAATTGGTTCCAGGGGTACACGGGCAGCAGTAGAATGGTCAGTGGAGGCCTAGTGGAAGGAGGGACCGCAGACAGGCTTCAAAGGCCTAACATAAAAAAATTGGGCTGTAAGCAATTTAAAATTGGTTCCAGGGGTACACGGGCAGCAGTAGAATGGTCAGTGGAGTCCTAGTGGAAGGAGGGACCGCAGACAGGCTTCGAAGGCCTAACATAAAAAATTGGACAGGCTGTAGGCACTTTATAATTGGTTCCAGGAGTACACGGGCAGCAGTAGACAGGTCAGTGTAGTAGTAGTTGAAAGAACGGGCCGCAGACAGGCTTCGAAGGCCTAACATAATAAAATGGGCTGGCTGTAGGCAATTTAAAATTGGTTCCAAGGGTAGACGGGCAGCAGTGGTCTGGTCAGCGGAGGCCGATTGTAATGAGTGTCTGCCAGTTAGTAGTCCAAAACAATAAATAAATGTGAATGTCTCGCATTAAAACAAAACGAAAACACTAAAGGGTGCAATCATTAGGTTCAGGGGTGGGATCCTCTGCGTAGTTTCAGACCTACTAATTTAGCGCAAAGTATTTACTGTGGTAAATAGAGGACACTGCCCCTGACTATGTTAAGTACCATCATACATGTCAACACAATGGTATTGTCAGTGGCAGGAATGGAAGGATGTCAGCGCATAGACTAAACATTAGTGGAAGTGTGAGAGATAACTGTGGAAGTGGTAGAGCAATGTTTGACCTGGGGTTGGGTGAACTCTCTTGTGGCCGGCGGTACAGGCCCAGGGCCCCTCATGTTACAACAGTGTGTCTGACGTTGGGTGCGCACCACCACCGCCAGAGACACTTTATTGTACTATGAGGGACCCAGTGGCAGTGCCATCGACCAAAAGCGGGCACACCCACCTCTTCAGACAAACGGCACTCTCACGGGTGCTTGCGCCAAGTCGCGATACCACGGCCCCGTGTGGGGAGTTTGGCCATTTAGGGAGGTGTAAACATGTCGTATGCTAAACAATCAGCTGCAGCAAATTAGACATTCGAAAAGTAATTCACAGTAGTCCACAGGCAAGAGCTTTTCGTAGGAAAGCTAGGTGTCTGCCGGGCAAGGTGGGGCAAAAGAATTCGAAATCCAGTTGTGGTTCATTTTAATGAATGTTAGATCATCAACATTTTGGGTAGCCAGACGAGTCCTTTTTTCGGTTAATATTGAACCTGCAGCACTGAATACTCTTTCTGATAGGACACTAGCTGCCGGGCAAGCAAGCTCCTGCAATGCATATTCTGCCAATTCTGGCCAGGTGTCTAATTTTGATGCCCAGTAATCAAATGGGAATGACGGTTGAGGGAGAACATCGATAAGGGATGAAAAATAGTTAGTAACCATACTGGACAAATGTTGTCTCCTGTCACTTTCAATTGATGCAGCAGTACCTGTCCTGTCTGCGGTCATAGCAAAATCACTCCACAACCTGGTCAGAAAACCCCTCTGTCCAACGCGACTTCTGATGTGTGCACCCCTAACACTCCTGGTCTGCTGCCCCCTGGAGCTCGTGTGAGAACGATCACGGGCGCTGTGTGTTGGGAATGCCTGAAGCAAACGGTCAACAAGAGTTGATTGTTTGGTTGCTAATATTAGTTCCAAGTTCTCATGTGGCATAATATTTTGCAATTTGCCTTTATAGCGAGGATCAAGGAGGCAGGCCAACCAGTAATCATCGTCGTTCATCATTTTAGTAATGCGTGTGTCCCTTTTGAGGATACGTAAGGCATAATCCGCCATGTGGGCCAAAGTTCCAGTTGTCAAATCTGCGGTTGTGATTGGTTGAGGGGCAGTTTCAGGCAAATCTACGTCACTTGTGTCCCTCAAAAAACCAGAACCCGGCCTTGCTGCGCAACCAATTTCCAGTGCCCCCGGGAAAGCTTCCTCATTAAAAATATACTCATCCCCATCATCCTCCTCGTCCTCCACCTCCTCTTCGCCCGCTACCTCGTCCTGTACACTGCCCTGACCAGACAATGGCTGACTGTCATCAAGGCTTTCCTCTTCCTCTGATGCAGACGCCTGATCCTTTATGTGCGTCAAACTTTGCATCAGCAGACACATTAGGGGGATGCTCATGCTTATTATGGCGTTGTCTGCACTAACCAGCCGTGTGCATTCCTCAAAACACTGAAGGACTTGACACATGTCTTGTATCTTCGACCACTGCACACCTGACAACTCCATGTCTGCCATCCTACTGCCTGCCCGTGTATGTGAATCCTCCCACAAAAACATAACAGCCCGCCTCTGTTGGCACAGTCTCTGAAGCATGTGCAGTGTTGAGTTCCACCTTGTTGCAACGTCTATGATTTGGCGATGCTGGGGAAGGTTCAAAGACCGCTGATAGGTCTGCATACGGCTGGAGTGTACAGGCGAACGTCGGATATGTTAGCAAAGTCCACGCACTTTGAGGAGCAGGTCGGAGAACCCAGGATAAGCACTGCACCACCAGGTTTAAGGTGTGAGCCAGGCAAGGAATGTGTTTCAGTTGGGAAAGGGAGATGGCAGCCATGAAATTCCTTCCGTTATCACTCACTACCTTGCCTGCCTCAAGATCTACTGTGCCCAGCCACGACTGCGTTTCTTGTTGCAAGAACTCGGACAGAACTTCCGCGGTGTGTCTGTTGTCGCCCAAACACTTCATAGCCAATACAGCCTGCTGACGCTTGCCAGTAGCTGGCCCATAATGGGACAACTGGTGTGCAACAGTGTCAGCTGCCGATGGAGTGGTTGGCCGACTGCGGTCTGTGGAAGAGATGTCGCTTCTGCAGGAGGACGAGGAGGAGGAGGAGGGGGTGCGAACGCCTACAGCCAACTGTTTCCTAGACCGTGGGCTAGGCACAACTGTCCCGAAATTGATGTCCCCTGTGGACCCTGCATCCACCACATTCACCCAGTGTGCCGTGATGGACACGTAACGTCCCTGGCCATGCCTACTGGTCCATGCATCTGTAGTCAGGTGCACCTTTGTACTCACAGATTGCCTGAGTGCATGGACGATGCGCTGTTTAACATGCTGGTGCAGGGCTGGGATGGCTTTTCTGGAAAAAAAGTGTCGACTGGGTAGCTCGTAGCGTGGTTCAGCGTACTCCGTCAGGGCTTTGAAAGCTTCACTTTCAACTAACCGGTAGGGCATCATCTCTAACGAGATTAGTCTAGCTATGTGGGCGTTAAAACCCTGTGTACGCGGATGCGAGGATAAGTACTTCCTTTTTCTAACCAGAGTCTCATGTAGGGTGAGCTGGACTGGAGAGCTGGAGATCGTGGAACTTGCGGGTGTGCCGGTGGACATGGCAGACTGAGAGACGGTTGGAGACGGTATTGTTTCCGCCGATGCCCTAGATGCAATATTTCCTCCTACAAAACTGGTGATTTCCTGACCCTGACTGCTTTTGGCTGGCAAAGAAACCTGCACAGATACTGCCGGTGGTGCGGAAAATGGAGGCCGTACAGTGACGGAAGGGATGTTGCGTTGCTGACTAGCTTCATTGGCCGAGGGTGCTACAACCTTAAGGGACGTTTGGTAGTTAGTCCAGGCTTGAAAATGCATGGTGGTTAAATGTCTATGCATGCAACTTGTATTGAGACTTTTCAGATTCTGACCTCTGCTTAAGCTAGTTGAACATTTTTGACAGATGACTTTGCGCTGATCAATTGGATGTTGTTTAAAAAAATGCCAGACTGCACTCTTCCTAGCATCGGATCCCTTTTCAGGGATTGCAGACTGAGCTTTAACCGGATGGCCACGCTGTCCTCCAACAGGTTTTGGCTTTGCCACGCGTTTTGGGCCAGATACGGGCCCGGCAGATGGAACCTGTTGCGATGTTGATGCCTGCTGCGGCCCCTCCTCCACCTCCGCTTCTGAACTACTGCCGCCTGCACCCTGTTCCCCCAATGGCTGCCAATCGGGGTCAACAACTGGGTCATCTATTACCTCCTCTTCTAGCTCGTGTGCAACTTCGTCTGTGTCACCGTGTCGGTCGGTGGTATAGCGTTCGTGACGGGGCAACATAGTCTCATCAGGGTCTGTTTGTGGATCAGTACCCTGAGAGGGCAATGTTGTGGTCTGAGTCAAAGGACCAGCATAGTAGTCAGACTGTGGCTGTGCATCAGTGCACTCCATGTCAGAATCTACTTGTAATGGGCATGGCCTGTTAAGTGTTTCACTTTCTAAGCCAGGGACGGTATGTGTAAAGAGCTCCATGGAGTAACCCGTTGTGTCGCCTGCTGCATCCTTCTCTCTTGTTGTTGTTTTTGCTGAAGAGGACAAGGAAGCGACTTGTCCCTGACCGTGAACATCCACAAGGGACGCGCTGCTTTTACATTTACCAGTTTCAGAAGAGGAGGCAAAAGAGCTAGAGGCTGAGTCTGCAAGGTAAGCCAAAACTTGCTGTTGCTGCTCCGGCTTTAAAAGCGGTTTTCCTACTCCCAGAAAAGAGAGCGTTCGAGGCCTTGTGTAGCCAGACGACGAACCTGGCTCCACAGCTCCAGACTAAGGTGGAATATTTCTTTTCCCACGACCACCTGATGCTCCACTACCACTACCATCATTACCAGCTGACAATGAACGCCCACGGCCACGACCTCTTGCACCAGACTTCCTCATTGTTTAAAAAACTTAACCAAAGTAACTTTATTTGTTGCTGTCAAACAACTTACACGGTGACCTATAACTTGCTATAAAGTGCGGGCTAGGCTTAAGGCCGGGGGCACAAGTGCGGGCTAGGCTTAAGGCCGATGCACAAGTGCGGGCTAGGCTTAAGGCCTGGCCACAAGTGCGGGCTAGGCTTAAGGCCTGGCCACAAGTGCGGGCTAGGCTTAAGGCCGGGGCACAAGTGCGGGCTAGGCTTAAGGCCTGGGCACAAGTGCGGGCTAGGCTTAAGGCCTGGGCACAAGTGCGGGCTAGGCTTAAGGCCTGGGCACAAGTGCGGGCTAGGCTTAAGGCCTGGGCACAAGTGCGGGCTAGGCTTAAGGCCTGGGCACAAGTGCGGGCTAGGCTTATGGCCTGGGCACAAGTGCGGGCTAGGCTTATGGCCGGGGCACAAGTGCGGGCTAGGCTTAAGTCTGGGGCACAAGTGCGTGCTAGGCTTAAGGCCGGGGCACAAGTGCGGGCTAGGCTTAAGGCCGGGGCACAAGTGCGGGCTAGGCTTAAGGCCGGGGCACAAGTGCGGGCTAGGCTTAAGGCCGGGGCACAAGTGCGGGCTAGGCTTAAGGCCGGGGCACAAGTGCGGGCTAGGCTTAAGGCCGGGGCACAAGTGCTTGCTAGGCTTAAGGCCGGGGCACAAGTGCGGGCTAGGCTTAAGGCTGGGGCACAAGTGCGGGCTAGGCTTAAGGCCGGGGCACAAGTGCGGGCTAGGCTTAAGTCTGTGGCACAAGTGCGGGCTGGGCTTAAGGCCTGAGCACAAATGCGGGCTGGGCTTGAGGCCGGGGCACAAGTGCGGGCTGGGCTTGAGGCCGGGGCACAAGTGCGGGCTAGGCTTAAGGCCGGGGCACAAGTGCGGGCTAGGCTTAAGGCCGGGGCACAAGTGCGGGCTAGGCTTAAGGCCGGGGCACAAGTGCGGGCTAGGCTTAAGGCCGGGGCACAAGTGCGGGCTAGGCTTAAGGCCGGGGCACAAGTGCGGGCTAGGCTTAAGGCCGGGGCACAAGTGCGGGCTAGGCTTAAGGCCGGGGCACAAGTGCGGGCTAGGCTTAAGGCCGGGGCACAAGTGCGGGCTAGGCTTAAGGCCGGGGCACAAGTGCGGGCTAGGCTTAAGGCCGGGGCACAAGTGCGGGCTAGGCTTAAGGCCGGGGCACAAGTGCAGTGCTGGCTAGGATCAAGGCAGGGGGCACAAGTGCTGGCTAGGCTTAAGGCATGGGCACAAGTGCCAGCTAGGCTTAAGGCCGGGGCACAAGTGCAGGCTAGGCTTAAGGCCTGGGCACAAGTGCAGGCTAGGCTTAAGGCCTGGGCACAAGTGCAGTGCTGGCTAGGATCAAGGCAAGGAGGCACAAGTGCTGGCTAGGCTTAAGGCATGGGCACAAGTGCTGGCTAGGCTTAAGGCATACAGCTAACTCTTTGCACTCTTTGCATAAAGGGTTAGGCACCCATAGGGGTGAAGAGCTAGCTTTCACCCCTCTACTCTGTACTTGGACATTTAGGACTAGATCCTTTGTTGTACAGTGCGGAGCCTCTCCATAACCCCATGCTCCAAGCGACCAGGCACTTCTTGTCTGTCCTCCGTAAATGGGTAATGCCTTCTTCCCCAATTACAGTCGTGCATGTGCATTCAGACGGGACAAGAGCGAAGAGCATAAAGCTGGCCCTATGTGCATAACCAACATGAAGCTGAAGACAAAAACAAACAAACAAGCATAAAAGGGGCTCAAAAGTGCGGGCTGGGCTTAAGGCCTGGGCACAAGTGTGGGCTGGGCTTAAGGCCTGGGCACAAGTGCGGGCTGGGCTTAAGGCCTGGGCACAAGTGCGGGCTAGGCTTAAGGCCGGGGCACAAGTGCGGGCTAGGCTTAAGGCCTGGGCACAAGTGCGGGCTAGGCTTAAGGCCTGGGCACAAGTGCGGGCTAGGCTTAAGGCCTGGGCACAAGTGCGGGCTAGGCTTAAGGCCTGGGCACAAGTGCAGGCTAGGCTTAAGGCCTGGGCACAAGTGCAGGCTTGGCTTAATTCCATGGCACAAGTGCGGGCTAGGCTTAAGGCCGGGGGCACAAGTGCGGGCTAGGCTTAAGGCCGGGGCACAAGTGCGGGCTAGGCTTAAGGCCGGGGCACAAGTGCGGGCTAGGCTTAGGGCCGGGGCACAAGTGCGGGCTAGGCTTAAGGCCGGGGCACAAGTGCAGGCTAGGCTTAAGGCCGGGGCACAAGTGCGGGCTAGGCTTAAGGCCGGGGCACAAGTGCGGGCTAGGCTTAAGGCCGGGGCACAAGTGCGGGCTAGGCTTAAGGCCGGGGCACAAGTGCGGGCTAGGCTTAAGGCCGGGGCACAAGTGCGGGCTAGGCTTAAGGCCGGGGCACAAGTGCGGGCTAGGCTTAAGGCCGGGGCACAAGTGCGGGCTAGGCTTAAGGCCGGGGCACAAGTGCGGGCTAGGCTTAAGGCCTGGGCACAAGTGCGGGCTAGGCTTAAGTCCGTGGCACAAGTGCGGGCTAGGCTTAAGGCCTGGGCACAAGTGCGGGCTGGGCTTAAGGCCGGGGCACAAGTGCGGGCTAGGCTTAAGGCCGGGGCACAAGTGCGGGCTAGGCTTAAGGCCGGGGCACAAGTGCGGGCTAGGCTTAAGGCTGGGGCACAAGTGCGGGCTAGGCTTAAGGCCGGGGCACAAGTGCGGGCTAGGCTTAAGGCCGGGGCACAAGTGCGGGCTAGGCTTAAGGCCGGGGCACAAGTGCAGGCTAGGCTTAAGGCCGGGGCACAAGTGCGGGCTAGGCTTAAGGCCGGGGCACAAGTGCGGGCTAGGCTTAAGGCCGGGGCACAAGTGCCGGCAAGGCTTAAGGCCGGGGCACAAGTGCGGGCTAGGCTTAAGGCCGGGGCACAAGTGCGGGCTAGGCTTAAGGCTGGGGCACAAGTGCGGGCTAGGCTTAAGGCCAGGGCACAAGTGCGGGCTAGGCTTAAGGCCGGGGCACAAGTGCAGGCTAGGCTTAAGGCCGGGGCACAAGTGCAGTGCTGGCTAGGATCAAGGCAGGGGGCACAAGTGCGGGCTAGGCTTAAGGCCGGGGCACAAGTGCAGTGCTGGCTAGGATCAAGGCAGGGGGCACAAGTGCTGGCTAGGCTTAAGGCATGGGCACAAGTGCCAGCTAGGCTTAAGGCCTGGGCACAAGTGCAGGCTAGGCTTAAGGCCTGGGCACAAGTGCAGGCTAGGCTTAAGGCCTGGGCACAAGTGCAGTGCTGGCTAGGATCAAGGCAAGGGGGCACAAGTGCTGGCTAGGCTTAAGGCATGGGCACAAGTGCTGGCTAGGCTTAAGGCATACAGCTAACTCTTTGCACTCTTTGCATAAAGGGTTAGGCACCCATAGGGGTGAAGAGCTAGCTTTCACCCCTCTACTCTGTACTTGGACATTTAGGACTAGATCCTTTGTTGTACAGTGCGGAGCCTCTCCATAACCCCATGCTCCAAGCGACCAGGCACTTCTTGTCTGTCCTCCGTAAATGGGTAATGCCTTCTTCCCCAATTACAGTCGTGCATGTGCATTCAGACGGGACAAGAGTGAAGAGCATAAAGCTGGCCCTATGTGCATAACCAACATGAAGCTGAAGACAAAAACAAACAAACAAGCATACAAGGGGCTCAAAAGTGCGGGCTGGGCTTAAGGCCTGGGCACAAGTGCGGGCTGGGCTTAAGGCCTGGGCACAAGTGCGGGCTGGGCTTAAGGCCTGGGCACAAGTGCGGGCTGGGCTTAAGGCCTGGGCACAAGTGCGGGCTGGGCTTAAGGCCTGGGCACAAGTGCGGGCTGGGCTTAAGGCCTGGGCACAAGTGCGGGCTGGGCTTAAGGCCTGGGCACAAGTGCGGGCTGGGCTTAAGGCCTGGGCACAAGTGCGGGCTGGGCTTAAGGCCTGGGCACAAGTGCGGGCTGGGCTTAAGGCCTGGGCACAAGTGCGGGCTGGGCTTAAGGCCTGGGCACAAGTGCGGGCTGGGCTTAAGGCCTGGGCACAAGTGCGGGCTGGGCTTAAGGCCTGGGCACAAGTGCGGGCTGGGCTTAAGGCCTGGGCACAAGTGCGGGCTGGGCTTAAGGCCTGGGCAAAAGTGCGGGCTGGGCTTAAGGCCTCGGCACAAGTGCGGGCTGGGCTTAAGGCCTCGGCACAAGTGCGGGCTGGGCTTAAGGCCGGGCACAAGTGCGGGCTGGGCTTAAGGCCTGGGCACAAGTGCGGGCTGGGCTTAAGGCCTGGGCACAAGTGCGGGCTGGGCTTAAGGCCTGGGCACAAGTGCGGGCTGGGCTTAAGGCCTGGGCACAAGTGCGGGCTGGGCTTAAGGCCTGGGCACAAGTGCGGGCTGGGCTTAAGGCCTGGGCACAAGTGCGGGCTGGGCTTAAGGCCTGGGCACAAGTGCGGGCTGGGCTTTAGGCCGGGGCACAAGTGCGGGCTAGGCTAAAGGCCGGGGCACAAGTGCGGGCTAGGCTAAAGGCCGGGGCACAAGTGCGGGCTAGGCTTAAGGCCGGGGCACAAGTGCGGGCTAGGCTTAAGGCCGGGGGCACAAGTGCGGGCTAGGCTTAAGGCCGGGGCACAAGTGCGGGCTAGGCTTAAGGCCGGGGCACAAGTGCGGGCTAGGCTTAAGGCCGGGGCTCAAGTGCGGGCTAGGCTTAAGGTCTGGGCACAAGTGCGGGCTAGGCTTAAGGCCTGGGCACAAGTGCGGGCTAGGCTTAAGGCCTGGGCACAAGTGCGGGCTAGGCTTAAGGCCGGGGCACAAGTGCGGGCTAGGCTTAAGGCCGGGGCACAAGTGCGGGCTAGGCTTAAGGCCGGGGCACAAGTGCGGGCTAGGCTTAAGGCCGGGGCACAAGTGCGGGCTAGGCTTAAGGCCGGGGCACAAGTGCGGGCTAGGCTTAAGGCCGGGGCACAAGTGCGGGCTAGGCTTAAGGCCGGGGCACAAGTGCGGGCTAGGCTTAAGGCCGGGGCACAAGTGCGGGCTAGGCTTAAGGCCGGGGCACAAGTGCAGGCTAGGCTTAAGGCCGGGGCACAAGTGCAGGCTAGGCTTAAGGCCTGGGCACAAGTGCGGGCTTGGCTTAATTCCATGGCACAAGTGCGGGCTAGGCTAAAGGCCTGGGCACAAGTGCGGGCTAGGCTTAAGGCCGGGGCACAAGTGCGGGCTAGGCTTAAGGCCGGGGCACAAGTGCGGGCTAGGCTTAAGGCCGGGGCACAAGTGCGGGCTAGGCTTAAGGCCGGGGCACAAGTGCGGGCTAGGCTTAAGGCCGGGGCACAAGTGCGGGCTAGGCTTAAGGCCGGGGCACAAGTGCGGGCTAGGCTTCAGGCCGGGGCACAAGTGCGGGCTAGGCTTAAGGCCGGGGCACAAGTGCGGGCTAGGCTTAAGGCCGGGGCACAAGTGCGGGCTTGGCTTAAGGCCGGGGCACAAGTGCGGGCTAGGCTTAAGGCCGGGGCACAAGTGCGGGCTAGGCTTATGGCCGGCGCACAAGTGCGGGCTAGGCTTATGGCCGGGGCACAAGTGCGGGCTAGGCTTAAGGCCGCGGCACAAGTGCGGGCTAGGCTTAAGGCCGCGGCACAAATGCGGGCTAGGCTTAAGGCCGGGGCACAAGTGCGGGCTAGGCTTAAGGCCGGGGCACAAGTGCAGTGCTGGCTAGGATCAAGGCAGGGGGCACAAGTGCGGGCTAGGCTTAAGGCCGGGGCACAAGTGCAGTGCTGGCTAGGATCAAGGCAGGGGGCACAAGTGCTGGCTAGGCATAAGGCATGGGCACAAGTGCCAGCTAGGCTTAAGGCCTGGGCACAAGTGCAGGCTAGGCTTAAGGCCTGGGCACAAGTGCAGGCTAGGCTTAAGGCCTGGGCACAAGTGCAGGCTAGGCTTAAGGCCTGGGCACAAGTGCAGTGCTGGCTAGGATCAAGGCAAGGGGGCACAAGTGCTGGCTAGGCTTAAGGCATGGGCACAAGTGCTGGCTAGGCTTAAGGCATACAGCTAACTCTTTGCACTCTTTGCATAAAGGGTTAGGCACCCATAGGGGTGAAGAGCTAGCTTTCACCCCTCTACTCTGTACTTGGACATTTAGGACTAGATCCTTTGTTGTACAGTGCGGAGCCTCTCCATAACCCCATGCTCCAAGCGACCAGGCACTTCTTGTCTGTCCTCCGTAAATGGGTAATGCCTTCTTCCCCAATTACAGTCGTGCATGTGCATTCAGACGGGACAAGAGTGAAGAGCATAAAGCTGGCCCTATGTGCATAACCAACATGAAGCTGAAGACAAAAACAAACAAACAAGCATACAAGGGGCTCAAAAGTGCGGGCTGGGCTTAAGGCCTGGGCACAAGTGCGGGCTGGGCTTAAGGCCTGGGCACAAGTGCGGGCTGGGCTTAAGGCCTGGGCACAAGTGCGGGCTGGGCTTAAGGCCTGGGCACAAGTGCGGGCTGGGCTTAAGGCCTGGGCACAAGTGCCGGCAAGGCTTAAGGCCGGGGCACAAGTGCGGGCTAGGCTTAAGGCCGGGGCACAAGTGCGGGCTAGGCTTAAGGCCGGGGCACAAGTACGGGCTAGGCTTAAGGCCGGGGCACAAGTGCGGGCTAGGCTTAAGGCCGGGGCACAAGTGCGGGCTAGGCTTAAGGCCGGGGCACAAGTGCGGGCTAGGCTTAAGGCCGGGGCACAAGTGCAGTGCTGGCTAGGATCAAGGCAGGGGGCACAAGTGCGGGCTAGGCTTAAGGCCGGGGCACAAGTGCAGTGCTGGCTAGGATCAAGGCAGGGGGCACAAGTGCTGGCTAGGCTTAAGGCATGGGCACAAGTGCCAGCTAGGCTTAAGGCCTGGGCACAAGTGCAGGCTAGGCTTAAGGCCTGGGCACAAGTGCAGGCTAGGCTTAAGGCCTGGGCACAAGTGCAGTGCTGGCTAGGATCAAGGCAAGGGGGCACAAGTGCTGGCTAGGCTTAAGGCATGGGCACAAGTGCTGGCTAGGCTTAAGGCATACAGCTAACTCTTTGCACTCTTTGCATAAAGGGTTAGGCACCCATAGGGGTGAAGAGCTAGCTTTCACCCCTCTACTCTGTACTTGGACATTTAGGACTAGATCCTTTGTTGTACAGTGCGGAGCCTCTCCATAACCCCATGCTCCAAGCGACCAGGCACTTCTTGTCTGTCCTCCGTAAATGGGTAATGCCTTCTTCCCCAATTACAGTCGTGCATGTGCATTCAGACGGGACAAGAGTGAAGAGCATAAAGCTGGCCCTATGTGCATAACCAACATGAAGCTGAAGACAAAAACAAACAAACAAGCATACAAGGGGCTCAAAAGTGCGGGCTGGGCTTAAGGCCTGGGCACAAGTGCGGGCTGGGCTTAAGGCCTGGGCACAAGTGCGGGCTGGGCTTAAGGCCTGGGCACAAGTGCGGGCTGGGCTTAAGGCCTGGGCACAAGTGCGGGCTGGGCTTAAGGCCTGGGCACAAGTGCGGGCTGGGCTTAAGGCCTGGGCACAAGTGCGGGCTGGGCTTAAGGCCTGGGCACAAGTGCGGGCTGGGCTTAAGGCCTGGGCACAAGTGCGGGCTGGGCTTAAGGCCTGGGCACAAGTGCGGGCTGGGCTTAAGGCCTGGGCACAAGTGCGGGCTGGGCTTAAGGCCTGGGCACAAGTGCGGGTTGGGCTTAAGGCCTGGGCACAAGTGCGGGCTGGGCTTAAGGCCTGGGCACAAGTGCGGGCTGGGCTTAAGGCCTGGGCACAAGTGCGGGCTGGGCTTAAGGCCTGGGCACAAGTGCGGGCTGGGCTTAAGGCCTCGGCACAAGTGCGGGCTGGGCTTAAGGCCAGGCACAAGTGCGGGCTGGGCTTAAGGCCTGGGCACAAGTGCGGGCTAGGCTTAAGGCCGGGGCACAAGTGCGGGCTAGGCTTAAGGCCGGGGCACAAGTGCGGGCTAAGCTTAAGGCCGGGGCACAAGTGCGGGCTAGGCTTAAGGCCTGGGCACAAGTGCGGGCTAGGCTTAAGGCCTGGGCACAAGTGCGGGCTAGGCTTAAGGCCTGGCCACAAGTGCGGGCTAGGCTTAAGGCCTGGCCACAAGTGCGGGCTAGGCTTAAGGCCTGGGCACAAGTGCGGGCTAGGCTTAAGGCCTGGGCACAAGTGCGGGCTAGGCTTAAGGCCTGGGCACAAGTGCGGGCTAGGCTTAAGGCCGGGGCACAAGTGCGGGCTAGGCTTAAGGCCGGGGCACAAGTGCGGGCTAGGCTTAAGGCCGGGGCACAAGTGCGGGCTAGGCTTAAGGACGGGGCACAAGTGCGGGCTAGGCTTAAGGACGGGGCACAAATGCAGTGCTGGCTAGGATCAAGGCAGGGGGGGCACAAGTGCTGGCTAGGCTTAAGGCATGGGCACAAGTGCCAGCTAGGCTTAAGGCCTGGGCACAAGTGCAGGCTAGGCTTAAGGCCTGGGCACAAGTGCAGGCTAGGCTTAAGGCCTGGGCACAAGTGCAGTGCTGGCTAGGATCAAGGCAATGGGGCACAAGTGCTGGCTAGGCTTAAGGCATGGGCACAAGTGCTGGCTAGGCTTAAGGCATACAGCTAACTCTTTGCACTCTTTGCATAAAGGGTTAGGCACCCATAGGGGTGAAGAACTAGCTTTCACCCCTCTACTCTGTACTTGGACATTTAGGACTAGATCCTTTGTTGTACAGTGCGGAGCCTCTCCATAACCCCATGCTCCAAGCGACCAGGCACTTCTTGTCTGTCCTCCGTAAATGGGTAATGCCTTCTTCCCCAATTACAGTCGTGCATGTGCATTCAGACGGGACAAGAGCGAAGAGCATAAAGCTGGCCCTATGTGCATAACCAACATGAAGCTGAAGACAAAAACAAACAAACAAGCATACAAGGGGCTCAAAAGTGCGGGCTGGGCTTAAGGCCTGGGCACAAGTGCGGGCTGGGCTTAAGGCCTGGGCACAAGTGCGGGCTGGGCTTAAGGCCTGGGCACAAGTGCGGGCTGGGCTTAAGGCCTGGGCACAAGTGCGGGCTGGGCTTAAGGCCTGGGCACAAGTGCGGGCTGGGCTTAAGGCCTGGGCACAAGTGCGGGCTGGGCTTAAGGCCTGGGCACAAGTGCGGGCTGGGCTTAAGGCCTGGGCACAAGTGCGGGCTGGGCTTAAGGCCTGGGCACAAGTGCGGGCTGGGCTTAAGGCCTGGGCACAAGTGCGGGCTGGGCTTAAGGCCTGGGCACAAGTGCGGGCTGGGCTTAAGGCCTGGGCACAAGTGCGGGCTGGGCTTAAGGCCTGGGCACAAGTGCGGGCTGGGCTTAAGGCCTGGGCACAAGTGCGGGCTGGGCTTAAGGCCTGGGCACAAGTGCGGGCTGGGCTTAAGGCCTGGGCACAAGTGCGGGCTGGGCTTAAGGCCTGGGCACAAGTGCGGGCTGGGCTTAAGGCCTGGGCACAAGTGCGGGCTGGGCTTAAGGCCTGGGCACAAGTGCGGGCTGGGCTTAAGGCCTGGGCACAAGTGCGGGCTGGGCTTAAGGCCTGGGCACAAGTGCGGGCTGGGCTTTAGGCCGGGGCACAAGTGCGGGCTAGGCTAAAGGCCGGGGCACAAGTGCGGGCTAGGCTAAAGGCCTGGGCACAAGTGCGGGCTAGGCTTAAGGCCGGGGCACAAGTGCGGGCTAGGCTTAAGGCCGGGGCACAAGTGCGGGCTAGGCTTAAGGCCGGGGCACAAGTGCGGGCTAGGCTTAAGGCCGGGGCACAAGTGCGGGCTAGGCTTAAGGCCTGGGCACAAGTGCGGGCTAGGCTTAAGGCCTGGGCACAAGTGCGGGCTAGGCTTAAGGCCTGAGCCCAAGTGCGGGCTAGGCTTAAGGCCGGGGCACAAGTGCGGGCTAGGCTTAAGGCCGGGGCACAAGTGCGGGCTAGGCTTAAGGCCGGGGCACAAGTGCGGGCTAGGCTTAAGGCCGGGGCACAAGTGCGGGCTAGGCTTAAGGCCGGGGCACAAGTGCGAGCAAGGCTTAAGTCCGTGGCACAAGTGCGGGCTAGGCTTAAGGCCTGGGCACAAGTGCGGGCTGGGCTTAAGGCCGGGGCACAAGTGCGGGCTAGGCTTAAGTGCGGCCTAGGCTTAAGGCCGCGGCACAAGTGCGGGCTAGGCTTAAGGCCGGGGCACAAGTGCGGGCTAGGCTTAAGGCCGGGGCACAAGTGCGGGCTAGGCTTAAGGCCGGGGCACAAGTGCGGGCTAGGCTTAAGGCCGGGGCACAAGTGCGGGCTAGGCTTAAGGCCGGGGCACAAGTGCGGGCTAGGCTTAAGGCCGGGGCACAAGTGCTGGCTAGGCTTAAGGCCGGGGCACAAGTGCGGGCTAGGCTTAAAGCCGGGGCACAAGTGCGGGCTAGGCTTAAGGCCTGGGCACAAGTGCGGGCTAGGCTTCAGGCCTGGGCACAAGTGCGGGCTAGGCTTAAGGCCTGGGCACAAGTGCGGGCTAGGCTTAAGGCCTGGGCACAAGTGCGGGCTAGGCTTAAGGCCTGAGCACAAGTGCGGGCTTGGCTTAAGTCCGTGGCACAAGTGCGGGCTAGGCTTAAGGCCGGGGGCACAAGTGCGGGCTAGGCTTAAGGCCGGGGCACAAGTGCGGGCTAGGCTTAAGGCCGGGGCACAAGTGCGGGCTAGGCTTAAGGCCGGGGCACAAGTGCGGGCTAGGCTTAAGGCCGGGGCACAAGTGCGGGCTAGGCTTAAGGCCTGGGCACAAGTGCGGGCTAGGCTTAAGGCCGGGGCACAAGTGCGGGCTACGCTTAAGGCCTGGGCACAAGTGCGGGCTAGGCTTAAGGCCGGGGCACTAGTGCGGGCTAGGCTTAAGGCCTGGGCACAAGTGCGGGCTAGGCTTAAGGCCTGGGCACAAGTGCGGGCTAGGCTTAAGGCCGGGGCACAAGTGCGGGCTAGGCATAAGGCCTGGGCACAAGTGCGGGCTGGGCTTAAGGCCTGGGCACAAGTGCCGGCAAGGCTTAAGGCCGGGGCACAAGTGCGGGCTAGGCTTAAGGCCGGGGCACAAGTGCGGGCTAGGCTTAAGGCCGGGGCACAAGTACGGGCTAGGCTTAAGGCCGGGGCACAAGTGCGGGCTAGGCTTAAGGCCGGGGCACAAGTGCGGGCTAGGCTTAAGGCCGGGGCACAAGTGCGGGCTAGGCTTAAGGCCGGGGCACAAGTGCAGTGCTGGCTAGGATCAAGGCAGGGGGCACAAGTGCGGGCTAGGCTTAAGGCCGGGGCACAAGTGCAGTGCTGGCTAGGATCAAGGCAGGGGGCACAAGTGCTGGCTAGGCTTAAGGCATGGGCACAAGTGCCAGCTAGGCTTAAGGCCTGGGCACAAGTGCAGGCTAGGCTTAAGGCCTGGGCACAAGTGCAGGCTAGGCTTAAGGCCTGGGCACAAGTGCAGTGCTGGCTAGGATCAAGGCAAGGGGGCACAAGTGCTGGCTAGGCTTAAGGCATGGGCACAAGTGCTGGCTAGGCTTAAGGCATACAGCTAACTCTTTGCACTCTTTGCATAAAGGGTTAGGCACCCATAGGGGTGAAGAGCTAGCTTTCACCCCTCTACTCTGTACTTGGACATTTAGGACTAGATCCTTTGTTGTACAGTGCGGAGCCTCTCCATAACCCCATGCTCCAAGCGACCAGGCACTTCTTGTCTGTCCTCCGTAAATGGGTAATGCCTTCTTCCCCAATTACAGTCGTGCATGTGCATTCAGACGGGACAAGAGTGAAGAGCATAAAGCTGGCCCTATGTGCATAACCAACATGAAGCTGAAGACAAAAACAAACAAACAAGCATACAAGGGGCTCAAAAGTGCGGGCTGGGCTTAAGGCCTGGGCACAAGTGCGGGCTGGGCTTAAGGCCTGGGCACAAGTGCGGGCTGGGCTTAAGGCCTGGGCACAAGTGCGGGCTGGGCTTAAGGCCTGGGCACAAGTGCGGGCTGGGCTTAAGGCCTGGGCACAAGTGCGGGCTGGGCTTAAGGCCTGGGCACAAGTGCGGGCTGGGCTTAAGGCCTGGGCACAAGTGCGGGCTGGGCTTAAGGCCTGGGCACAAGTGCGGGCTGGGCTTAAGGCCTGGGCACAAGTGCGGGCTGGGCTTAAGGCCTGGGCACAAGTGCGGGCTGGGCTTAAGGCCTGGGCACAAGTGCGGGCTGGGCTTAAGGCCTGGGCACAAGTGCGGGCTGGGCTTAAGGCCTGGGCACAAGTGCGGGTTGGGCTTAAGGCCTGGGCACAAGTGCGGGCTGGGCTTAAGGCCTGGGCACAAGTGCGGGCTGGGCTTAAGGCCTGGGCACAAGTGCGGGCTGGGCTTAAGGCCTGGGCACAAGTGCGGGCTGGGCTTAAGGCCTCGGCACAAGTGCGGGCTGGGCTTAAGGCCAGGCACAAGTGCGGGCTGGGCTTAAGGCCTGGGCACAAGTGCGGGCTAGGCTTAAGGCCGGGGCACAAGTGCGGGCTAGGCTTAAGGCCGGGGCACAAGTGCGGGCTAAGCTTAAGGCCGGGGCACAAGTGCGGGCTAGGCTTAAGGCCTGGGCACAAGTGCGGGCTAGGCTTAAGGCCTGGGCACAAGTGCGGGCTAGGCTTAAGGCCTGGCCACAAGTGCGGGCTAGGCTTAAGGCCTGGCCACAAGTGCGGGCTAGGCTTAAGGCCTGGGCACAAGTGCGGGCTAGGCTTAAGGCCTGGGCACAAGTGCGGGCTAGGCTTAAGGCCTGGGCACAAGTGCGGGCTAGGCTTAAGGCCGGGGCACAAGTGCGGGCTAGGCTTAAGGCCGGGGCACAAGTGCGGGCTAGGCTTAAGGCCGGGGCACAAGTGCGGGCTAGGCTTAAGGACGGGGCACAAGTGCGGGCTAGGCTTAAGGACGGGGCACAAATGCAGTGCTGGCTAGGATCAAGGCAGGGGGGGCACAAGTGCTGGCTAGGCTTAAGGCATGGGCACAAGTGCCAGCTAGGCTTAAGGCCTGGGCACAAGTGCAGGCTAGGCTTAAGGCCTGGGCACAAGTGCAGGCTAGGCTTAAGGCCTGGGCACAAGTGCAGTGCTGGCTAGGATCAAGGCAATGGGGCACAAGTGCTGGCTAGGCTTAAGGCATGGGCACAAGTGCTGGCTAGGCTTAAGGCATACAGCTAGCTCTTTGCACTCTCTGCATAAAGGGTTAGGCACCCATAGGGGTGAAGAACTAGCTTTCACCCCTCTACTCTGTACTTGGACATTTAGGACTAGATCCTTTGTTGTACAGTGCGGAGCCTCTCCATAACCCCATGCTCCAAGCGACCAGGCACTTCTTGTCTGTCCTCCGTAAATGGGTAATGCCTTCTTCCCCAATTACAGTCGTGCATGTGCATTCAGACGGGACAAGAGCGAAGAGCATAAAGCTGGCCCTATGTGCATAACCAACATGAAGCTGAAGACAAAAACAAACAAACAAGCATACAAGGGGCTCAAAAGTGCGGGCTGGGCTTAAGGCCTGGGCACAAGTGCGGGCTGGGCTTAAGGCCTGGGCACAAGTGCGGGCTGGGCTTAAGGCCTGGGCACAAGTGCGGGCTGGGCTTAAGGCCTGGGCACAAGTGCGGGCTGGGCTTAAGGCCTGGGCACAAGTGCGGGCTGGGCTTAAGGCCTGGGCACAAGTGCGGGCTGGGCTTAAGGCCTGGGCACAAGTGCGGGCTGGGCTTAAGGCCTGGGCACAAGTGCGGGCTGGGCTTAAGGCCTGGGCACAAGTGCGGGCTGGGCTTAAGGCCTGGGCACAAGTGCGGGCTGGGCTTAAGGCCTGGGCACAAGTGCGGGCTGGGCTTAAAGCCTGGGCACAAGTGCGGGCTGGGCTTAAGGCCTGGGCACAAGTGCGGGCTGGGCTTAAGGCCTGGGCACAAGTGCGGGCTGGGCTTAAGGCCTGGGCACAAGTGCGGGCTGGGCTTAAGGCCTGGGCACAAGTGCGGGCTGGGCTTAAGGCCTGGGCACAAGTGCGGGCTGGGCTTAAGGCCTGGGCACAAGTGCGGGCTGGGCTTAAGGCCTGGGCACAAGTGCGGGCTGGGCTTAAGGCCTGGGCACAAGTGCGGGCTGGGCTTAAGGCCTGGGCACAAGTGCGGGCTGGGCTTTAGGCCGGGGCACAAGTGCGGGCTAGGCTAAAGGCCGGGGCACAAGTGCGGGCTAGGCTAAAGGCCTGGGCACAAGTGCGGGCTAGGCTAAAGGCCGGGGCACAAGTGCGGGCTAGGCTTAAGGCCGGGGCACAAGTGCGGGCTAGGCTTAAGGCCGGGGCACAAGTGCGGGCTAGGCTTAAGGCCTGGGCACAAGTGCGGGCTAGGCTTAAGGCCTGGGCACAAGTGCGGGCTAGGCTTAAGGCCTGAGCCCAAGTGCGGGCTAGGCTTAAGGCCGGGGCACAAGTGCGGGCTAGGCTTAAGGCCGGGGCACAAGTGCGGGCTAGGCTTAAGGCCGGGGCACAAGTGCGGGCTAGGCTTAAGGCCGGGGCACAAGTGCGGGCTAGGCTTAAGGCCGGGGCACAAGTGCGGGCTAGGCTTAAGGCCGGGGCACAAGTGCGAGCAAGGCTTAAGTCCGTGGCACAAGTGTGGGCTAGGCTTAAGGCCTGGGCACAAGTGCGGGCTGGGCTTAAGGCCGGGGCACAAGTGCGGGCTAGGCTTAAGTGCGGCCTAGGCTTAAGGCCGCGGCACAAGTGCGGGCTAGGCTTAAGGCCGGGGCACAAGTGCGGGCTAGGCTTAAGGCCGGGGCACAAGTGCGGGCTAGGCTTAAGGCCGGGGCACAAGTGCGGGCTAGGCTTAAGGCCGGGGCACAAGTGCGGGCTAGGCTTAAGGCCGGGGCACAAGTGCGGGCTAGGCTTAAGGCCGGGGCACAAGTGCTGGCTAGGCTTAAGGCCGGGGCACAAGTGCGGGCTAGGCTTAAAGCCGGGGCACAAGTGCGGGCTAGGCTTAAGGCCTGGGCACAAGTGCGGGCTAGGCTTCAGGCCTGGGCACAAGTGCGGGCTAGGCTTAAGGCCTGGGCACAAGTGCGGGCTAGGCTTAAGGCCTGGGCACAAGTGCGGGCTAGGCTTAAGGCCTGAGCACAAGTGCGGGCTTGGCTTAAGTCCGTGGCACAAGTGCGGGCTAGGCTTAAGGCCGGGGGCACAAGTGCGGGCTAGGCTTAAGGCCGGGGCACAAGTGCGGGCTAGGCTTAAGGCCGGGGCACAAGTGCGGGCTAGGCTTAAGGCCGGGGCACAAGTGCGGGCTAGGCTTAAGGCCGGGGCACAAGTGCGGGCTAGGCTTAAGGCCTGGGCACAAGTGCGGGCTAGGCTTAAGGCCGGGGCACAAGTGCGGGCTACGCTTAAGGCCTGGGCACAAGTGCGGGCTAGGCTTAAGGCCGGGGCACTAGTGCGGGCTAGGCTTAAGGCCTGGGCACAAGTGCGGGCTAGGCTTAAGGCCTGGGCACAAGTGCGGGCTAGGCTTAAGGCCGGGGCACAAGTGCGGGCTAGGCATAAGGCCTGGGCACAAGTGCGGGCTAGGCTTAAGGCCGATGCACAAGTGCGGGCTAGGCTTAAGGCCGGGGCACAAGTGCGGGCTAGGCTTAAGGCCTGGGCACAAGTGCGGGCTAGGCTTATGGCCGGGGCACAAGTGCGGGCAAGGCTTAAGGCCTGGCCACAAGTGCGGGCTAGGCTTAAGGCCGATGCACAAGTGCGGGCTAGGCTTAAGGCCTGGGCACAAGAGCGGGCTAGGCTTAAGGCCTGGGCACAAGTGCGGGCTAGGCTTATGGCCGGGGCACAAGTGCGGGCTAGGCTTAAGGCCTGGCCACAAGTGCGGGCTAGGCTTAAGGCCGGGGCACAAGTGCGGGCTAGGCTTAAGGCCTGGGCACAAGTGCGGGCTAGGCTTATGGCCTGGGCACAAGTGCGGGCTAGGCTTATGGCCTGGGCACAAGTGCGGGCTAGGCTTAAGTCCGTGGCACAAGTGCGGGCTAGGCTTAAGGCCGGGGCACAAGTGCGGGCTAGGCTTAAGGCCGGGGCACAAGTGCGGGCTAGGCTTAAGGCCTGGGCACAAGTGCGGGCTAGGCTTATGGCCGGGGCACAAGGGCGGGCTAGGCTTAAGGCCTGGCCACAAGTGCGGGCTAGGCTTAAGGCCTGGCCACAAGTGCGGGCTAGGCTTAAGGCCGGGGCACAAGTGCGGGCTAGGCTTAAGGCCTGGGCACAAGTGCGGGCTAGGCTTAAGGCCTGGGCACAAGTGCGGGCTAGGCTTATGGCCTGGGCACAAGTGCGGGCTAGGCTTAAGGCCGGGGCACAAGTGCGGGTTAGGCTTAAGGCCGGGGCACAAGTGCGGGCTAGGCTTAAGGCCGGGGCACAAGTGCGGGCTAGGCTTAAGGCCGGGGCACAAGTGCGGGCTAGGCTTAAGGCCGGGGCACAAGTGCGGGCTAGGCTTAAGGCCGGGGCACAAGTGCGGGCTAGGCTTAAGGCCGGGGCACAAGTGCGGGCTAGGCTTAAGGCCGGGGCACAAGTGCGGGCTAGGCTTAAAGCCGGGGCACAAGTGCGGGCTAGGCTTAAGGCCGGGGCACAAGTGTGGGCTAGGCTTAAGGCTGGGGCACAAGTGCAGTGCTGGCTAGGATCAAGGCAGGGGGCACAAGTGCTGGCTAGGCTTAAGGCATGGGCACAAGTGCCAGCTAGGCTTAAGGCCTGGGCACAAGTGCAGGCTAGGCTTAAGGCCTGGGCACAAGTGCAGTGCTGGCTAGGATCAAGGCAAGGGGGCACAAGTGCTGGCTAGGCTTAAGGCATGGGCACAAGTGCTGGCTAGGCTTAAGGCATACAGCTAACTCTTTGCACTCTTTGCATAAAGGGTTAGGCACCCATCGGGGTGAAGAGCTAGCTTTCACCCCTCTACTCTGTACTTGGACATTTAGGACTAGATCCTTTGTTGTACAGTGCGGAGCCTCTCCATAACCCCATGCTCCAAGCGACCAGGAACTTCTTGTCTGTCCTCCGTAAATGGGTAATGCCTTCTTCCCCAATTACAGTCGTGCATGTGCATTCAGACGGGACAAGAGCGAAGAGCATAAAGCTGGCCCTATGTGCATAACCAACATGAAGCTGAAGACAAAAACAAACAAACAAGCATACAAGGGGCTCAAAAGTGCGGGCTGGGCTTAAGGCCTGGGCACAAGTGCGGGCTAGGCTTAAGGACGGGGCACAAGTGCGGGCTAGGCTTAAGGACGGGGCACAAATGCAGTGCTGGCTAGGATCAAGGCAGGGGGGGCACAAGTGCGGGCTAGGCTTAAGGCCGGGGCACAAGTGCGGGCTAGGCTTAAGGACGGGGCACAAGTGCGGGCTAGGCTTAAGGACGGGGCACAAATGCAGTGCTGGCTAGGATCAAGGCAGGGGGGGCACAAGTGCTGGCTAGGCTTAAGGCATGGGCACAAGTGCCAGCTAGGCTTAAGGCCTGGGCACAAGTGCAGGCTAGGCTTAAGGCCTGGGCACAAGTGCAGGCTAGGCTTAAGGCCTGGGCACAAGTGCAGTGCTGGCTAGGATCAAGGCAATGGGGCACAAGTGCTGGCTAGGCTTAAGGCATGGGCACAAGTGCTGGCTAGGCTTAAGGCATACAGCTAACTCTTTGCACTCTTTGCATAAAGGGTTAGGCACCCATAGGGGTGAAGAACTAGCTTTCACCCCTCTACTCTGTACTTGGACATTTAGGACTAGATCCTTTGTTGTACAGTGCGGAGCCTCTCCATAACCCCATGCTCCAAGCGACCAGGCACTTCTTGTCTGTCCTCCGTAAATGGGTAATGCCTTCTTCCCCAATTACAGTCGTGCATGTGCATTCAGACGGGACAAGAGCGAAGAGCATAAAGCTGGCCCTATGTGCATAACCAACATGAAGCTGAAGACAAAAACAAACAAACAAGCATACAAGGGGCTCAAAAGTGCGGGCTGGGCTTAAGGCCTGGGCACAAGTGCGGGCTGGGCTTAAGGCCTGGGCACAAGTGCGGGCTGGGCTTAAGGCCTGGGCACAAGTGCGGGCTGGGCTTAAGGCCTGGGCACAAGTGCGGGCTGGGCTTAAGGCCTCGGCACAAGTGCGGGCTGGGCTTAAGGCCAGGCACAAGTGCGGGCTGGGCTTAAGGCCTGGGCACAAGTGCGGGCTAGGCTTAAGGCCGGGGCACAAGTGCGGGCTAGGCTTAAGGCCGGGGCACAAGTGCGGGCTAAGCTTAAGGCCGGGGCACAAGTGCGGGCTAGGCTTAAGGCCTGGGCACAAGTGCGGGCTAGGCTTAAGGCCTGGGCACAAGTGCGGGCTAGGCTTAAGGCCTGGCCACAAGTGCGGGCTAGGCTTAAGGCCTGGCCACAAGTGCGGGCTAGGCTTAAGGCCTGGGCACAAGTGCGGGCTAGGCTTAAGGCCTGGGCACAAGTGCGGGCTAGGCTTAAGGCCTGGGCACAAGTGCGGGCTAGGCTTAAGGCCGGGGCACAAGTGCGGGCTAGGCTTAAGGACGGGGCACAAGTGCGGGCTAGGCTTAAGGACGGGGCACAAATGCAGTGCTGGCTAGGATCAAGGCAGGGGGGGCACAAGTGCTGGCTAGGCTTAAGGCATGGGCACAAGTGCCAGCTAGGCTTAAGGCCTGGGCACAAGTGCAGGCTAGGCTTAAGGCCTGGGCACAAGTGCAGGCTAGGCTTAAGGCCTGGGCACAAGTGCAGTGCTGGCTAGGATCAAGGCAATGGGGCACAAGTGCTGGCTAGGCTTAAGGCATGGGCACAAGTGCTGGCTAGGCTTAAGGCATACAGCTAACTCTTTGCACTCTTTGCATAAAGGGTTAGGCACCCATAGGGGTGAAGAACTAGCTTTCACCCCTCTACTCTGTACTTGGACATTTAGGACTAGATCCTTTGTTGTACAGTGCGGAGCCTCTCCATAACCCCATGCTCCAAGCGACCAGGCACTTCTTGTCTGTCCTCCGTAAATGGGTAATGCCTTCTTCCCCAATTACAGTCGTGCATGTGCATTCAGACGGGACAAGAGCGAAGAGCATAAAGCTGGCCCTATGTGCATAACCAACATGAAGCTGAAGACAAAAACAAACAAACAAGCATACAAGGGGCTCAAAAGTGCGGGCTGGGCTTAAGGCCTGGGCACAAGTGCGGGCTGGGCTTAAGGCCTGGGCACAAGTGCGGGCTGGGCTTAAGGCCTGGGCACAAGTGCGGGCTGGGCTTAAGGCCTGGGCACAAGTGCGGGCTGGGCTTAAGGCCTGGGCACAAGTGCGGGCTGGGCTTAAGGCCTGGGCACAAGTGCGGGCTGGGCTTAAGGCCTGGGCACAAGTGCGGGCTGGGCTTAAGGCCTGGGCACAAGTGCGGGCTGGGCTTAAGGCCTGGGCACAAGTGCGGGCTGGGCTTAAGGCCTGGGCACAAGTGCGGGCTGGGCTTAAGGCCTGGGCACAAGTGCGGGCTGGGCTTAAGGCCTGGGCACAAGTGCGGGCTGGGCTTAAGGCCTGGGCACAAGTGCGGGCTGGGCTTAAGGCCTGGGCACAAGTGCGGGCTGGGCTTAAGGCCTGGGCACAAGTGCGGGCTGGGCTTAAGGCCTGGGCACAAGTGCGGGCTGGGCTTAAGGCCTGGGCACAAGTGCGGGCTGGGCTTAAGGCCTGGGCACAAGTGCGGGCTGGGCTTAAGGCCTGGGCACAAGTGCGGGCTGGGCTTAAGGCCTGGGCACAAGTGCGGGCTGGGCTTAAGGCCTGGGCACAAGTGCGGGCTGGGCTTAAGGCCTGGGCACAAGTGCGGGCTGGGCTTTAGGCCGGGGCACAAGTGCGGGCTAGGCTAAAGGCCGGGGCACAAGTGCGGGCTAGGCTAAAGGCCTGGGCACAAGTGCGGGCTAGGCTTAAGGCCGGGGCACAAGTGCGGGCTAGGCTTAAGGCCGGGGCACAAGTGCGGGCTAGGCTTAAGGCCGGGGCACAAGTGCGGGCTAGGCTTAAGGCCGGGGCACAAGTGCGGGCTAGGCTTAAGGCCTGGGCACAAGTGCGGGCTAGGCTTAAGGCCTGGGCACAAGTGCGGGCTAGGCTTAAGGCCTGAGCCCAAGTGCGGGCTAGGCTTAAGGCCGGGGCACAAGTGCGGGCTAGGCTTAAGGCCGGGGCACAAGTGCGGGCTAGGCTTAAGGCCGGGGCACAAGTGCGGGCTAGGCTTAAGGCCGGGGCACAAGTGCGGGCTAGGCTTAAGGCCGGGGCACAAGTGCGAGCAAGGCTTAAGTCCGTGGCACAAGTGCGGGCTAGGCTTAAGGCCTGGGCACAAGTGCGGGCTGGGCTTAAGGCCGGGGCACAAGTGCGGGCTAGGCTTAAGTGCGGCCTAGGCTTAAGGCCGCGGCACAAGTGCGGGCTAGGCTTAAGGCCGGGGCACAAGTGCGGGCTAGGCTTAAGGCCGGGGCACAAGTGCGGGCTAGGCTTAAGGCCGGGGCACAAGTGCGGGCAAGGCTTAAGGCCGGGGCACAAGTGCGGGCTAGGCTTAAGGCCGGGGCACAAGTGCGGGCTAGGCTTAAGGCCGGGGCACAAGTGCTGGCTAGGCTTAAGGCCGGGGCACAAGTGCGGGCTAGGCTTAAAGCCGGGGCACAAGTGCGGGCTAGGCTTAAGGCCTGGGCACAAGTGCGGGCTAGGCTTCAGGCCTGGGCACAAGTGCAGGCTAGGCTTAAGGCCTGGGCACAAGTGCGGGCTAGGCTTAAGGCCTGGGCACAAGTGCGGGCTAGGCTTAAGGCCTGAGCACAAGTGCGGGCTTGGCTTAAGTCCGTGGCACAAGTGCGGGCTAGGCTTAAGGCCGGGGGCACAAGTGCGGGCTAGGCTTAAGGCCGGGGCACAAGTGCGGGCTAGGCTTAAGGCCGGGGCACAAGTGCGGGCTAGGCTTAAGGCCGGGGCACAAGTGCGGGCTAGGCTTAAGGCCGGGGCACAAGTGCGGGCTAGGCTTAAGGCCTGGGCACAAGTGCGGGCTAGGCTTAAGGCCGGGGCACAAGTGCGGGCTACGCTTAAGGCCTGGGCACAAGTGCGGGCTAGGCTTAAGGCCGGGGCACTAGTGCGGGCTAGGCTTAAGGCCTGGGCACAAGTGCGGGCTAGGCTTAAGGCCTGGGCACAAGTGCGGGCTAGGCTTAAGGCCGGGGCACAAGTGCGGGCTAGGCATAAGGCCTGGGCACAAGTGCGGGCTAGGCTTAAGGCCGATGCACAAGTGCGGGCTAGGCTTAAGGCCGGGGCACAAGTGCGGGCTAGGCTTAAGGCCTGGGCACAAGTGCGGGCTAGGCTTATGGCCGGGGCACAAGTGCGGGCAAGGCTTAAGGCCTGGCCACAAGTGCGGGCTAGGCTTAAGGCCGATGCACAAGTGCGGGCTAGGCTTAAGGCCTGGGCACAAGAGCGGGCTAGGCTTAAGGCCTGGGCACAAGTGCGGGCTAGGCTTATGGCCGGGGCACAAGTGCGGGCTAGGCTTAAGGCCTGGCCACAAGTGCGGGCTAGGCTTAAGGCCGGGGCACAAGTGCGGGCTAGGCTTAAGGCCTGGGCACAAGTGCGGGCTAGGCTTATGGCCTGGGCACAAGTGCGGGCTAGGCTTATGGCCTGGGCACAAGTGCGGGCTAGGCTTAAGTCCGTGGCACAAGTGCGGGCTAGGCTTAAGGCCGGGGCACAAGTGCGGGCTAGGCTTAAGGCCGGGGCACAAGTGCGGGCTAGGCTTAAGGCCTGGGCACAAGTGCGGGCTAGGCTTATGGCCGGGGCACAAGGGCGGGCTAGGCTTAAGGCCTGGCCACAAGTGCGGGCTAGGCTTAAGGCCTGGCCACAAGTGCGGGCTAGGCTTAAGGCCGGGGCACAAGTGCGGGCTAGGCTTAAGGCCTGGGCACAAGTGCGGGCTAGGCTTAAGGCCTGGGCACAAGTGCGGGCTAGGCTTATGGCCTGGGCACAAGTGCGGGCTAGGCTTAAGGCCGGGGCACAAGTGCGGGTTAGGCTTAAGGCCGGGGCACAAGTGCGGGCTAGGCTTAAGGCCGGGGCACAAGTGCGGGCTAGGCTTAAGGCCGGGGCACAAGTGCGGGCTAGGCTTAAGGCCGGGGCACAAGTGCGGGCTAGGCTTAAGGCCGGGGCACAAGTGCGGGCTAGGCTTAAGGCCGGGGCACAAGTGCGGGCTAGGCTTAAGGCCGGGGCACAAGTGCGGGCTAGGCTTAAAGCCGGGGCACAAGTGCGGGCTAGGCTTAAGGCCGGGGCACAAGTGTGGGCTAGGCTTAAGGCTGGGGCACAAGTGCAGTGCTGGCTAGGATCAAGGCAGGGGGCACAAGTGCTGGCTAGGCTTAAGGCATGGGCACAAGTGCCAGCTAGGCTTAAGGCCTGGGCACAAGTGCAGGCTAGGCTTAAGGCCTGGGCACAAGTGCAGTGCTGGCTAGGATCAAGGCAAGGGGGCACAAGTGCTGGCTAGGCTTAAGGCATGGGCACAAGTGCTGGCTAGGCTTAAGGCATACAGCTAACTCTTTGCACTCTTTGCATAAAGGGTTAGGCACCCATCGGGGTGAAGAGCTAGCTTTCACCCCTCTACTCTGTACTTGGACATTTAGGACTAGATCCTTTGTTGTACAGTGCGGAGCCTCTCCATAACCCCATGCTCCAAGCGACCAGGAACTTCTTGTCTGTCCTCCGTAAATGGGTAATGCCTTCTTCCCCAATTACAGTCGTGCATGTGCATTCAGACGGGACAAGAGCGAAGAGCATAAAGCTGGCCCTATGTGCATAACCAACATGAAGCTGAAGACAAAAACAAACAAACAAGCATACAAGGGGCTCAAAAGTGCGGGCTGGGCTTAAGGCCTGGGCACAAGTGCGGGCTAGGCTTAAGGACGGGGCACAAGTGCGGGCTAGGCTTAAGGACGGGGCACAAATGCAGTGCTGGCTAGGATCAAGGCAGGGGGGGCACAAGTGCGGGCTAGGCTTAAGGCCGGGGCACAAGTGCGGGCTAGGCTTAAGGACGGGGCACAAGTGCGGGCTAGGCTTAAGGACGGGGCACAAATGCAGTGCTGGCTAGGATCAAGGCAGGGGGGGCACAAGTGCTGGCTAGGCTTAAGGCATGGGCACAAGTGCCAGCTAGGCTTAAGGCCTGGGCACAAGTGCAGGCTAGGCTTAAGGCCTGGGCACAAGTGCAGGCTAGGCTTAAGGCCTGGGCACAAGTGCAGTGCTGGCTAGGATCAAGGCAATGGGGCACAAGTGCTGGCTAGGCTTAAGGCATGGGCACAAGTGCTGGCTAGGCTTAAGGCATACAGCTAACTCTTTGCACTCTTTGCATAAAGGGTTAGGCACCCATAGGGGTGAAGAACTAGCTTTCACCCCTCTACTCTGTACTTGGACATTTAGGACTAGATCCTTTGTTGTACAGTGCGGAGCCTCTCCATAACCCCATGCTCCAAGCGACCAGGCACTTCTTGTCTGTCCTCCGTAAATGGGTAATGCCTTCTTCCCCAATTACAGTCGTGCATGTGCATTCAGACGGGACAAGAGCGAAGAGCATAAAGCTGGCCCTATGTGCATAACCAACATGAAGCTGAAGACAAAAACAAACAAACAAGCATACAAGGGGCTCAAAAGTGCGGGCTGGGCTTAAGGCCTGGGCACAAGTGCGGGCTGGGCTTAAGGCCTGGGCACAAGTGCGGGCTGGGCTTAAGGCCTGGGCACAAGTGCGGGCTGGGCTTAAGGCCTGGGCACAAGTGCGGGCTGGGCTTAAGGCCTGGGCACAAGTGCGGGCTGGGCTTAAGGCCTGGGCACAAGTGCGGGCTGGGCTTAAGGCCTGGGCACAAGTGCGGGCTGGGCTTAAGGCCTGGGCACAAGTGCGGGCTGGGCTTAAGGCCAGGGCACAAGTGCGGGCTGGGCTTAAGGCCTGGGCACAAGTGCGGGCTGGGCTTAAGGCCTGGACACAAGTGCGGGCTGGGCTTAAGGCCTGGGCACAAGTGCGGGCTGGGCTTAAGGCCTGGGCACAAGTGCGGGCTGGGCTTAAGGCCTGGGCACAAGTGCGGGCTGGGCTTAAGGCCTGGGCACAAGTGCGGGCTGGGCTTAAGGCCTGGGCACAAGTGCGGGCTGGGCTTAAGGCCTGGGCACAAGTGCGGGCTGGGCTTCAGGCCTGGGCACAAGTGCGGGCTGGGCTTAAGGCCTGGGCACAAGTGCGGGCTGGGCTTAAGGCCTGGGCACAAGTGCGGGCTGGGCTTAAGGCCTGGGCACAAGTGCGGGCTGGGCTTAAGGCCTGGGCACAAGTGCGGGCTGGGCTTAAGGCCTGGGCACAAGTGCGGGCTGGGCTTAAGGCCTGGGCACAAGTGCGGGCTGGGCTTAAGGCCTGGGCACAAGTGCGGGCTGGGCTTAAGGCCTGGGCACAAGTGCGGGCTGGGCTTTAGGCCGGGGCACAAGTGCGGGCTAGGCTAAAGGCCGGGGCACAAGTGCGGGCTAGGCTAAAGGCCTGGGCACAAGTGCGGGCTAGGCTTAAGGCCGGGGCACAAGTGCGGGCTAGGCTTAAGGCCGGGGCACAAGTGCGGGCTAGGCTTAAGGCCGGGGCACAAGTGCGGGCTAGGCTTAAGGCCGGGGCACAAGTGCGGGCTAGGCTTAAGGCCGGGGCACAAGTGCGGGCTAGGCTTAAGGCCGGGGCACAAGTGCGGGCTAGGCTTAAGGCCGGGGCACAAGTGCGGGCTAGGCTTAAGGCCTGGGCACAAGTGCGGGCTAGGCTTAAGGCCTGAGCCCAAGTGCGGGCTAGGCTTAAGGCCGGGGCACAAGTGCGGGCTAGGCTTAAGGCCGGGGCACAAGTGCGGGCTAGGCTTAAGGCCGGGGCACAAGTGCGGGCTAGGCTTAAGGCCGGGGCACAAGTGCGGGCTAGGCTTAAGGCCGGGGCACAAGTGCGAGCAAGGCTTAAGTCCGTGGCACAAGTGCGGGCTAGGCTTAAGGCCTGGGCACAAGTGCGGGCTGGGCTTAAGGCCGGGGCACAAGTGCGGGCTAGGCTTAAGTGCGGCCTAGGCTTAAGGCCGCGGCACAAGTGCGGGCTAGGCTTAAGGCCGGGGCACAAGTGCGGGCTAGGCTTAAGGCCGGGGCACAAGTGCGGGCTAGGCTTAAGGCCGGGGCACAAGTGCGGGCTAGGCTTAAGGCCGGGGCACAAGTGCGGGCTAGGCTTAAGGCCGGGGCACAAGTGCGGGCTAGGCTTAAGGCCGGGGCACAAGTGCTGGCTAGGCTTAAGGCCGGGGCACAAGTGCGGGCTAGGCTTAAAGCCGGGGCACAAGTGCGGGCTAGGCTTAAGGCCTGGGCACAAGTGCGGGCTAGGCTTCAGGCCTGGGCACAAGTGCGGGCTAGGCTTAAGGCCTGGGCACAAGTGCGGGCTAGGCTTAAGGCCTGGGCACAAGTGCGGGCTAGGCTTAAGGCCTGAGCACAAGTGCGGGCTTGGCTTAAGTCCGTGGCACAAGTGCGGGCTAGGCTTAAGGCCGGGGCACAAGTGCTGGCTAGGCTTAAGGCCGGGGCACAAGTGCGGGCTAGGCTTAAAGCCGGGGCACAAGTGCGGGCTAGGCTTAAGGCCGGGGCACAAGTGCGGGCTACGCTTAAGGCCTGGGCACAAGTGCGGGCTAGGCTTAAGGCCGGGGCACTAGTGCGGGCTAGGCTTAAGGCCTGGGCACAAGTGCGGGCTAGGCTTAAGGCCTGGGCACAAGTGCGGGCTAGGCTTAAGGCCGGGGCACAAGTGCGTGCTAGGCATAAGGCCTGGGCACAAGTGCGGGCTAGGCTTAAGGCCGATGCACAAGTGCGGGCTAGGCTTAAGGCCGGGGCACAAGTGCGGGCTAGGCTTAAGGCCTGGGCACAAGTGCGGGCTAGGCTTATGGCCGGGGCACAAGTGCGGGCAAGGCTTAAGGCCTGGCCAAAAGTGCGGGCTAGGCTTAAGGCCGATGCACAAGTGCGGGCTAGGCTTAAGGCCTGGGCACAAGAGCGGGCTAGGCTTAAGGCCTGGGCACAAGTGCGGGCTAGGCTTATGGCCGGGGCACAAGTGCGGGCAAGGCTTAAGGCCTGGCCACAAGTGCGGGCTAGGCTTAAGGCCTGGCCACAAGTGCGGGCTAGGCTTAAGGCCGGGGCACAAGTGCGGGCTAGGCTTAAGGCCTGGGCACAAGTGCGGGCTAGGCTTATGGCCTGGGCACAAGTGCGGGCTAGGCTTATGGCCTGGGCACAAGTGCGGGCTAGGCTTAAGTCCGTGGCACAAGTGCGGGCTAGGCTTAAGGCCGGGGCACAAGTGCGGGCTAGGCTTAAGGCCGGGGCACAAGTGCGGGCTAGGCTTAAGGCCTGGGCACAAGTGCGGGCTAGGCTTATGGCCGGGGCACAAGGGCGGGCTAGGCTTAAGGCCTGGCCACAAGTGCGGGCTAGGCTTAAGGCCTGGCCACAAGTGCGGGCTAGGCTTAAGGCCGGGGCACAAGTGCGGGCTAGGCTTAAGGCCTGGGCACAAGTGCGGGCTAGGCTTAAGGCCTGGGCACAAGTGCGGGCTAGGCTTATGGCCTGGGCACAAGTGCGGGCTAGGCTTAAGGCCGGGGCACAAGTGCGGGTTAGGCTTAAGGCCGGGGCACAAGTGCGGGCTAGGCTTAAGGCCGGGGCACAAGTGCGGGCTAGGCTTAAGGCCGGGGCACAAGTGCGGGCTAGGCTTAAGGCCGGGGCACAAGTGCGGGCTAGGCTTAAGGCCGGGGCACAAGTGCGGGCTAGGCTTAAGGCCGGGGCACAAGTGCGGGCTAGGCTTAAGGCCGGGGCACAAGTGCGGGCTAGGCTTAAGGCCGGGGCACAAGTGCGGGCTAGGCTTAAAGCCGGGGCACAAGTGCGGGCTAGGCTTAAGGCCGGGGCACAAGTGTGGGCTAGGCTTAAGGCTGGGGCACAAGTGCAGTGCTGGCTAGGATCAAGGCAGGGGGCACAAGTGCTGGCTAGGCTTAAGGCATGGGCACAAGTGCCAGCTAGGCTTAAGGCCTGGGCACAAGTGCAGGCTAGGCTTAAGGCCTGGGCACAAGTGCAGTGCTGGCTAGGATCAAGGCAAGGGGGCACAAGTGCTGGCTAGGCTTAAGGCATGGGCACAAGTGCTGGCTAGGCTTAAGGCATACAGCTAACTCTTTGCACTCTTTGCATAAAGGGTTAGGCACCCATCGGGGTGAAGAGCTAGCTTTCACCCCTCTACTCTGTACTTGGACATTTAGGACTAGATCCTTTGTTGTACAGTGCGGAGCCTCTCCATAACCCCATGCTCCAAGCGACCAGGAACTTCTTGTCTGTCCTCCGTAAATGGGTAATGCCTTCTTCCCCAATTACAGTCGTGCATGTGCATTCAGACGGGACAAGAGCGAAGAGCATAAAGCTGACCCTATGTGCATAACCAACATGAAGCTGAAGACAAAAACAAACAAACAAGCATACAAGGGGCTCAAAAGTGCGGGCTGGGCTTAAGGCCTGGGCACAAGTGCGGGCTGGGCTTAAGGCCTGGGCACAAGTGCGGGCTAGGCTTAAGGCCTGGGCACAAGTGCGGGCTAGGCTTAAGGCCGATGCACAAGTGCGGGCTAGGCTTAAGGCCGGGGCACAAGTGCGGGCTAGGCTTAAGGCCTGGGCACAAGTGCGGGCTAGGCTTATGGCCGGGGCACAAGTGCGGGCAAGGCTTAAGGCCTGGCCACAAGTGCGGGCTAGGCTTAAGGCCTGGCCACAAGTGCGGGCTAGGCTTAAGGCCGGGGCACAAGTGCGGGCTAGGCTTAAGGCCTGGGCACAAGTGCGGGCTAGGCTTAAGGCCTGGGCACAAGTGCGGGCTAGGCTTATGGCCTGGGCACAAGTGCGGGCTAGGCTTAAGTCCGTGGCACAAGTGCGGGCTAGGCTTAAGTCCGTGGCACAAGTGCGGGCTAGGCTTAAGGCCGGGGCACAAGTGCGGGCTAGGCTTAAGGCCGGGGCACAAGTGCGGGCTAGGCTTAAGGCCGGGGCACAAGTGCGGGCTAGGCTTAAGGCCGGGGCACAAGTGCGGGCTAGGCTTAAGGCCGGGGCACAAGTGCGGGCTAGGCTTAAGGCCGGGGCACAAGTGCGGGCTAGGCTTAAGGCCTGGGCACAAGTGCGGGCTAGGCTTAAGGCCTGGGCACAAGTGCGGGCTAGGCTTATGGCCTGGGCACAAGTGCGGGCTAGGCTTAAGGCCTGGGCACAAGTGCGGGCTAGGCTTAAGGCCTGGGCACAAGTGCGGGCTAGGCTTAAGGCCGGGGCACAAGTGCGGGCTAGGCTTAAGGCCTGGGCACAAGTGCGGGCTAGGCTTATGGCCGGGGCACAAGGGCGGGCTAGGCTTAAGGCCTGGCCACAAGTGCGGGCTAGGCTTAAGGCCTGGCCACAAGTGCGGGCTAGGCTTAAGGCCTGGGCACAAGTGCGGGCTAGGCTTAAGGCCTGGGCACAAGTGCGGGCTAGGCTTAAGGCCTGAGCACAAGTGTGGGCTTGGCTTAAGTCCGTGGCACAAGTGCGGGCTAGGCTTAAGGCCGGGGGCACAAGTGCGGGCTAGGCTTAAGGCCGGGGCACAAGTGCGGGCTAGGCTTAAGGCCGGGGCACAAGTGCGGGCTAGGCTTAAGGCCGGGGCACAAGTGCGGGCTAGGCTTAAGGCCGGGGCACAAGTGCGGGCTAGGCTTAAGGCCTGGGCACAAGTGCGGGCTAGGCTTAAGGCCGGGGCACAAGTGCGGGCTACGCTTAAGGCCTGGGCACAAGTGCGGGCTAGGCTTAAGGCCGGGGCACTAGTGCGGGCTAGGCTTAAGGCCTGGGCACAAGTGCGGGCTAGGCTTAAGGCCGGGGAACAAGTGCGGGCTAGGCTTAAGGCCGGGGCACAAGTGCGGGCTAGGCTTAAGGCCGGGGCACAAGTGCGAGCAAGGCTTAAGTCCGTGGCACAAGTGCGGGCTAGGCTTAAGGCCTGGGCACAAGTGCGGGCTGGGCTTAAGGCCGGGGCACAAGTGCGGGCTAGGCTTAAGTGCGGCCTAGGCTTAAGGCCGCGGCACAAGTGCGGGCTAGGCTTAAGGCCGGGGCACAAGTGCGGGCTAGGCTTAAGGCCGGGGCACAAGTGCGGGCTAGGCTTAAGGCCGGGGCACAAGTGCGGGCTAGGCTTAAGGCCGGGGCACAAGTGCGGGCTAGGCTTAAGGCCGGGGCACAAGTGCGGGCTAGGCTTAAGGCCGGGGCACAAGTGCTGGCTAGGCTTAAGGCCGGGGCACAAGTGCGGGCTAGGCTTAAAGCCGGGGCACAAGTGCGGGCTAGGCTTAAGGCCTGGGCACAAGTGCGGGCTAGGCTTCAGGCCTGGGCACAAGTGCGGGCTAGGCTTAAGGCCTGGGCACAAGTGCGGGCTAGGCTTAAGGCCTGGGCACAAGTGCGGGCTAGGCTTAAGGCCTGAGCACAAGTGCGGGCTTGGCTTAAGTCCGTGGCACAAGTGCGGGCTAGGCTTAAGGCCGGGGGCACAAGTGCGGGCTAGGCTTAAGGCCGGGGCACAAGTGCGGGCTAGGCTTAAGGCCGGGGCACAAGTGCGGGCTAGGCTTAAGGCCGGGGCACAAGTGCGGGCTAGGCTTAAGGCCGGGGCACAAGTGCGGGCTAGGCTTAAGGCCTGGGCACAAGTGCGGGCTAGGCTTAAGGCCGGGGCACAAGTGCGGGCTACGCTTAAGGCCTGGGCACAAGTGCGGGCTAGGCTTAAGGCCGGGGCACTAGTGCGGGCTAGGCTTAAGGCCTGGGCACAAGTGCGGGCTAGGCTTAAGGCCTGGGCACAAGTGCGGGCTAGGCTTAAGGCCGGGGCACAAGTGCGGGCTAGGCATAAGGCCTGGGCACAAGTGCGGGCTAGGCTTAAGGCCGATGCACAAGTGCGGGCTAGGCTTAAGGCCGGGGCACAAGTGCGGGCTAGGCTTAAGGCCTGGGCACAAGTGCGGGCTAGGCTTATGGCCGGGGCACAAGTGCGGGCAAGGCTTAAGGCCTGGCCACAAGTGCGGGCTAGGCTTAAGGCCGATGCACAAGTGCGGGCTAGGCTTAAGGCCTGGGCACAAGAGCGGGCTAGGCTTAAGGCCTGGGCACAAGTGCGGGCTAGGCTTATGGCCGGGGCACAAGTGCGGGCAAGGCTTAAGGCCTGGCCACAAGTGCGGGCTAGGCTTAAGGCCTGGCCACAAGTGCGGGCTAGGCTTAAGGCCGGGGCACAAGTGCGGGCTAGGCTTAAGGCCTGGGCACAAGTGCGGGCTAGGCTTATGGCCTGGGCACAAGTGCGGGCTAGGCTTATGGCCTGGGCACAAGTGCGGGCTAGGCTTAAGTCCGTGGCACAAGTGCGGGCTAGGCTTAAGGCCGGGGCACAAGTGCGGGCTAGGCTTAAGGCCGGGGCACAAGTGCGGGCTAGGCTTAAGGCCTGGGCACAAGTGCGGGCTAGGCTTATGGCCGGGGCACAAGGGCGGGCTAGGCTTAAGGCCTGGCCACAAGTGCGGGCTAGGCTTAAGGCCTGGCCACAAGTGCGGGCTAGGCTTAAGGCCGGGGCACAAGTGCGGGCTAGGCTTAAGGCCTGGGCACAAGTGCGGGCTAGGCTTAAGGCCTGGGCACAAGTGCGGGCTAGGCTTATGGCCTGGGCACAAGTGCGGGCTAGGCTTAAGGCCGGGGCACAAGTGCGGGTTAGGCTTAAGGCCGGGGCACAAGTGCGGGCTAGGCTTAAGGCCGGGGCACAAGTGCGGGCTAGGCTTAAGGCCGGGGCACAAGTGCGGGCTAGGCTTAAGGCCGGGGCACAAGTGCGGGCTAGGCTTAAGGCCGGGGCACAAGTGCGGGCTAGGCTTAAGGCCGGGGCACAAGTGCGGGCTAGGCTTAAGGCCGGGGCACAAGTGCGGGCTAGGCTTAAAGCCGGGGCACAAGTGCGGGCTAGGCTTAAGGCCGGGGCACAAGTGTGGGCTAGGCTTAAGGCTGGGGCACAAGTGCAGTGCTGGCTAGGATCAAGGCAGGGGGCACAAGTGCTGGCTAGGCTTAAGGCATGGGCACAAGTGCCAGCTAGGCTTAAGGCCTGGGCACAAGTGCAGGCTAGGCTTAAGGCCTGGGCACAAGTGCAGTGCTGGCTAGGATCAAGGCAAGGGGGCACAAGTGCTGGCTAGGCTTAAGGCATGGGCACAAGTGCTGGCTAGGCTTAAGGCATACAGCTAACTCTTTGCACTCTTTGCATAAAGGGTTAGGCACCCATCGGGGTGAAGAGCTAGCTTTCACCCCTCTACTCTGTACTTGGACATTTAGGACTAGATCCTTTGTTGTACAGTGCGGAGCCTCTCCATAACCCCATGCTCCAAGCGACCAGGAACTTCTTGTCTGTCCTCCGTAAATGGGTAATGCCTTCTTCCCCAATTACAGTCGTGCATGTGCATTCAGACGGGACAAGAGCGAAGAGCATAAAGCTGGCCCTATGTGCATAACCAACATGAAGCTGAAGACAAAAACAAACAAACAAGCATACAAGGGGCTCAAAAGTGCGGGCTGGGCTTAAGGCCTGGGCACAAGTGCGGGCTGGGCTTAAGGCCTGGGCACAAGTGCGGGCTAGGCTTAAGGCCTGGGCACAAGTGCGGGCTAGGCTTAAGGCCGATGCACAAGTGCGGGCTAGGCTTAAGGCCGGGGCACAAGTGCGGGCTAGGCTTAAGGCCTGGGCACAAGTGCGGGCTAGGCTTATGGCCGGGGCACAAGTGCGGGCAAGGCTTAAGGCCTGGCCACAAGTGCGGGCTAGGCTTAAGGCCTGGCCACAAGTGCGGGCTAGGCTTAAGGCCGGGGCACAAGTGCGGGCTAGGCTTAAGGCCTGGGCACAAGTGCGGGCTAGGCTTAAGGCCTGGGCACAAGTGCGGGCTAGGCTTATGGCCTGGGCACAAGTGCGGGCTAGGCTTAAGTCCGTGGCACAAGTGCGGGCTAGGCTTAAGTCCGTGGCACAAGTGCGGGCTAGGCTTAAGGCCGGGGCACAAGTGCGGGCTAGGCTTAAGGCCGGGGCACAAGTGCGGGCTAGGCTTAAGGCCGGGGCACAAGTGCGGGCTAGGCTTAAGGCCGGGGCACAAGTGCGGGCTAGGCTTAAGGCCGGGGCACAAGTGCGGGCTAGGCTTAAGGCCTGGGCACAAGTGCGGGCTAGGCTTAAGGCCTGGGCACAAGTGCGGGCTAGGCTTATGGCCTGGGCACAAGTGCGGGCTAGGCTTAAGGCCTGGGCACAAGTGCGGGCTAGGCTTAAGGCCTGGGCACAAGTGCGGGCTAGGCTTAAGGCCGGGGCACAAGTGCGGGCTAGGCTTAAGGCCTGGGCACAAGTGCGGGCTAGGCTTATGGCCGGGGCACAAGGGCGGGCTAGGCTTAAGGCCTGGCCACAAGTGCGGGCTAGGCTTAAGGCCTGGCCACAAGTGCGGGCTAGGCTTAAGGCCTGGGCACAAGTGCGGGCTAGGCTTAAGGCCTGGGCACAAGTGCGGGCTAGGCTTAAGGCCTGAGCACAAGTGTGGGCTTGGCTTAAGTCCGTGGCACAAGTGCGGGCTAGGCTTAAGGCCGGGGGCACAAGTGCGGGCTAGGCTTAAGGCCGGGGCACAAGTGCGGGCTAGGCTTAAGGCCGGGGCACAAGTGCGGGCTAGGCTTAAGGCCGGGGCACAAGTGCGGGCTAGGCTTAAGGCCGGGGCACAAGTGCGGGCTAGGCTTAAGGCCTGGGCACAAGTGCGGGCTAGGCTTAAGGCCGGGGCACAAGTGCGGGCTACGCTTAAGGCCTGGGCACAAGTGCGGGCTAGGCTTAAGGCCGGGGCACTAGTGCGGGCTAGGCTTAAGGCCTGGGCACAAGTGCGGGCTAGGCTTAAGGCCGGGGCTCAAGTGCGGGCTAGGCTTAAGGCCTGGGCACAAGTGCAGTGCTGGCTAGGATCAAGGCAGGGGGCACAAGTGCTGGCTAGGCTTAAGGCATGGGCACAAGTGCCAGCTAGGCTTAAGGCCTGGGCACAAGTGCAGGCTAGGCTTAAGGCCTGGGCACAAGTGCAGGCTAGGCTTAAGGCCTGGGCACAAGTGCAGTGCTGGCTAGGATCAAGGCAAGGGGGCACAAGTGCTGGCTAGGCTTAAGGCCTGGGCACAAGTGCAGGCTAGGCTTAAGGCCTGGGCACAAGTGCAGGCTAGGCTTAAGGCCTGGGCACAAGTGCAGTGCTGGCTAGGATCAAGGCAAGGGGGCACAAGTGCTGGCTAGGCTTAAGGCATGGGCACAAGTGCTGGCTAGGCTTAAGGCATACAGCTAACTCTTTGCACTCTTTGCATAAAGGGTTAGGCACCCATAGGGGTGAAGAGCTAGCTTTCACCCCTCTACTCTGTACTTGGACATTTAGGACTAGATCCTTTGTTGTACAGTGCGGAGCCTCTCCATAACCCCATGCTCCAAGCGACCAGGCACTTCTTGTCTGTCCTCCGTAAATGGGTAATGCCTTCTTCCCCAATTACAGTCGTGCATGTGCATTCAGACGGGACAAGAGTGAAGAGCATAAAGCTGGCCCTATGTGCATAACCAACATGAAGCTGAAGACAAAAACAAACAAACAAGCATACAAGGGGCTCAAAAGTGCGGGCTGGGCTTAAGGCCTGGGCACAAGTGCGGGCTGGGCTTAAGGCCTGGGCACAAGTGCGGGCTGGGCTTAAGGCCTGGGCACAAGTGCGGGCTGGGCTTAAGGCCTGGGCACAAGTGCGGGCTGGGCTTAAGGCCTGGGCACAAGTGCGGGCTGGGCTTAAGGCCTGGGCACAAGTGCGGGCTGGGCTTAAGGCCTGGGCACAAGTGCGGGCTGGGCTTAAGGCCTGGGCACAAGTGCGGGCTGGGCTTAAGGCCTGGGCACAAGTGCGGGCTGGGCTTAAGGCCTGGGCACAAGTGCGGGCTGGGCTTAAGGCCTGGGCACAAGTGCGGGCTGGGCTTAAGGCCTGGGCACAAGTGCGGGCTGGGCTTAAGGCCTGGGCACAAGTGCGGGCTGGGCTTAAGGCCTGGGCACAAGTGCGGGCTGGGCTTAAGGCCTGGGCACAAGTGCGGGCTGGGCTTAAGGCCGGGCACAAGTGCGGGCTGGGCTTAAGGCCTGGGCACAAGTGCGGGCTGGGCTTAAGGCCTGGGCACAAGTGCGGGCTGGGCTTAAGGCCTGGGCACAAGTGCGGGCTGGGCTTAAGGCCTGGGCACAAGTGCGGGCTGGGCTTTAGGCCGGGGCACAAGTGCGGGCTAGGCTAAAGGCCGGGGCACAAGTGCGGGCTAGGCTAAAGGCCGGGGCACAAGTGCGGGCTAGGCTTAAGGCCGGGGCACAAGTGCGGGCTAGGCTTAAGGCCGGGGGCACAAGTGCGGGCTAGGCTTAAGGCCGGGGCACAAGTGCGGGCTAGGCTTAAGGCCGGGGCACAAGTGCGGGCTAGGCTTAAGGCCGGGGCTCAAGTGCGGGCTAGGCTTAAGGCCTGGGCACAAGTGCGGGCTAGGCTTAAGGTCTGGGCACAAGTGCGGGCTAGGCTTAAGGCCTGGGCACAAGTGCGGGCTAGGCTTAAGGCCGGGGCACAAGTGCGGGCTAGGCTTAAGGCCGGGGCACAAGTGCGGGCTAGGCTTAAGGCCGGGGCACAAGTGCGGGCAAGGCTTAAGGCCGGGGCACAAGTGCGGGCTAGGCTTAAGGCCGGGGCACAAGTGCGGGCTAGGCTTAAGGCCGGGGCACAAGTGCGGGCTAGGCTTAAGGCCGGGGCACAAGTGCAGGCTAGGCTTAAGGCCTGGGCACAAGTGCAGGCTAGGCTTAAGGCCTGGGCACAAGTGCGGGCTTGGCTTAATTCCATGGCACAAGTGCGGGCTAGGCTAAAGGCCTGGGCACAAGTGCGGGCTAGGCTTAAGGCCGGGGCACAAGTGCGGGCTAGGCTTAAGGCCGGGGCACAAGTGCGGGCTAGGCTTAAGGCCGGGGCACAAGTGCGGGCTAGGCTTAAGGCCGGGGCACAAGTGCGGGCTAGGCTTAAGGCCGGGGCACAAGTGCGGGCTAGGCTTAAGGCCGGGGCACAAGTGCGGGCTAGGCTTCAGGCCGGGGCACAAGTGCGGGCTAGGCTTAAGGCCGGGGCACAAGTGCGGGCTAGGCTTAAGGCCGGGGCACAAGTGCGGGCTTGGCTTAAGGCCGGGGCACAAGTGCGGGCTAGGCTTAAGGCCGGGGCACAAGTGCGGGCTAGGCTTATGGCCGGGGCACAAGTGCGGGCTAGGCTTAAGGCCGGGGCACAAGTGCGGGCTAGGCTTAAGGCCGGGGCACAAGTGCGGGCTAGGCTTAAGGCCGGGGCACAAGTGCGGGCTAGGCTTAAGGCCGGGGCACAAGTGCGGGCTAGGCTTAAGGCCGGGGCACAAGTGCGGGCTAGGCTTCAGGCCGGGGCACAAGTGCGGGCTAGGCTTAAGGCCGGGGCACAAGTGCGGGCTAGGCTTAAGGCCGGGGCACAAGTGCGGGCTTGGCTTAAGGCCGGGGCACAAGTGCGGGCTAGGCTTAAGGCCGGGGCACAAGTGCGGGCTAGGCTTATGGCCGGGGCACAAGTGCGGGCTAGGCTTATGGCCGGGGCACAAGTGCGGGCTAGGCTTAAGGCCGCGGCACAAGTGCGGGCTAGGCTTAAGGCCGCGGCACAAATGCGGGCTAGGCTTAAGGCCGGGGCACAAGTGCGGGCTAGGCTTAAGGCCGGGGCACAAGTGCGGGCTAGGCTTAAGGCCGGGGCACAAGTGCGGGCTAGGCTTAAGGCCGGGGCACAAGTGCGGGCTAGGCTTAAGGCCGGGGCACAAGTGCGGGCTAGGCTTAAGGCCGGGGCACAAGTGCGGGCTAGGCTTAAGGCCTGGGCACAAGTGCGGGCTAGGCTTAAGGCCTGGGCACAAGTGCGGGCTAGGCTTAAGGCCTGGGCACAAGTGCAGGCTAGGCTTAAGGCCTGGGCACAAGTGCGGGCTTGGCTTAATTCCATGGCACAAGTGCGGGCTAGGCTTAAGGCCGGGGGCACAAGTGCGGGCTAGGCTTAAGGCCGGGGCACAAGTGCGGGCTAGGCTTAAGGCCGGGGCACAAGTGCGGGCTAGGCTTAGGGCCGGGGCACAAGTGCGGGCTAGGCTTAAGGCTGGGGCACAAGTGCAGTGCTGGCTAGGATCAAGGCAGGGGGCACAAGTGCTGGCTAGGCTTAAGGCATGGGCACAAGTGCCAGCTAGGCTTAAGGCCTGGGCACAAGTGCAGGCTAGGCTTAAGGCCTGGGCACAAGTGCAGTGCTGGCTAGGATCAAGGCAAGGGGGCACAAGTGCTGGCTAGGCTTAAGGCATGGGCACAAGTGCTGGCTAGGCTTAAGGCATACAGCTAACTCTTTGCACTCTTTGCATAAAGGGTTAGGCACCCATCGGGGTGAAGAGCTAGCTTTCACCCCTCTACTCTGTACTTGGACATTTAGGACTAGATCCTTTGTTGTACAGTGCGGAGCCTCTCCATAACCCCATGCTCCAAGCGACCAGGAACTTCTTGTCTGTCCTCCGTAAATGGGTAATGCCTTCTTCCCCAATTACAGTCGTGCATGTGCATTCAGACGGGACAAGAGCGAAGAGCATAAAGCTGACCCTATGTGCATAACCAACATGAAGCTGAAGACAAAAACAAACAAACAAGCATACAAGGGGCTCAAAAGTGCGGGCTGGGCTTAAGGCCTGGGCACAAGTGCGGGCTGGGCTTAAGGCCTGGGCACAAGTGCGGGCTAGGCTTAAGGCCTGGGCACAAGTGCGGGCTAGGCTTAAGGCCGATGCACAAGTGCGGGCTAGGCTTAAGGCCGGGGCACAAGTGCGGGCTAGGCTTAAGGCCTGGGCACAAGTGCGGGCTAGGCTTATGGCCGGGGCACAAGTGCGGGCAAGGCTTAAGGCCTGGCCACAAGTGCGGGCTAGGCTTAAGGCCTGGCCACAAGTGCGGGCTAGGCTTAAGGCCGGGGCACAAGTGCGGGCTAGGCTTAAGGCCTGGGCACAAGTGCGGGCTAGGCTTAAGGCCTGGGCACAAGTGCGGGCTAGGCTTATGGCCTGGGCACAAGTGCGGGCTAGGCTTAAGTCCGTGGCACAAGTGCGGGCTAGGCTTAAGTCCGTGGCACAAGTGCGGGCTAGGCTTAAGGCCGGGGCACAAGTGCGGGCTAGGCTTAAGGCCGGGGCACAAGTGCGGGCTAGGCTTAAGGCCGGGGCACAAGTGCGGGCTAGGCTTAAGGCCGGGGCACAAGTGCGGGCTAGGCTTAAGGCCGGGGCACAAGTGCGGGCTAGGCTTAAGGCCGGGGCACAAGTGCGGGCTAGGCTTAAGGCCTGGGCACAAGTGCGGGCTAGGCTTAAGGCCTGGGCACAAGTGCGGGCTAGGCTTATGGCCTGGGCACAAGTGCGGGCTAGGCTTAAGGCCTGGGCACAAGTGCGGGCTAGGCTTAAGGCCTGGGCACAAGTGCGGGCTAGGCTTAAGGCCGGGGCACAAGTGCGGGCTAGGCTTAAGGCCTGGGCACAAGTGCGGGCTAGGCTTATGGCCGGGGCACAAGGGCGGGCTAGGCTTAAGGCCTGGCCACAAGTGCGGGCTAGGCTTAAGGCCTGGCCACAAGTGCGGGCTAGGCTTAAGGCCTGGGCACAAGTGCGGGCTAGGCTTAAGGCCTGGGCACAAGTGCGGGCTAGGCTTAAGGCCTGAGCACAAGTGTGGGCTTGGCTTAAGTCCGTGGCACAAGTGCGGGCTAGGCTTAAGGCCGGGGGCACAAGTGCGGGCTAGGCTTAAGGCCGGGGCACAAGTGCGGGCTAGGCTTAAGGCCGGGGCACAAGTGCGGGCTAGGCTTAAGGCCGGGGCACAAGTGCGGGCTAGGCTTAAGGCCGGGGCACAAGTGCGGGCTAGGCTTAAGGCCTGGGCACAAGTGCGGGCTAGGCTTAAGGCCGGGGCACAAGTGCGGGCTACGCTTAAGGCCTGGGCACAAGTGCGGGCTAGGCTTAAGGCCGGGGCACTAGTGCGGGCTAGGCTTAAGGCCTGGGCACAAGTGCGGGCTAGGCTTAAGGCCGGGGAACAAGTGCGGGCTAGGCTTAAGGCCGGGGCACAAGTGCGGGCTAGGCTTAAGGCCGGGGCACAAGTGCGGGCTAGGCTTAAGGCCTGGGCACAAGTGCGGGCTAGGCTTAAGGCCTGAGCACAAGTGCGGGCTTGGCTTAAGTCCGTGGCACAAGTGCGGGCTAGGCTTAAGGCCGGGGGCACAAGTGCGGGCTAGGCTTAAGGCCGGGGCACAAGTGCGGGCTAGGCTTAAGGCCGGGGCACAAGTGCGGGCTAGGCTTAAGGCCGGGGCACAAGTGCGGGCTAGGCTTAAGGCCGGGGCACAAGTGCGGGCTAGGCTTAAGGCCTGGGCACAAGTGCGGGCTAGGCTTAAGGCCGGGGCACAAGTGCGGGCTACGCTTAAGGCCTGGGCACAAGTGCGGGCTAGGCTTAAGGCCGGGGCACTAGTGCGGGCTAGGCTTAAGGCCTGGGCACAAGTGCGGGCTAGGCTTAAGGCCTGGGCACAAGTGCGGGCTAGGCTTAAGGCCGGGGCACAAGTGCGGGCTAGGCATAAGGCCTGGGCACAAGTGCGGGCTAGGCTTAAGGCCGATGCACAAGTGCGGGCTAGGCTTAAGGCCGGGGCACAAGTGCGGGCTGGGCTTAAGGCCTGGGCACAAGTGCGGGCTAGGCTTATGGCCGGGGCACAAGTGCGGGCAAGGCTTAAGGCCTGGCCACAAGTGCGGGCTAGGCTTAAGGCCGATGCACAAGTGCGGGCTAGGCTTAAGGCCTGGGCACAAGAGCGGGCTAGGCTTAAGGCCTGGGCACAAGTGCGGGCTAGGCTTATGGCCGGGGCACAAGTGCGGGCAAGGCTTAAGGCCTGGCCACAAGTGCGGGCTAGGCTTAAGGCCTGGCCACAAGTGCGGGCTAGGCTTAAGGCCGGGGCACAAGTGCGGGCTAGGCTTAAGGCCTGGGCACAAGTGCGGGCTAGGCTTATGGCCTGGGCACAAGTGCGGGCTAGGCTTATGGCCTGGGCACAAGTGCGGGCTAGGCTTAAGTCCGTGGCACAAGTGCGGGCTAGGCTTAAGGCCGGGGCACAAGTGCGGGCTAGGCTTAAGGCCGGGGCACAAGTGCGGGCTAGGCTTAAGGCCTGGGCACAAGTGCGGGCTAGGCTTATGGCCGGGGCACAAGGGCGGGCTAGGCTTAAGGCCTGGCCACAAGTGCGGGCTAGGCTTAAGGCCTGGCCACAAGTGCGGGCTAGGCTTAAGGCCGGGGCACAAGTGCGGGCTAGGCTTAAGGCCTGGGCACAAGTGCGGGCTAGGCTTAAGGCCTGGGCACAAGTGCGGGCTAGGCTTATGGCCTGGGCACAAGTGCGGGCTAGGCTTAAGGCCGGGGCACAAGTGCGGGTTAGGCTTAAGGCCGGGGCACAAGTGCGGGCTAGGCTTAAGGCCGGGGCACAAGTGCGGGCTAGGCTTAAGGCCGGGGCACAAGTGCGGGCTAGGCTTAAGGCCGGGGCACAAGTGCGGGCTAGGCTTAAGGCCGGGGCACAAGTGCGGGCTAGGCTTAAGGCCGGGGCACAAGTGCGGGCTAGGCTTAAGGCCGGGGCACAAGTGCGGGCTAGGCTTAAAGCCGGGGCACAAGTGCGGGCTAGGCTTAAGGCCGGGGCACAAGTGTGGGCTAGGCTTAAGGCTGGGGCACAAGTGCAGTGCTGGCTAGGATCAAGGCAGGGGGCACAAGTGCTGGCTAGGCTTAAGGCATGGGCACAAGTGCCAGCTAGGCTTAAGGCCTGGGCACAAGTGCAGGCTAGGCTTAAGGCCTGGGCACAAGTGCAGTGCTGGCTAGGATCAAGGCAAGGGGGCACAAGTGCTGGCTAGGCTTAAGGCATGGGCACAAGTGCTGGCTAGGCTTAAGGCATACAGCTAACTCTTTGCACTCTTTGCATAAAGGGTTAGGCACCCATCGGGGTGAAGAGCTAGCTTTCACCCCTCTACTCTGTACTTGGACATTTAGGACTAGATCCTTTGTTGTACAGTGCGGAGCCTCTCCATAACCCCATGCTCCAAGCGACCAGGAACTTCTTGTCTGTCCTCCGTAAATGGGTAATGCCTTCTTCCCCAATTACAGTCGTGCATGTGCATTCAGACGGGACAAGAGCGAAGAGCATAAAGCTGGCCCTATGTGCATAACCAACATGAAGCTGAAGACAAAAACAAACAAACAAGCATACAAGGGGCTCAAAAGTGCGGGCTGGGCTTAAGGCCTGGGCACAAGTGCGGGCTGGGCTTAAGGCCTGGGCACAAGTGCGGGCTAGGCTTAAGGCCTGGGCACAAGTGCGGGCTAGGCTTAAGGCCGATGCACAAGTGCGGGCTAGGCTTAAGGCCGGGGCACAAGTGCGGGCTAGGCTTAAGGCCTGGGCACAAGTGCGGGCTAGGCTTATGGCCGGGGCACAAGTGCGGGCAAGGCTTAAGGCCTGGCCACAAGTGCGGGCTAGGCTTAAGGCCTGGCCACAAGTGCGGGCTAGGCTTAAGGCCGGGGCACAAGTGCGGGCTAGGCTTAAGGCCTGGGCACAAGTGCGGGCTAGGCTTAAGGCCTGGGCACAAGTGCGGGCTAGGCTTATGGCCTGGGCACAAGTGCGGGCTAGGCTTAAGTCCGTGGCACAAGTGCGGGCTAGGCTTAAGTCCGTGGCACAAGTGCGGGCTAGGCTTAAGGCCGGGGCACAAGTGCGGGCTAGGCTTAAGGCCGGGGCACAAGTGCGGGCTAGGCTTAAGGCCGGGGCACAAGTGCGGGCTAGGCTTAAGGCCGGGGCACAAGTGCGGGCTAGGCTTAAGGCCGGGGCACAAGTGCGGGCTAGGCTTAAGGCCTGGGCACAAGTGCGGGCTAGGCTTAAGGCCTGGGCACAAGTGCGGGCTAGGCTTATGGCCTGGGCACAAGTGCGGGCTAGGCTTAAGGCCTGGGCACAAGTGCGGGCTAGGCTTAAGGCCTGGGCACAAGTGCGGGTTAGGCTTAAGGCCGGGGCACAAGTGCGGGCTAGGCTTAAGGCCTGGGCACAAGTGCGGGCTAGGCTTATGGCCGGGGCACAAGGGCGGGCTAGGCTTAAGGCCTGGCCACAAGTGCGGGCTAGGCTTAAGGCCTGGCCACAAGTGCGGGCTAGGCTTAAGGCCTGGGCACAAGTGCGGGCTAGGCTTAAGGCCTGGGCACAAGTGCGGGCTAGGCTTAAGGCCTGAGCACAAGTGTGGGCTTGGCTTAAGTCCGTGGCACAAGTGCGGGCTAGGCTTAAGGCCGGGGGCACAAGTGCGGGCTAGGCTTAAGGCCGGGGCACAAGTGCGGGCTAGGCTTAAGGCCGGGGCACAAGTGCGGGCTAGGCTTAAGGCCGGGGCACAAGTGCGGGCTAGGCTTAAGGCCGGGGCACAAGTGCGGGCTAGGCTTAAGGCCTGGGCACAAGTGCGGGCTAGGCTTAAGGCCGGGGCACAAGTGCGGGCTACGCTTAAGGCCTGGGCACAAGTGCGGGCTAGGCTTAAGGCCGGGGCACTAGTGCGGGCTAGGCTTAAGGCCTGGGCACAAGTGCGGGCTAGGCTTAAGGCCGGGGCTCAAGTGCGGGCTAGGCTTAAGGCCTGGGCACAAGTGCAGTGCTGGCTAGGATCAAGGCAGGGGGCACAAGTGCTGGCTAGGCTTAAGGCATGGGCACAAGTGCCAGCTAGGCTTAAGGCCTGGGCACAAGTGCAGGCTAGGCTTAAGGCCTGGGCACAAGTGCAGGCTAGGCTTAAGGCCTGGGCACAAGTGCAGTGCTGGCTAGGATCAAGGCAAGGGGGCACAAGTGCTGGCTAGGCTTAAGGCCTGGGCACAAGTGCAGGCTAGGCTTAAGGCCTGGGCACAAGTGCAGGCTAGGCTTAAGGCCTGGGCACAAGTGCAGTGCTGGCTAGGATCAAGGCAAGGGGGCACAAGTGCTGGCTAGGCTTAAGGCATGGGCACAAGTGCTGGCTAGGCTTAAGGCATACAGCTAACTCTTTGCACTCTTTGCATAAAGGGTTAGGCACCCATAGGGGTGAAGAGCTAGCTTTCACCCCTCTACTCTGTACTTGGACATTTAGGACTAGATCCTTTGTTGTACAGTGCGGAGCCTCTCCATAACCCCATGCTCCAAGCGACCAGGCACTTCTTGTCTGTCCTCCGTAAATGGGTAATGCCTTCTTCCCCAATTACAGTCGTGCATGTGCATTCAGACGGGACAAGAGTGAAGAGCATAAAGCTGGCCCTATGTGCATAACCAACATGAAGCTGAAGACAAAAACAAACAAACAAGCATACAAGGGGCTCAAAAGTGCGGGCTGGGCTTAAGGCCTGGGCACAAGTGCGGGCTGGGCTTAAGGCCTGGGCACAAGTGCGGGCTGGGCTTAAGGCCTGGGCACAAGTGCGGGCTGGGCTTAAGGCCTGGGCACAAGTGCGGGCTGGGCTTAAGGCCTGGGCACAAGTGCGGGCTGGGCTTAAGGCCTGGGCACAAGTGCGGGCTGGGCTTAAGGCCTGGGCACAAGTGCGGGCTGGGCTTAAGGCCTGGGCACAAGTGCGGGCTGGGCTTAAGGCCTGGGCACAAGTGCGGGCTGGGCTTAAGGCCTGGGCACAAGTGCGGGCTGGGCTTAAGGCCTGGGCACAAGTGCGGGCTGGGCTTAAGGCCTGGGCACAAGTGCGGGCTGGGCTTAAGGCCTGGGCACAAGTGCGGGCTGGGCTTAAGGCCTGGGCACAAGTGCGGGCTGGGCTTAAGGCCTGGGCACAAGTGCGGGCTGGGCTTAAGGCCGGGCACAAGTGCGGGCTGGGCTTAAGGCCTGGGCACAAGTGCGGGCTGGGCTTAAGGCCTGGGCACAAGTGCGGGCTGGGCTTAAGGCCTGGGCACAAGTGCGGGCTGGGCTTAAGGCCTGGGCACAAGTGCGGGCTGGGCTTTAGGCCGGGGCACAAGTGCGGGCTAGGCTAAAGGCCGGGGCACAAGTGCGGGCTAGGCTAAAGGCCGGGGCACAAGTGCGGGCTAGGCTTAAGGCCGGGGCACAAGTGCGGGCTAGGCTTAAGGCCGGGGGCACAAGTGCGGGCTAGGCTTAAGGCCGGGGCACAAGTGCGGGCTAGGCTTAAGGCCGGGGCACAAGTGCGGGCTAGGCTTAAGGCCGGGGCTCAAGTGCGGGCTAGGCTTAAGGCCTGGGCACAAGTGCGGGCTAGGCTTAAGGTCTGGGCACAAGTGCGGGCTAGGCTTAAGGCCTGGGCACAAGTGCGGGCTAGGCTTAAGGCCGGGGCACAAGTGCGGGCTAGGCTTAAGGCCGGGGCACAAGTGCGGGCTAGGCTTAAGGCCGGGGCACAAGTGCGGGCAAGGCTTAAGGCCGGGGCACAAGTGCGGGCTAGGCTTAAGGCCGGGGCACAAGTGCGGGCTAGGCTTAAGGCCGGGGCACAAGTGCGGGCTAGGCTTAAGGCCGGGGCACAAGTGCAGGCTAGGCTTAAGGCCTGGGCACAAGTGCAGGCTAGGCTTAAGGCCTGGGCACAAGTGCGGGCTTGGCTTAATTCCATGGCACAAGTGCGGGCTAGGCTAAAGGCCTGGGCACAAGTGCGGGCTAGGCTTAAGGCCGGGGCACAAGTGCGGGCTAGGCTTAAGGCCGGGGCACAAGTGCGGGCTAGGCTTAAGGCCGGGGCACAAGTGCGGGCTAGGCTTAAGGCCGGGGCACAAGTGCGGGCTAGGCTTAAGGCCGGGGCACAAGTGCGGGCTAGGCTTAAGGCCGGGGCACAAGTGCGGGCTAGGCTTCAGGCCGGGGCACAAGTGCGGGCTAGGCTTAAGGCCGGGGCACAAGTGCGGGCTAGGCTTAAGGCCGGGGCACAAGTGCGGGCTTGGCTTAAGGCCGGGGCACAAGTGCGGGCTAGGCTTAAGGCCGGGGCACAAGTGCGGGCTAGGCTTATGGCCGGGGCACAAGTGCGGGCTAGGCTTAAGGCCGGGGCACAAGTGCGGGCTAGGCTTAAGGCCGGGGCACAAGTGCGGGCTAGGCTTAAGGCCGGGGCACAAGTGCGGGCTAGGCTTAAGGCCGGGGCACAAGTGCGGGCTAGGCTTAAGGCCGGGGCACAAGTGCGGGCTAGGCTTCAGGCCGGGGCACAAGTGCGGGCTAGGCTTAAGGCCGGGGCACAAGTGCGGGCTAGGCTTAAGGCCGGGGCACAAGTGCGGGCTTGGCTTAAGGCCGGGGCACAAGTGCGGGCTAGGCTTAAGGCCGGGGCACAAGTGCGGGCTAGGCTTATGGCCGGGGCACAAGTGCGGGCTAGGCTTATGGCCGGGGCACAAGTGCGGGCTAGGCTTAAGGCCGCGGCACAAGTGCGGGCTAGGCTTAAGGCCGCGGCACAAATGCGGGCTAGGCTTAAGGCCGGGGCACAAGTGCGGGCTAGGCTTAAGGCCGGGGCACAAGTGCGGGCTAGGCTTAAGGCCGGGGCACAAGTGCGGGCTAGGCTTAAGGCCGGGGCACAAGTGCGGGCTAGGCTTAAGGCCGGGGCACAAGTGCGGGCTAGGCTTAAGGCCGGGGCACAAGTGCGGGCTAGGCTTAAGGCCTGGGCACAAGTGCGGGCTAGGCTTAAGGCCTGGGCACAAGTGCGGGCTAGGCTTAAGGCCTGGGCACAAGTGCAGGCTAGGCTTAAGGCCTGGGCACAAGTGCGGGCTTGGCTTAATTCCATGGCACAAGTGCGGGCTAGGCTTAAGGCCGGGGGCACAAGTGCGGGCTAGGCTTAAGGCCGGGGCACAAGTGCGGGCTAGGCTTAAGGCCGGGGCACAAGTGCGGGCTAGGCTTAGGGCCGGGGCACAAGTGCGGGCTAGGCTTAAGGCCGGGGCACAAGTGCAGGCTAGGCTTAAGGCCGGGGCACAAGTGCGGGCTAGGCTTAAGGCCGGGGCACAAGTGCGGGCTAGGCTTAAGGCCGGGGCACAAGTGCGGGCTAGGCTTAAGGCCGAGGCACAAGTGCGGGCTAGGCTTAAGGCCGGGGCACAAGTGCGGGCTAGGCTTAAGGCCGGGGCACAAGTGCGGGCTAGGCTTAAGGCCGGGGCACAAGTGTGGGCTAGGCTTAAGGCCGGGGCACAAGTGCGGGCTAGGCTTAAGGCCGGGGCACAAGTGCGGGCTAGGCTTAAGGCCGGGGCACAAGTGCGGGCTAGGCTTAAGGCCGGGGCACAAGTGCGGGCTAGGCTTAAGGCCGGGGCACAAGTGCGGGCTAGGCTTAAGTCCGTGGCACAAGTGCGGGCTAGGCTTAAGGCCTGGGCACAAGTGCGGGCTAGGCTTAAGGCCGGGGCACAAGTGCGGGCTAGGCTTAAGGCCGGGGCACAAGTGCGGGCTCGGCTTAAGGCCGGGGCACAAGTGCGGGCTAGGCTTAAGGCCGGGGCACAAGTGCGGGCTAGGCTTAAGGCCGGGGCACAAGTGCGGGCTAGGCTTAAGGCCGGGGCACAAGTGCGGGCTAGGCTTAAGGCCGGGGCACAAGTGCGGGCTAGGCTTAAGGCCGGGGCACAATTGCGGGCTAGGCTTAAGGCCGGGGCACAAGTGCAGGCTAGGCTTAAGGCCGGGGCACAAGTGCGGGCTAGGCTTAAGGCCGGGGCACAAGTGCGGGCTAGGCTTAAGGCCGGGGCACAAGTGCCGGCAAGGCTTAAGGCCGGGGCACAAGTGCGGGCTAGGCTTAAGGCCGGGGCACAAGTGCGGGCTAGGCTTAAGGCCGGGGCACAAGTGCGGGCTAGGCTTAAGGCCGGGGCACAAGTGCGGGCTAGGCTTAAGGCCGGGGCACAAGTGCGGGCTAGGCTTAAGGCCGGGGCACAAGTGCGGGCTAGGCTTAAGGCCGGGGCACAAGTGCAGTGCTGGCTAGGATCAAGGCAGGGGGCACAAGTGCGGGCTAGGCTTAAGGCCGGGGCACAAGTGCAGTGCTGGCTAGGATCAAGGCAGGGGGCACAAGTGCTGGCTAGGCTTAAGGCATGGGCACAAGTGCCAGCTAGGCTTAAGGCCTGGGCACAAGTGCAGGCTAGGCTTAAGGCCTGGGCACAAGTGCAGGCTAGGCTTAAGGCCTGGGCACAAGTGCAGTGCTGGCTAGGATCAAGGCAAGGGGGCACAAGTGCTGGCTAGGCTTAAGGCATGGGCACAAGTGCTGGCTAGGCTTAAGGCATACAGCTAACTCTTTGCACTCTTTGCATAAAGGGTTAGGCACCCATAGGGGTGAAGAGCTAGCTTTCACCCCTCTACTCTGTACTTGGACATTTAGGACTAGATCCTTTGTTGTACAGTGCGGAGCCTCTCCATAACCCCATGCTCCAAGCGACCAGGCACTTCTTGTCTGTCCTCCGTAAATGGGTAATGCCTTCTTCCCCAATTACAGTCGTGCATGTGCATTCAGACGGGACAAGAGTGAAGAGCATAAAGCTGGCCCTATGTGCATAACCAACATGAAGCTGAAGACAAAAACAAACAAACAAGCATACAAGGGGCTCAAAAGTGCGGGCTGGGCTTAAGGCCTGGGCACAAGTGCGGGCTGGGCTTAAGGCCTGGGCACAAGTGCGGGCTGGGCTTAAGGCCTGGGCACAAGTGCGGGCTGGGCTTAAGGCCTGGGCACAAGTGCGGGCTGGGCTTAAGGCCTGGGCACAAGTGCCGGCAAGGCTTAAGGCCGGGGCACAAGTGCGGGCTAGGCTTAAGGCCGGGGCACAAGTGCGGGCTAGGCTTAAGGCCGGGGCACAAGTGCGGGCTAGGCTTAAGGCCGGGGCACTAGTGCGGGCTAGGCTTAAGGCCGGGGCACAAGTGCGGGCTAGGCTTAAGGCCGGGGCACAAGTGCTGGCTAGGCTTAAGGCCGGGGCACAAGTGCAGTGCTGGCTAGGATCAAGGCAGGGGGCACAAGTGCGGGCTAGGCTTAAGGCCGGGGCACAAGTGCAGTGCTGGCTAGGATCAAGGCAGGGGGCACAAGTGCTGGCTAGGCTTAAGGCATGGGCACAAGTGCCAGCTAGGCTTAAGGCCTGGGCACAAGTGCAGGCTAGGCTTAAGGCCTGGGCACAAGTGCAGGCTAGGCTTAAGGCCTGGGCACAAGTGCAGTGCTGGCTAGGATCAAGGCAAGGGGGCACAAGTGCTGGCTAGGCTTAAGGCATGGGCACAAGTGCTGGCTAGGCTTAAGGCATACAGCTAACTCTTTGCACTCTTTGCATAAAGGGTTAGGCACCCATAGGGATGAAGAGCTAGCTTTCACCCCTCTACTCTGTACTTGGACATTTAGGACTAGATCCTTTGTTGTACAGTGCGGAGCCTCTCCATAACCCCATGCTCCAAGCGACCAGGCACTTCTTGTCTGTCCTCCGTAAATGGGTAATGCCTTCTTCCCCAATTACAGTCGTGCATGTGCATTCAGACGGGACAAGAGTGAAGAGCATAAAGCTGGCCCTATGTGCATAACCAACATGAAGCTGAAGACAAAAACAAACAAACAAGCATACAAGGGGCTCAAAAGTGCGGGCTGGGCTTAAGGCCTGGGCACAAGTGCGGGCTGGGCTTAAGGCCTGGGCACAAGTGCGGGCTGGGCTTAAGGCCTGGGCACAAGTGCGGGCTGGGCTTAAGGCCTGGGCACAAGTGCGGGCTGGGCTTAAGGCCTGGGCACAAGTGCGGGCTGGGCTTAAGGCCTGGGCACAAGTGCGGGCTGGGCTTAAGGCCTGGGCACAAGTGCGGGCTGGGCTTAAGGCCTGGGCACAAGTGCGGGTTGGGCTTAAGGCCTGGGCACAAGTGCGGGCTGGGCTTAAGGCCTGGGCACAAGTGCGGGCTGGGCTTAAGGCCTGGGCACAAGTGCGGGCTGGGCTTAAGGCCTGGGCACAAGTGCGGGCTGGGCTTAAGGCCTCGGCACAAGTGCGGGCTGGGCTTAAGGCCGGGCACAAGTGCGGGCTGGGCTTAAGGCCTGGGCACAAGTGCGGGCTAGGCTTAAGGCCGGGGCACAAGTGCGGGCTAGGCTTAAGGCCGGGGCACAAGTGCGGGCTAAGCTTAAGGCCGGGGCACAAGTGCGGGCTAGGCTTAAGGCCTGGGCACAAGTGCGGGCTAGGCTTAAGGCCTGGGCACAAGTGCGGGCTAGGCTTAAGGCCTGGCCACAAGTGCGGGCTAGGCTTAAGGCCTGGCCACAAGAGCGGGCTAGGCTTAAGGCCTGGGCACAAGTGCGGGCTAGGCTTAAGGCCTGGGCACAAGTGCGGGCTAGGCTTAAGGCCTGGGCACAAGTGCGGGCTAGGCTTAAGGCCTGGGCACAAGTGCGGGCTGGGCTTAAGGCCTGGGCACAAGTGCGGGCTGGGCTTAAGGCCTGGGCACAAGTGCGGGCTGGGCTTAAGGCCTGGGCACAAGTGCGGGCTGGGCTTAAGGCCTGGGCACAAGTGCGGGCTGGGCTTAAGGCCTGGGCACAAGTGCGGGCTGGGCTTAAGGCCTGGGCACAAGTGCGGGCTGGGCTTAAGGCCTGGGCACAAGTGCGGGCTGGGCTTAAGGCCTGGGCACAATTGCGGGCTGGGCTTAAGGCCTGGGCACAAGTGCGGGCTGGGCTTAAGGCCTGGGCACAAGTGCGGGCTGGGCTTAAGGCCTGGGCACAAGTGCGGGCTGGGCTTAAGGCCTGGGCACAAGTGCGGGCTGGGCTTAAGGCCTGGGCACAAGTGCGGGCTGGGCTTAAGGCCTGGGCACAAGTGCGGGCTGGGCTTAAGGCCTGGGCACAAGTGCGGGCTGGGCTTAAGGCCTGGGCACAAGTGCGGGCTGGGCTTTAGGCCGGGGCACAAGTGCGGGCTAGGCTAAAGGCCGGGGCACAAGTGCGGGCTAGGCTAAAGGCCTGGGCACAAGTGCGGGCTAGGCTTAAGGCCGGGGCACAAGTGCGGGCTAGGCTTAAGGCCGGGGCACAAGTGCGGGCTAGGCTTAAGGCCGGGGCACAAGTGCGGGCTAGGCTTAAGGCCGGGGCACAAGTGCGGGCTAGGCTTAAGGCCGGGGCACAAGTGCGGGCTAGGCTTAAGGCCTGGGCACAAGTGCGGGCTAGGCTTAAGGCCTGGGCACAAGTGCGGGCTAGGCTTAAGGCCTGAGCCCAAGTGCGGGCTAGGCTTAAGGCCGGGGCACAAGTGCGGGCTAGGCTTAAGGCCGGGGCACAAGTGCGGGCTAGGCTTAAGGCCGGGGCACAAGTGCGGGCTAGGCTTAAGGCCGGGGCACAAGTGCGGGCTAGGCTTAAGGCCGGGGCACAAGTGCGGGCTAGGCTTAAGGCCGGGGCACAAGTGCGAGCAAGGCTTAAGTCCGTGGCACAAGTGCGGGCTGGGCTTAAGGCCTGGGCACAAGTGCGGGCTAGGCTTAAGTGCGGCCTAGGCTTAAGGCCGCGGCACAAGTGCGGGCTAGGCTTAAGGCCGGGGCACAAGTGCGGGCTAGGCTTAAGGCCGGGGCACAAGTGCGGGCTAGGCTTAAGGCCGGTGCACAAGTGCGGGCTAGGCTTAAGGCCAGGGCACAAGTGCGGGCTAGGCTTAAGGCCGGGGCACAAGTGCGGGCTAGGCTTAAGGCCGGGGCACAAGTGCTGGCTAGGCTTAAGGCCGGGGCACAAGTGCGGGCTAGGCTTAAAGCCGGGGCACAAGTGCGGGCTAGGCTTAAGGCCTGGGCACAAGTGCGGGCTAGGCTTCAGGCCTGGGCACAAGTGCGGGCTAGGCTTAAGGCCTGGGCACAAGTGCGGGCTAGGCTTAAGGCCTGGGCACAAGTGCGGGCTAGGCTTAAGGCCTGAGCACAAGTGCGGGCTTGGCTTAAGTCCGTGGCACAAGTGCGGGCTAGGCTTAAGGCCGGGGGCACAAGTGCGGGCTAGGCTTAAGGCCGGGGCACAAGTGCGGGCTAGGCTTAAGGCCGGGGCACAAGTGCGGGCTAGGCTTAAGGCCGGGGCACAAGTGCGGGCTAGGCTTAAGGCCGGGGCACAAGTGCGGGCTAGGCTTAAGGCCGGGGCACAAGTGCGGGCTAGGCTTAAGGCCTGGGCACAAGTGCGGGCTAGGCTTAAGGCCGGGGCACAAGTGCGGGCTACGCTTAAGGCCTGGGCACAAGTGCGGGCTAGGCTTAAGGCCGGGGCACTAGTGCGGGCTAGGCTTAAGGCCTGGGCACAAGTGCGGGCTAGGCTTAAGGCCTGGGCACAAGTGCGGGCTAGGCTTAAGGCCGGGGCACAAGTGCTGGCTAGGCTTAAGGCCGGGGCACAAGTGCAGTGCTGGCTAGGATCAAGGCAGGGGGCACAAGTGCGGGCTAGGCTTAAGGCCGGGGCACAAGTGCAGTGCTGGCTAGGATCAAGGCAGGGGGCACAAGTGCTGGCTAGGCTTAAGGCATGGGCACAAGTGCCAGCTAGGCTTAAGGCCTGGGCACAAGTGCAGGCTAGGCTTAAGGCCTGGGCACAAGTGCAGGCTAGGCTTAAGGCCTGGGCACAAGTGCAGTGCTGGCTAGGATCAAGGCAAGGGGGCACAAGTGCTGGCTAGGCTTAAGGCATGGGCACAAGTGCTGGCTAGGCTTAAGGCATACAGCTAACTCTTTGCACTCTTTGCATAAAGGGTTAGGCACCCATAGGGATGAAGAGCTAGCTTTCACCCCTCTACTCTGTACTTGGACATTTAGGACTAGATCCTTTGTTGTACAGTGCGGAGCCTCTCCATAACCCCATGCTCCAAGCGACCAGGCACTTCTTGTCTGTCCTCCGTAAATGGGTAATGCCTTCTTCCCCAATTACAGTCGTGCATGTGCATTCAGACGGGACAAGAGTGAAGAGCATAAAGCTGGCCCTATGTGCATAACCAACATGAAGCTGAAGACAAAAACAAACAAACAAGCATACAAGGGGCTCAAAAGTGCGGGCTGGGCTTAAGGCCTGGGCACAAGTGCGGGCTGGGCTTAAGGCCTGGGCACAAGTGCGGGCTGGGCTTAAGGCCTGGGCACAAGTGCGGGCTGGGCTTAAGGCCTGGGCACAAGTGCGGGCTGGGCTTAAGGCCTGGGCACAAGTGCGGGCTGGGCTTAAGGCCTGGGCACAAGTGCGGGCTGGGCTTAAGGCCTGGGCACAAGTGCGGGCTGGGCTTAAGGCCTGGGCACAAGTGCGGGTTGGGCTTAAGGCCTGGGCACAAGTGCGGGCTGGGCTTAAGGCCTGGGCACAAGTGCGGGCTGGGCTTAAGGCCTGGGCACAAGTGCGGGCTGGGCTTAAGGCCTGGGCACAAGTGCGGGCTGGGCTTAAGGCCTCGGCACAAGTGCGGGCTGGGCTTAAGGCCGGGCACAAGTGCGGGCTGGGCTTAAGGCCTGGGCACAAGTGCGGGCTAGGCTTAAGGCCGGGGCACAAGTGCGGGCTAGGCTTAAGGCCGGGGCACAAGTGCGGGCTAAGCTTAAGGCCGGGGCACAAGTGCGGGCTAGGCTTAAGGCCTGGGCACAAGTGCGGGCTAGGCTTAAGGCCTGGGCACAAGTGCGGGCTAGGCTTAAGGCCTGGCCACAAGTGCGGGCTAGGCTTAAGGCCTGGCCACAAGAGCGGGCTAGGCTTAAGGCCTGGGCACAAGTGCGGGCTAGGCTTAAGGCCTGGGCACAAGTGCGGGCTAGGCTTAAGGCCTGGGCACAAGTGCGGGCTAGGCTTAAGGCCTGGGCACAAGTGCGGGCTGGGCTTAAGGCCTGGGCACAAGTGCGGGCTGGGCTTAAGGCCTGGGCACAAGTGCGGGCTGGGCTTAAGGCCTGGGCACAAGTGCGGGCTGGGCTTAAGGCCTGGGCACAAGTGCGGGCTGGGCTTAAGGCCTGGGCACAAGTGCGGGCTGGGCTTAAGGCCTGGGCACAAGTGCGGGCTGGGCTTAAGGCCTGGGCACAAGTGCGGGCTGGGCTTAAGGCCTGGGCACAATTGCGGGCTGGGCTTAAGGCCTGGGCACAAGTGCGGGCTGGGCTTAAGGCCTGGGCACAAGTGCGGGCTGGGCTTAAGGCCTGGGCACAAGTGCGGGCTGGGCTTAAGGCCTGGGCACAAGTGCGGGCTGGGCTTAAGGCCTGGGCACAAGTGCGGGCTGGGCTTAAGGCCTGGGCACAAGTGCGGGCTGGGCTTAAGGCCTGGGCACAAGTGCGGGCTGGGCTTAAGGCCTGGGCACAAGTGCGGGCTGGGCTTTAGGCCGGGGCACAAGTGCGGGCTAGGCTAAAGGCCGGGGCACAAGTGCGGGCTAGGCTAAAGGCCTGGGCACAAGTGCGGGCTAGGCTTAAGGCCGGGGCACAAGTGCGGGCTAGGCTTAAGGCCGGGGCACAAGTGCGGGCTAGGCTTAAGGCCGGGGCACAAGTGCGGGCTAGGCTTAAGGCCGGGGCACAAGTGCGGGCTAGGCTTAAGGCCGGGGCACAAGTGCGGGCTAGGCTTAAGGCCTGGGCACAAGTGCGGGCTAGGCTTAAGGCCTGGGCACAAGTGCGGGCTAGGCTTAAGGCCTGAGCCCAAGTGCGGGCTAGGCTTAAGGCCGGGGCACAAGTGCGGGCTAGGCTTAAGGCCGGGGCACAAGTGCGGGCTAGGCTTAAGGCCGGGGCACAAGTGCGGGCTAGGCTTAAGGCCGGGGCACAAGTGCGGGCTAGGCTTAAGGCCGGGGCACAAGTGCGGGCTAGGCTTAAGGCCGGGGCACAAGTGCGAGCAAGGCTTAAGTCCGTGGCACAAGTGCGGGCTGGGCTTAAGGCCTGGGCACAAGTGCGGGCTAGGCTTAAGTGCGGCCTAGGCTTAAGGCCGCGGCACAAGTGCGGGCTAGGCTTAAGGCCGGGGCACAAGTGCGGGCTAGGCTTAAGGCCGGGGCACAAGTGCGGGCTAGGCTTAAGGCCGGTGCACAAGTGCGGGCTAGGCTTAAGGCCGGGGCACAAGTGCGGGCTAGGCTTAAGGCCGGGGCACAAGTGCGGGCTAGGCTTAAGGCCGGGGCACAAGTGCTGGCTAGGCTTAAGGCCGGGGCACAAGTGCGGGCTAGGCTTAAAGCCGGGGCACAAGTGCGGGCTAGGCTTAAGGCCTGGGCACAAGTGCGGGCTAGGCTTCAGGCCTGGGCACAAGTGCGGGCTAGGCTTAAGGCCTGGGCACAAGTGCGGGCTAGGCTTAAGGCCTGGGCACAAGTGCGGGCTAGGCTTAAGGCCTGAGCACAAGTGCGGGCTTGGCTTAAGTCCGTGGCACAAGTGCGGGCTAGGCTTAAGGCCGGGGGCACAAGTGCGGGCTAGGCTTAAGGCCGGGGCACAAGTGCGGGCTAGGCTTAAGGCCGGGGCACAAGTGCGGGCTAGGCTTAAGGCCGGGGCACAAGTGCGGGCTAGGCTTAAGGCCGGGGCACAAGTGCGGGCTAGGCTTAAGGCCGGGGCACAAGTGCGGGCTAGGCTTAAGGCCTGGGCACAAGTGCGGGCTAGGCTTAAGGCCGGGGCACAAGTGCGGGCTACGCTTAAGGCCTGGGCACAAGTGCGGGCTAGGCTTAAGGCCGGGGCACTAGTGCGGGCTAGGCTTAAGGCCTGGGCACAAGTGCGGGCTAGGCTTAAGGCCTGGGCACAAGTGCGGGCTAGGCTTAAGGCCGGGGGCACAAGTGCGGGCTAGGCATAAGGCCTGGGCACAAGTGCGGGCTAGGCTTAAGGCCGATGCACAAGTGCGGGCTAGGCTTAAGGCCGGGGCACAAGTGCGGGCTAGGCTTAAGGCCTGGGCACAAGTGCGGGCTAGGCTTATGGCCGGGGCACAAGTGCGGGCAAGGCTTAAGGCCTGGCCACAAGTGCGGGCTAGGCTTAAGGCCGATGCACAAGTGCGGGCTAGGCTTAAGGCCTGGGCACAAGAGCGGGCTAGGCTTAAGGCCTGGGCACAAGTGCGGGCTAGGCTTTTGGCCGGGGCACAAGTGCGGGCAAGGCTTAAGGCCTGGCCACAAGTGCGGGCTAGGCTTAAAGCCTGGCCACAAGTGCGGGCTAGGCTTAAGGCCGGGGCACAAGTGCGGGCTAGGCTTAAGGCCTGGGCACAAGTGCGGGCTAGGCTTAAGGCCTGGGCACAAGTGCGGGCTAGGCTTATGGCCTGGGCACAAGTGCGGGCTAGGCTTATGGCCTGGGCACAAGTGCGGGCTAGGCTTAAGTCCGTGGCACAAGTGCGGGCTAGGCTTAAGGCCGGGGCACAAGTGCGGGCTAGGCTTAAGGCCGGGGCACAAGTGCGGGCTAGGCTTAAGGCCGGGGCACAAGTGCGGGCTAGGCTTAAGGCCTGGGCACAAGTGCGGGCTAGGCTTATGGCCGGGGCACAAGGGCGGGCTAGGCTTAAGGCCTGGCCACAAGTGCGGGCTAGGCTTAAGGCCTGGCCACAAGTGCGGGCTAGGCTTAAGGCCGGGGCACAAGTGCGGGCTAGGCTTAAGGCCGGGGCACAAGTGCGGGCTAGGCTTAAGGCCTGGGCACAAGTGCGGGCTAGGCTTAAGGCCTGGGCACAAGTGCGGGCTAGGCTTATGGCCTGGGCACAAGTGCGGGCTAGGCTTAAGGCCGGGGCACAAGTGCGGGCTAGGCTTAAGGCCGGGGCACAAGTGCGGGCTAGGCTTAAGGCCGGGGCACAAGTGCGGGCTAGGCTTAAGGCCGGGGCACAAGTGCGTGCTAGGCTTAAGGCCGGGGCACAAGTGCGGGCTAGGCTTAAGGCCGGGGCACAAGTGCGGGCTAGGCTTAAGGCCGGGGCACAAGTGCGGGCTAGGCTTAAGGCCGGGGCACAAGTGCGGGCTAGGCTTAAAGCCGGGGCACAAGTGCGGGCTAGGCTTAAGGCCGGGGCACAAGTGTGGGCTAGGCTTAAGGCTGGGGCACAAGTGCAGTGCTGGCTAGGATCAAGGCAGGGGGCACAAGTGCTGGCTAGGCTTAAGGCATGGGCACAAGTGCCAGCTAGGCTTAAGGCCTGGGCACAAGTGCAGGCTAGGCTTAAGGCCTGGGCACAAGTGCAGTGCTGGCTAGGATCAAGGCAAGGGGGCACAAGTGCTGGCTAGGCTTAAGGCATGGGCACAAGTGCTGGCTAGGCTTAAGGCATACAGCTAACTCTTTGCACTCTTTGCATAAAGGGTTAGGCACCCATCGGGGTGAAGAGCTAGCTTTCACCCCTCTACTCTGTACTTGGACATTTAGGACTAGATCCTTTGTTGTACAGTGCGGAGCCTCTCCATAACCCCATGCTCCAAGCGACCAGGAACTTCTTGTCTGTCCTCCGTAAATGGGTAATGCCTTCTTCCCCAATTACAGTCGTGCATGTGCATTCAGACGGGACAAGAGCGAAGAGCATAAAGCTGGCCCTATGTGCATAACCAACATGAAGCTGAAGACAAAAACAAACAAACAAGCATACAAGGGGCTCAAAAGTGCGGGCTGGGCTTAAGGCCTGGGCACAAGTGCGGGCTGGGCTTAAGGCCTGGGCACAAGTGCGGGCTAGGCTTAAGGCCTGGGCACAAGTGCGGGCTAGGCTTAAGGCCGATGCACAAGTGCGGGCTAGGCTTAAGGCCGGGGCACAAGTGCGGGCTAGGCTTAAGGCCTGGGCACAAGTGCGGGCTAGGCTTAAGGCCGGGGCACAAGTGCGGGCTAGGCTTAAGGCCGGGGCACAAGTGCGGGCTAGGATTAAGGCCTGGGCACAAGTGCGGGCTAGGCTTATGGCCGGGGCACAAGGGCGGGCTAGGCTTAAGTCCGTGGCACAAGTGCGGGCTAGGCTTAAGTCCGTGGCACAAGTGCGGGCTAGGCTTAAGTCCGTGGCACAAGTGCGGGCTAGGCTTAAGGCCGGGGCACAAGTGCGGGCTAGGCTTAAGGCCGGGGCACAAGTGCGGGCTAGGCTTAAGGCCGGGGCACAAGTGCGGGCTAGGCTTAAGGCCGGGGCACAAGTGCGGGCTAGGCTTAAGGCCGGGGCACAAGTGCGGGCTAGGCTTAAGGCCGGGGCACAAGTGCGGGCTAGGCTTAAGGCCTGGGCACAAGTGCGGGCTAGGCTTAAGGCCTGGGCACAAGTGCGGGCTAGGCTTAAGGCCTGAGCCCAAGTGCGGGCTAGGCTTAAGGCCGGGGCACAAGTGCGGGCTAGGCTTAAGGCCGGGGCACAAGTGCGGGCTAGGCTTAAGGCCGGGGCACAAGTGCGGGCTAGGCTTAAGGCCGGGGCACAAGTGCGGGCTAGGCTTAAGGCCGGGGCACAAGTGCGGGCTAGGCTTAAGGCCGGGGCACAAGTGCGAGCAAGGCTTAAGTCCGTGGCACAAGTGCGGGCTGGGCTTAAGGCCTGGGCACAAGTGCGGGCTAGGCTTAAGTGCGGCCTAGGCTTAAGGCCGCGGCACAAGTGCGGGCTAGGCTTAAGGCCGGGGCACAAGTGCGGGCTAGGCTTAAGGCCGGGGCACAAGTGCGGGCTAGGCTTAAGGCCGGTGCACAAGTGCGGGCTAGGCTTAAGGCCGGGGCACAAGTGCGGGCTAGGCTTAAGGCCGGGGCACAAGTGCGGGCTAGGCTTAAGGCCGGGGCACAAGTGCTGGCTAGGCTTAAGGCCGGGGCACAAGTGCGGGCTAGGCTTAAAGCCGGGGCACAAGTGCGGGCTAGGCTTAAGGCCTGGGCACAAGTGCGGGCTAGGCTTCAGGCCTGGGCACAAGTGCGGGCTAGGCTTAAGGCCTGGGCACAAGTGCGGGCTAGGCTTAAGGCCTGGGCACAAGTGCGGGCTAGGCTTAAGGCCTGAGCACAAGTGCGGGCTTGGCTTAAGTCCGTGGCACAAGTGCGGGCTAGGCTTAAGGCCGGGGGCACAAGTGCGGGCTAGGCTTAAGGCCGGGGCACAAGTGCGGGCTAGGCTTAAGGCCGGGGCACAAGTGCGGGCTAGGCTTAAGGCCGGGGCACAAGTGCGGGCTAGGCTTAAGGCCGGGGCACAAGTGCGGGCTAGGCTTAAGGCCGGGGCACAAGTGCGGGCTAGGCTTAAGGCCTGGGCACAAGTGCGGGCTAGGCTTAAGGCCGGGGCACAAGTGCGGGCTACGCATAAGGCCTGGGCACAAGTGCGGGCTAGGCTTAAGGCCGGGGCACTAGTGCGGGCTAGGCTTAAGGCCTGGGCACAAGTGCGGGCTAGGCTTAAGGCCTGGGCACAAGTGCGGGCTAGGCTTAAGGCCGGGGGCACAAGTGCGGGCTAGGCATAAGGCCTGGGCACAAGTGCGGGCTAGGCTTAAGGCCGATGCACAAGTGCGGGCTAGGCTTAAGGCCGGGGCACAAGTGCGGGCTAGGCTTAAGGCCTGGGCACAAGTGCGGGCTAGGCTTATGGCCGGGGCACAAGTGCGGGCAAGGCTTAAGGCCTGGCCACAAGTGCGGGCTAGGCTTAAGGCCGATGCACAAGTGCGGGCTAGGCTTAAGGCCTGGGCACAAGAGCGGGCTAGGCTTAAGGCCTGGGCACAAGTGCGGGCTAGGCTTTTGGCCGGGGCACAAGTGCGGGCAAGGCTTAAGGCCTGGCCACAAGTGCGGGCTAGGCTTAAAGCCTGGCCACAAGTGCGGGCTAGGCTTAAGGCCGGGGCACAAGTGCGGGCTAGGCTTAAGGCCTGGGCACAAGTGCGGGCTAGGCTTAAGGCCTGGGCACAAGTGCGGGCTAGGCTTATGGCCTGGGCACAAGTGCGGGCTAGGCTTATGGCCTGGGCACAAGTGCGGGCTAGGCTTAAGTCCGTGGCACAAGTGCGGGCTAGGCTTAAGGCCGGGGCACAAGTGCGGGCTAGGCTTAAGGCCGGGGCACAAGTGCGGGCTAGGCTTAAGGCCGGGGCACAAGTGCGGGCTAGGCTTAAGGCCTGGGCACAAGTGCGGGCTAGGCTTATGGCCGGGGCACAAGGGCGGGCTAGGCTTAAGGCCTGGCCACAAGTGCGGGCTAGGCTTAAGGCCTGGCCACAAGTGCGGGCTAGGCTTAAGGCCGGGGCACAAGTGCGGGCTAGGCTTAAGGCCGGGGCACAAGTGCGGGCTAGGCTTAAGGCCTGGGCACAAGTGCGGGCTAGGCTTAAGGCCTGGGCACAAGTGCGGGCTAGGCTTATGGCCTGGGCACAAGTGCGGGCTAGGCTTAAGGCCGGGGCACAAGTGCGGGCTAGGCTTAAGGCCGGGGCACAAGTGCGGGCTAGGCTTAAGGCCGGGGCACAAGTGCGGGCTAGGCTTAAGGCCGGGGCACAAGTGCGTGCTAGGCTTAAGGCCGGGGCACAAGTGCGGGCTAGGCTTAAGGCCGGGGCACAAGTGCGGGCTAGGCTTAAGGCCGGGGCACAAGTGCGGGCTAGGCTTAAGGCCGGGGCACAAGTGCGGGCTAGGCTTAAAGCCGGGGCACAAGTGCGGGCTAGGCTTAAGGCCGGGGCACAAGTGCGGGCTAGGCTTAAGGCCGGGGCACAAGTGTGGGCTAGGCTTAAGGCTGGGGCACAAGTGCAGTGCTGGCTAGGATCAAGGCAGGGGGCACAAGTGCTGGCTAGGCTTAAGGCATGGGCACAAGTGCCAGCTAGGCTTAAGGCCTGGGCACAAGTGCAGGCTAGGCTTAAGGCCTGGGCACAAGTGCAGTGCTGGCTAGGATCAAGGCAAGGGGGCACAAGTGCTGGCTAGGCTTAAGGCATGGGCACAAGTGCTGGCTAGGCTTAAGGCATACAGCTAACTCTTTGCACTCTTTGCATAAAGGGTTAGGCACCCATCGGGGTGAAGAGCTAGCTTTCACCCCTCTACTCTGTACTTGGACATTTAGGACTAGATCCTTTGTTGTACAGTGCGGAGCCTCTCCATAACCCCATGCTCCAAGCGACCAGGAACTTCTTGTCTGTCCTCCGTAAATGGGTAATGCCTTCTTCCCCAATTACAGTCGTGCATGTGCATTCAGACGGGACAAGAGCGAAGAGCATAAAGCTGGCCCTATGTGCATAACCAACATGAAGCTGAAGACAAAAACAAACAAACAAGCATACAAGGGGCTCAAAAGTGCGGGCTGGGCTTAAGGCCTGGGCACAAGTGCGGGCTGGGCTTAAGGCCTGGGCACAAGTGCGGGCTAGGCTTAAGGCCTGGGCACAAGTGCGGGCTAGGCTTAAGGCCGATGCACAAGTGCGGGCTAGGCTTAAGGCCGGGGCACAAGTGCGGGCTAGGCTTAAGGCCTGGGCACAAGTGCGGGCTAGGCTTAAGGCCGGGGCACAAGTGCGGGCTAGGCTTAAGGCCGGGGCACAAGTGCGGGCTAGGATTAAGGCCTGGGCACAAGTGCGGGCTAGGCTTATGGCCGGGGCACAAGGGCGGGCTAGGCTTAAGTCCGTGGCACAAGTGCGGGCTAGGCTTAAGTCCGTGGCACAAGTGCGGGCTAGGCTTAAGTCCGTGGCACAAGTGCGGGCTAGGCTTAAGGCCGGGGCACAAGTGCGGGCTAGGCTTAAGGCCGGGGCACAAGTGCGGGCTAGGCTTAAGGCCGGGGCACAAGTGCGGGCTAGGCTTAAGGCCGGGGCACAAGTGCGGGCTAGGCTTAAGGCCGGGGCACAAGTGCGGGCTAGGCTTAAGGCCTGGGCACAAGTGCGGGCTAGACTTAAGGCCTGGGCACAAGTGCGGGCTAGGCTTAAGGCCGGGGCACAAGTGCGGGCTAGGCTTAAGGCCTGGGCACAAGTGCGGGCTAGGCTTATGGCCGGGGCACAAGGGCGGGCTAGGCTTAAGGCCTGGCCACAAGTGCGGGCTAGGCTTAAGGCCTGGCCACAAGTGCGGGCTAGGCTTAAGGCCTGGGCACAAGTGCGGGCTAGGCTTAAGTCCTGAGCACAAGTGCGGGCTTGGCTTAAGTCCGTGGCACAAGTGCGGGCTAGGCTTAAGGCCGGGGGCACATGTGCGGGCTAGGCTTAAGGCCGGGGCACAAGTGCGGGCTAGGCTTAAGGCCGGGGCACAAGTGCGGGCTAGGCTTAAGGCCGGGGCACAAGTGCGTGCTAGGCTTAAGGCCGGGGCACAAGTGCGGGCTAGGCTTAAGGCCGGGGCACAAGTGCGGGCTAGGCTTAAGGCCGGGGCACAAGTGCGGGCTACGCTTAAGGCCTGGGCACAAGTGCGGGCTAGGCTTAAGGCCGGGGCACTAGTGCGGGCTAGGCTTAAGGCCTGGGCACAAGTGCGGGCTAGGCTTAAGGCCTGGGCACAAGTGCGGGCTAGGCTTAAGGCCTGGGCACAAGTGCGGGCTAGGCTTAAGGCCGGGGGCACAAGTGCGGGCTAGGCATAAGGCCTGGGCACAAGTGCGGGCTAGGCTTAAGGCCTGGGCACAAGTGCGGGCTAGGCTTAAGGCCTGGGCACAAGTGCGGGCTAGGCTTAAGGCCGGGGCACAAGTGCGGGCTAGGCTTAAGTCCGTGGCACAAGTGCGGGCTAGGCTTAAGGCCGGGGCACAAGTGCGGGCTAGGCTTAAGGCCGGGGCACAAGTGCGGGCTAGGCTTAAGGCCGGTGCACAAGTGCGGGCTAGGCTTAAGGCCGGGGCACAAGTGCGGGCTAGGCTTAAGGCCGGGGCACAAGTGCGGGCTAGGCTTAAGGCCGGGGCACAAGTGCGGGCTAGGCTTAAGGCCGGGGCACAAGTGCGGGCTAGGCTTAAGGCCGGTGCACAAGTGCGGGCTAGGCTTAAGGCCGGGGCACAAGTGCGGGCTAGGCTTAAGGCCGGGGCACAAGTGCGGGCTAGGCTTAAGGCCGGGGCACAAGTGCTGGCTAGGCTTAAGGCCGGGGCACAAGTGCGGGCTAGGCTTAAAGCCGGGGCACAAGTGCGGGCTAGGCTTAAGGCCTGGGCACAAGTGCGGGCTAGGCTTCAGGCCTGGGCACAAGTGCGGGCTAGGCTTAAGGCCTGGGCACAAGTGCGGGCTAGGCTTAAGGCCTGGGCACAAGTGCGGGCTAGGCTTAAGGCCTGAGCACAAGTGCGGGCTTGGCTTAAGTCCGTGGCACAAGTGCGGGCTAGGCTTAAGGCCGGGGGCACAAGTGCGGGCTAGGCTTAAGGCCGGGGCACAAGTGCGGGCTAGGCTTAAGGCCGGGGCACAAGTGCGGGCTAGGCTTAAGGCCGGGGCACAAGTGCGGGCTAGGCTTAAGGCCGGGGCACAAGTGCGGGCTAGGCTTAAGGCCGGGGCACAAGTGCGGGCTAGGCTTAAGGCCTGGGCACAAGTGCGGGCTAGGCTTAAGGCCGGGGCACAAGTGCGGGCTACGCTTAAGGCCTGGGCACAAGTGCGGGCTAGGCTTAAGGCCGGGGCACTAGTGCGGGCTAGGCTTAAGGCCTGGGCACAAGTGCGGGCTAGGCTTAAGGCCTGGGCACAAGTGCGGGCTAGGCTTAAGGCCGGGGGCACAAGTGCGGGCTAGGCATAAGGCCTGGGCACAAGTGCGGGCTAGGCTTAAGGCCGATGCACAAGTGCGGGCTAGGCTTAAGGCCGGGGCACAAGTGCGGGCTAGGCTTAAGGCCTGGGCACAAGTGCGGGCTAGGCTTATGGCCGGGGCACAAGTGCGGGCAAGGCTTAAGGCCTGGCCACAAGTGCGGGCTAGGCTTAAGGCCGATGCACAAGTGCGGGCTAGGCTTAAGGCCTGGGCACAAGAGCGGGCTAGGCTTAAGGCCTGGGCACAAGTGCGGGCTAGGCTTTTGGCCGGGGCACAAGTGCGGGCAAGGCTTAAGGCCTGGCCACAAGTGCGGGCTAGGCTTAAGGCCTGGCCACAAGTGCGGGCAAGGCTTAAGGCCTGGGCACAAGTGCGGGCTAGGCTTATGGCCTGGGCACAAGTGCGGGCTAGGCTTAAGGCCGGGGCACAAGTGCGGGCTAGGCTTAAGGCCGGGGCACAAGTGCGGGCTAGGCTTAAGGCCGGGGCACAAGTGCGGGCTAGGCTTAAGGCCGGGGCACAAGTGCGGGCTAGGCTTAAGGCCGGGGCACAAGTGCGGGCTAGGCTTAAGGCCGGGGCACAAGTGCGGGCTAGGCTTAAGGCCGGGGCACAAGTGCGGGCTAGGCTTAAGGCCGGGGCACAAGTGTGGGCTAGGCTTAAGGCCGGGGCACAAGTGCGGGCTAGGCTTAAAGCCGGGGCACAAGTGCGGGCTAGGCTTAAGGCCGGGGCACAAGTGTGGGCTAGGCTTAAGGCTGGGGCACAAGTGCAGTGCTGGCTAGGATCAAGGCAGGGGGCACAAGTGCTGGCTAGGCTTAAGGCATGGGCACAAGTGCCAGCTAGGCTTAAGGCCTGGGCACAAGTGCAGGCTAGGCTTAAGGCCTGGGCACAAGTGCAGTGCTGGCTAGGATCAAGGCAAGGGGGCACAAGTGCTGGCTAGGCTTAAGGCATGGGCACAAGTGCTGGCTAGGCTTAAGGCATACAGCTAACTCTTTGCACTCTTTGCATAAAGGGTTAGGCACCCATCGGGGTGAAGAGCTAGCTTTCACCCCTCTACTCTGTACTTGGACATTTAGGACTAGATCCTTTGTTGTACAGTGCGGAGCCTCTCCATAACCCCATGCTCCAAGCGACCAGGAACTTCTTGTCTGTCCTCCGTAAATGGGTAATGCCTTCTTCCCCAATTACAGTCGTGCATGTGCATTCAGACGGGACAAGAGCGAAGAGCATAAAGCTGGCCCTATGTGCATAACCAACATGAAGCTGAAGACAAAAACAAACAAACAAGCATACAAGGGGCTCAAAAGTGCGGGCTGGGCTTAAGGCCTGGGCACAAGTGCGGGCTGGGCTTAAGGCCTGGGCACAAGTGCGGGCTAGGCTTAAGGCCTGGGCACAAGTGCGGGCTAGGCTTAAGGCCGATGCACAAGTGCGGGCTAGGCTTAAGGCCGGGGCACAAGTGCGGGCTAGGCTTAAGGCCTGGGCACAAGTGCGGGCTAGGCTTAAGGCCGGGGCACAAGTGCGGGCTAGGCTTAAGGCCGGGGCACAAGTGCGGGCTAGGATTAAGGCCTGGGCACAAGTGCGGGCTAGGCTTATGGCCGGGGCACAAGGGCGGGCTAGGCTTAAGTCCGTGGCACAAGTGCGGGCTAGGCTTAAGTCCGTGGCACAAGTGCGGGCTAGGCTTAAGGCCGGGGCACAAGTGCGGGCTAGGCTTAAGGCCGGGGCACAAGTGCGGGCTAGGCTTAAGGCCGGGGCACAAGTGCGGGCTAGGCTTAAGGCCGGGGCACAAGTGCGGGCTAGGCTTAAGGCCGGGGCACAAGTGCGGGCTAGGCTTAAGGCCTGGGCACAAGTGCGGGCTAGGCTTATGGCCTGGGCACAAGTGCGGGCTAGGCTTAAGGCCTGGGCACAAGTGCGGGCTAGACTTAAGGCCTGGGCACAAGTGCGGGCTAGGCTTAAGGCCGGGGCACAAGTGCGGGCTAGGCTTAAGGCCTGGGCACAAGTGCGGGCTAGGCTTATGGCCGGGGCACAAGGGCGGGCTAGGCTTAAGACCTGGCCACAAGTGCGGGCTAGGCTTAAGGCCTGGCCACAAGTGCGGGCTAGGCTTAAGGCCTGGGCACAAGTGCGGGCTAGGCTTAAGGCCTGAGCACAAGTGCGGGCTTGGCTTAAGTCCGTGGCACAAGTGCGGGCTAGGCTTAAGGCCGGGGGCACAAGTGCGGGCTAGGCTTAAGGCCGGGGCACAAGTGCGGGCTAGGCTTAAGGCCGGGGCACAAGTGCGGGCTAGGCTTAAGGCCGGGGCACAAGTGCGGGCTAGGCTTAAGGCCGGGGCACAAGTGCGGGCTAGGCTTAAGGCCGGGGCACAAGTGCGGGCTAGGCTTAAGGCCGGGGCACAAGTGCGGGCTAGGCTTAAGGCCGGGGCACAAGTGCGGGCTAGGCTTAAGGCCGGGGCACAAGTGCGGGCTAGGCTTAAGGCCGGGGCACAAGTGCGGGCTAGGCTTAAGGCCGGGGCACAAGTGCGGGCTAGGCTTAAGGCCGGGGCACAAGTGCGGGCTAGGCTTAAGGCCGGGGCACAAGTGCGGGCTAGGCTTAAGGCCGGGGCACAAGTGCGGGCTAGGCTTAAGGCCGGGGCACAAGTGCGGGCTAGGCTTAAGGCTGGGGCACAAGTGCAGTGCTGGCTAGGATCAAGGCAGGGGGCACAAGTGCTGGCTAGGCTTAAGGCATCGGCACAAGTGCCGGCTAGGCTTAAGGCCTGGGCACAAGTGCAGGCTAGGCTTAAGGCCTGGGCACAAGTGCAGTGCTGGCTAGGATCAAGGCAAGGGGGCACAAGTGCTGGCTAGGCTTAAGGCATACAGCTAACTCTTTGCACTCTTTGCATAAAGGGTTAGGCACCCATCGGGGTGAAGAGCTAGCTTTCACCCCTCTACTCTGTACTTGGACATTTAGGACTAGATCCTTTGTTGTACAGTGCGGAGCCTCTCCATAACCAGATGCTCCAAGCGACCAGGAACTTCTTGTCTGTCCTCCGTAAATGGGTAATGCCTTCTTCCCCAATTACAGTCGTGCATGTGCATTCAGACGGGACAAGAGCGAAGAGCATAAAGCTGGCCCTATGTGCATAACCAACATGAAGCTGAAGACAAAAACAAACAAACAAGCATACAAGGGGCTCAAAAGTGCGGGCTGGGCTTAAGGCCTGGGCACAAGTGCGGGCTGGGCTTAAGGCCTGGGCACAAGTGCGGGCTAGGCTTAAGGCCTGGGCACAAGTGCGGGCTAGGCTTAAGGCCGATGCACAAGTGCGGGCTAGGCTTAAGGCCGGGGCACAAGTGCGGGCTAGGCTTAAGGCCTGGGCACAAGTGCGGGCTAGGCTTATGGCCGGGGCACAAGTGCGGGCTATGCTTATGGCCGGGGCACAAGTGCGGGCAAGGCTTAAGGCCTGGGCACAAGTGCGGGCTAGGCTTAAGGCCTGGCCACAAGTGCGGGCTAGGCTTAAGGCCGGGGCACAAGTGCGGGCTAGGCTTAAGGCCTGGGCACAAGGGCGGGCTAGGCTTAAGGCCTGGGCACAAGTGCGGGCTAGGCTTATGGCCTGGGCACAAGTGCGGGCTAGGCTTAAGGCCGGGGCACAAGTGCGGGCTAGGCTTAAGTCCGTGGCACAAGTGCGGGCTAGGCTTAAGGCCGGGGCACAAGTGCGGGCTAGGCTTAAGGCCGGGGCACAAGTGCGGGCTAGGCTTAAGGCCGGGGCACAAGTGCGGGCTAGGCTTAAGGCCTGGGCACAAGTGCGGGCTAGGCTTATGGCCGGGGCACAAGGGCGGGCTAGGCTTAAGGCCTGGCCACAAGTGCGGGCTAGGCTTAAGGCCGGGGCACAAGTGCGGGCTAGGCTTAAGGCCGGGGCACAAGTGCGGGCTAGGCTTAAGGCCTGGGCACAAGTGCGGGCTAGGCTTAAGGCCTGGGCACAAGTGCGGGCTAGGCTTATGGCCTGGGCACAAGTGCGGGCTAGGCTTAAGGCCGGGGCACAAGTGCGGGCTAGGCTTAAGTCCGGGGCACAAGTGCGGGCTAGGCTTAAGTCCGGGGCACAAGTGCGGGCTAGGCTTAAGGCCGGGGCACAAGTGCGGGCTAGGCTTAAGGCCGGGGCACAAGTGCGGGCTAGGCTTAAGGCCGGGGCACAAGTGCGGGCTAGGCTTAAGGCCGGGGCACAAGTGCGGGCTAGGCTTAAGGCCGGGGCACAAGTGCGGGCTAGGCTTAAGGCTGGGGCACAAGTGCAGTGCTGGCTAGGATCAAGGCAGGGGGCACAAGTGCTGGCTAGGCTTAAGGCATGGGCACAAGTGCCGGCTAGGCTTAAGGCCTGGGCACAAGTGCAGGCTAGGCTTAAGGCCTGGGCACAAGTGCAGGCTAGGCTTAAGGCCTGGGCACAAGTGCAGTGCTGGCTAGGATCAAGGCAAGGGGGCACAAGTGCTGGCTAGGCTTAAGGCATGGGCACAAGTGCTGGCTAGGCTTAAGGCATACAGCTAACTCTTTGCACTCTTTGCATAAAGGGTTAGGCACCCATCGGGGTGAAGAGCTAGCTTTCACCCCTCTACTCTGTACTTGGACATTTAGGACTAGATCCTTTGTTGTACAGTGCGGAGCCTCTCCATAACCCCATGCTCCAAGCGACCAGGAACTTCTTGTCTGTCCTCCGTAAATGGGTAATGCCTTCTTCCCCAATTACAGTCGTGCATGTGCATTCAGACAGGACAAGAGCGAAGAGCATAAAGCTGGCCCTATGTGCATAACCAACATGAAGCTGAAGACAAAAACAAACAAACAAGCATACAAGGGGCTCAAAAGTGCGGGCTGGGCTTAAGGCCTGGGCACAAGTGCGGGCTGGGCTTAAGGCCTGGGCACAAGTGCGGGCTGGGCATAGGGCCTGGGCACAAGTGCGGGCTGGGCTTAAGGCCTGGGCACAAGTGCGGGCTGGGCTTAAGGCCTGGGCACAAGTGCGGGCTGGGCTTAAGGCCTGGGCACAAGTGCGGGCTGGGCTTAAGGCCTGGGCACAAGTGCGGGCTGGGCTTAAGGCCTGGGCACAAGTGCGGGCTGGGCTTAAGGCCTGGGCACAAGTGCGGGCTGGGCTTAAGGCCTGGGCACAAGTGCGGGCTGGGCTTAAGGCCTGGGCACAAGTGCGGGCTGGGCTTAAGGCCTGGGCACAAGTGCGGGCTGGGCTTAAGGCCTGGGCACAAGTGCGGGCTGGGCTTTAGGCCGGGGCACAAGTGCGGGCTGGGCTAAAGGCCGGGGCACAAGTGCGGGCTAGGCTAAAGGCCTGGGCACAAGTGCGGGCTAGGCTTAAGGCCGGGGCACAAGTGCGGGCTAGGCTTAAGGCCGGGGCACAAGTGCGGGCTAGGCTTAAGGCCGGGGCACAAGTGCGGGCTAGGCTTAAGGCCGGGGCACAAGTGCGGGCTAGGCTTAAGGCCGGGGCACAAGTGCGGGCTAGGCTAAAGGCCGGGGCACAAGTGCGGGCTAGGCTTAAGGCCGGGGCACAAGTGCGGGCTAGGCTTAAGGCCGGGGCACAAGTGCGGGCTAGGCTTAAGGCCGGGGCACAAGTGCGGGCTAGGATTAAGGCCGCGGCACAAGTGCGGGCTAGGCTTAAGGCCGGGGCACAAGTGCGGGCTAGGCTTAAGGCCGGGGCACAAGTGCGGGCTAGGCTTAAGGCCGGGGCACAAGTGCGGGCTAGGCTTAAGGCCGGGGCACAAGTGCGGGCTAGGCTTAAGGCCGGGGCACTAGTGCGGGCTAGGCTTAAGGCCGGGGCACAAGTGCGGGCTAGGCTTAAGGCCGGGGCACAAGTGCGGGCTAGGCTTAAGGCCGGGGCACAAGTGCGGGCTAGGCTTAAGGCCAAGGCACAAGTGCGGGCTAGGCTTAAGGCCGGGGCACAAGTGCAGTGCTGGCTAGGATCAAGGCAGGGGGCACAAGTGCTGGCTAGGCTTAAGGCATTGGCACAAGTGCCAGCTAGGCTTAAGGCCTGGACACAAGTGCCGGCTAGGCTTAAGGCATGGGCACAAGTGCGGGCTGGGCTTAAGGCCTGGGCACAAGTGCGGGCTGGGCTTAAGGCCTGGGCACAAGTGCGGGCTGGGCTTAAGGCCTGGGCACAAGTGCGGGCTGGGCTTAAGGCCTGGGCACAAGTGCGGGCTGGGCTTAAGGCCTGGGCACAAGTGCGGGCTGGGCTTAAGGCCTGGGCACAAGTGCGGGCTGGGCTTAAGACCTGGGCACAAGTGCGGGCTGGGCTTAAGGCCTGGGCACAAGTGCGGGCTAGGCTTAAGGCATACAGCTAACTCTTTGCACTCTTTGCATAAAGGGTTAGGCACCCATAGGGGTGAAGAGCTAGCTTTCACCCCTCTACTCTGTACTTGGACATTTAGGACTAGATCCTTTGTTGTACAGTGCGGAGCCTCTCCATAACCCCATGCTCCAAGCGACCAGGCACTTCTTGTCTGTCCTCCGTAAATGGGTAATGCCTTCTTCCCCAATTACAGTCGTGCATGCGCATTCAGACGGGACAAGAGCGAAGAGCATAAAGCTGGCCCTATGTGCATAACCAACATGAAGCTGAGGACAAAAACAAACAAACAAGCATACAAGGGGCTCTATAGTGCGGGCTGGGCTTAAGGCCTGGGCACAAGTGCGGGCTAGGCTTAAGGCATGGGCACAAGTGCGGGCTGGGCTTAAGGCCTGGGCACAAGTGCGGGCTGGGCTTAAGGCCTGGGCACAAGTGCGGGCTGGGCTTAAGGCCTGGGCACAAGTGCGGGCTGGGCTTAAGGCCTGGGCACAAGTGCGGGCTTGGCTTAAGTCCGTGGCACAAGTGCGGGCAAGGCTTAAGGCCGGGGGCACAAGTGCAGGCTAGGCTTAAGGCCGGGGCACAAGTGCGGGCTAGGCTTAAGGCCGGGGCACAAGTGCTGGCTAGGCTTAAGGCCGGGGCACAAAAGCGGGCTAGGCTTAAGGCCTGGGCACAAGTGCTGGCTAGGCTTAAGGCATACAGCTAACTCTTTGCACTCTTTGCATAAAGGGTTAGGCACCCATAGGGGTGAAGAGCTAGCTTTCACCCCTCTACTCTGTACTTGGACATTTAGGACTAGATCCTTTGTTGTACAGTGCGGAGCCTCTCCATAACCCCATGCTCCAAGCGACCAGGCACTTCTTGTCTGTCCTCCGTAAATGGGTAATGCCTTCTTCCCCAATTACAGTCGTGCATGCGCATTCAGACGGGACAAGAGCGAAGAGCATAAAGCTGGCCCTATGTGCATAACCAACATGAAGCTGAAGACAAAAACAAACAAACAAGCATACAAGGGGCTCAAAAGTGCGGGCTGGGCTTAAGGCCTGGGCACAAGTGCGGGCTGGGCTTAAGGCCTGGGCACAAGTGCGGGCTGGGCTTAAGGCCTGGGCACAAGTGCGGGCTGGGCTTAAGGCCTGGGCACAAGTGCGGGCTGGGCTTAAGGCCTGGGCACAAGTGCGGGCTGGGCTTAAGGCCTGGGCACAAGTGCGGGCTGGGCTTAAGGCCTGGGCACAAGTGCGGGCTGGGCTTAAGACCTGGGCACAAGTGCGGGCTGGGCTTAAGGCCTGGGCACAAGTGCGGGCTAGGCTTAAGGCCTGGGCACAAGTGCGGGCTGGGCTTAAGGCCTGGGCACAAGTGCGGGCTGGGCTTAAGGCCTGGGCACAAGTGCGGGCTGGGCTTAAGGCCTGGGCACAAGTGCGGGCTGGGCTTAAGGCCTGGGCACAAGTGCGGGCTGGGCTTAAGGCCTGGGCACAAGTGCGGGCTGGGCTTAAGGCCTGGGCACAAGTGCGTGCTGGGCTTAAGGCCTGGGCACAAGTGCGGGCTGGGCTTAAGGCCTGGGCACAAGTGCGGGCTGGGCTTAAGGCCTGGGCACAAGTGCGGGCTGGGCTTAAGGCCTGGGCACAAGTGCCGGCTGGGCATAAGGCCGGGGCACAAGTGCGGGCTTTGCTAAAGGCCTGGGCACAAGTGCGGGCTAGGCTTAAGGCCGGGGCACTAGTGCGGGCTAGGCTTAAGGCCGGGGCACTAGTGCGGGCTAGGCTTAAGGCCGGGGCACAAGTGCGGGCTAGGCTTAAGGCCTGGGCACAAGTGCGGGCTATGCTTAAGGCCTGGGCACAAGTGCAGGCTAGGCTTAAGGCCTGGGCACAAGTGCGGGCTAGGCTTAAGGCCTGGGCACAAGTGCGGGCTAGGCTTAAGGCCTGGGCACTAATGCGGGCTAGGCTTAAGGCCTGGGCACTAGTGCGGGCTAGGCTTATGGCATACAGCTAACTCTTTGCACTCTTTGCATAAAGGGTTAGGCACCCATAGGGGTGAAGAGCTAGCTTTCACCCCTCTACTCTGTACTTGGACATTTAGGACTAGATCCTTTGTTGTACAGTGCGGAGCCTCTCCATAACCCCATGCTCCAAGCGACCAGGCACTTCTTGTCTGTCCTCCGTAAATGGGTAATGCCTTCTTCCCCAATTACAGTCGTGCATGCGCATTCAGACGGGACAAGAGCGAAGAGCATAAAGCTGGCCCTATGTGCATAACCAACATGAAGCTGAGGACAAAAACAAACAAACAAGCATACAAGGGGCTCTATAGTGCGGGCTGGGCTTAAGGCCTGGGCACAAGTGCGGGCTAGGCTTAAGGCATGGGCACAAGTGCGGGCTGGGCTTAAGGCCTGGGCACAAGTGCGGGCTGGGCTTAAGGCCTGGGCACAAGTGCGGGCTGGGCTTAAGGCCTGGGCACAAGTGCGGGCTGGGCTTAAGGCCTGGGCACAAGTGCGGGCTTGGCTTAAGTCCGTGGCACAAGTGCGGGCAAGGCTTAAGGCCGGGGGCACAAGTGCAGGCTAGGCTTAAGGCCGGGGCACAAGTGCGGGCTAGGCTTAAGGCCGGGGCACAAGTGCGGGCTAGGCTTAAGGCCGGGGCACAAGTGCGGGCTAGGCTTAAGGCCGGGGGCACAAGTGCAGGCTAGGCTTAAGGCCGGGGCACAAGTGCGGGCTAGGCTTAAGGCCGGGGCACAAGTGCGGGCTAGGCTTAAGGCCTGGGCACAAGTGCGGGCTGGGCTTAAGGCCTGGGCACAAGTGCGGGCTGGGCTTAAGGCCTGGGCACAAGTGCGGGCTTGGCTTAAGTCCGTGGCACAAGTGCGGGCAAGGCTTAAGGCCGGGGGCACAAGTGCAGGCTAGGCTTAAGGCCGGGGCACAAGTGCGGGCTAGGCTTAAGGCCGGGGCACAAGTGCGGGCTAGGCTTAAGGCCGGGGCACAAAAGCGGGCTAGGCTTAAGGCCTGGGCACAAGTGCTGGCTAGGCTTAAGGCATACAGCTAACTCTTTGCACTCTTTGCATAAAGGGTTAGGCACCCATAGGGGTGAAGAGCTAGCTTTCACCCCTCTACTCTGTACTTGGACATTTAGGACTAGATCCTTTGTTGTACAGTGCGGAGCCTCTCCATAACCCCATGCTCCAAGCGACCAGGCACTTCTTGTCTGTCCTCCGTAAATGGGTAATGCCTTCTTCCCCAATTACAGTCGTGCATGCGCATTCAGACGGGACAAGAGCGAAGAGCATAAAGCTGGCCCTATGTGCATAACCAACATGAAGCTGAAGACAAAAACAAACAAACAAGCATACAAGGGGCTCAAAAGTGCGGGCTGGGCTTAAGGCCTGGGCACAAGTGCGGGCTGGGCTTAAGGCCTGGGCACAAGTGCGGGCTGGGCTTAAGGCCTGGGCACAAGTGCGGGCTGGGCTTAAGGCCTGGGCACAAGTGCGGGCTGGGCTTAAGGCCTGGGCACAAGTGCGGGCTGGGCTTAAGGCCTGGGCACAAGTGCGGGCTGGGCTTAAGACCTGGGCACAAGTGCGGGCTGGGCTTAAGGCCTGGGCACAAGTGCGGGCTAGGCTTAAGGCCTGGGCACAAGTGCGGGCTGGGCTTAAGGCCTGGGCACAAGTGCGGGCTGGGCTTAAGGCCTGGGCACAAGTGCGGGCTGGGCTTAAGGCCTGGGCACAAGTGCGGGCTGGGCTTAAGGCCTGGGCACAAGTGCGGGCTGGGCTTAAGGCCTGGGCACAAGTGCGGGCTGGGCTTAAGGCCTGGGCACAAGTGCGGGCTGGGCTTAAGGCCTGGGCACAAGTGCGTGCTGGGCTTAAGGCCTGGGCACAAGTGCGGGCTGGGCTTAAGGCCTGGGCACAAGTGCGGGCTGGGCTTAAGGCCTGGGCACAAGTGCGGGCTGGGCTTAAGGCCTGGGCACAAGTGCCGGCTGGGCATAAGGCCGGGGCACAAGTGCGGGCTTTGCTAAAGGCCTGGGCACAAGTGCGGGCTAGGCTTAAGGCCTGAGCACAAGTGCGGGCTAGGCTTAAGGCCGGGGCACAAGTGCGGGCTAGGCTTAAGGCCGGGGCACAAGTGCGGGCTAGGCTTAAGGCCGGGGCACAAGTGCGGGCTAGGCTTAAGGCCGGGGCACTAGTGCGGGCTAGGCTTAAGGCCGGGGCACAAGTGCGGGCTAGGCTTAAGGCCGGGGCACAAGTGCGGGCTAGGCTTAAGGCCGGGGCACAAGTGCGGGCTAGGCTTAAGGCCAAGGCACAAGTGCGGGCTAGGCTTAAGGCCGGGGCACAAGTGCAGTGCTGGCTAGGATCAAGGCAGGGGGCACAAGTGCTGGCTAGGCTTAAGGCATTGGCACAAGTGCCAGCTAGGCTTAAGGCCTGGACACAAGTGCCGGCTAGGCTTAAGGCATGGGCACAAGTGCGGGCTGGGCTTAAGGCCTGGGCACAAGTGCGGGCTGGGCTTAAGGCCTGGGCACAAGTGCGGGCTGGGCTTAAGGCCTGGGCACAAGTGCGGGCTGGGCTTAAGGCCTGGGCACAAGTGCGGGCTGGGCTTAAGGCCTGGGCACAAGTGCGGGCTGGGCTTAAGGCCTGGGCACAAGTGCGGGCTGGGCTTAAGACCTGGGCACAAGTGCGGGCTGGGCTTAAGGCCTGGGCACAAGTGCGGGCTAGGCTTAAGGCATACAGCTAACTCTTTGCACTCTTTGCATAAAGGGTTAGGCACCCATAGGGGTGAAGAGCTAGCTTTCACCCCTCTACTCTGTACTTGGACATTTAGGACTAGATCCTTTGTTGTACAGTGCGGAGCCTCTCCATAACCCCATGCTCCAAGCGACCAGGCACTTCTTGTCTGTCCTCCGTAAATGGGTAATGCCTTCTTCCCCAATTACAGTCGTGCATGCGCATTCAGACGGGACAAGAGCGAAGAGCATAAAGCTGGCCCTATGTGCATAACCAACATGAAGCTGAGGACAAAAACAAACAAACAAGCATACAAGGGGCTCTATAGTGCGGGCTGGGCTTAAGGCCTGGGCACAAGTGCGGGCTAGGCTTAAGGCATGGGCACAAGTGCGGGCTGGGCTTAAGGCCTGGGCACAAGTGCGGGCTGGGCTTAAGGCCTGGGCACAAGTGCGGGCTGGGCTTAAGGCCTGGGCACAAGTGCGGGCTGGGCTTAAGGCCTGGGCACAAGTGCGGGCTTGGCTTAAGTCCGTGGCACAAGTGCGGGCAAGGCTTAAGGCCGGGGGCACAAGTGCAGGCTAGGCTTAAGGCCGGGGCACAAGTGCGGGCTAGGCTTAAGGCCGGGGCACAAGTGCTGGCTAGGCTTAAGGCCGGGGCACAAAAGCGGGCTAGGCTTAAGGCCTGGGCACAAGTGCTGGCTAGGCTTAAGGCATACAGCTAACTCTTTGCACTCTTTGCATAAAGGGTTAGGCACCCATAGGGGTGAAGAGCTAGCTTTCACCCCTCTACTCTGTACTTGGACATTTAGGACTAGATCCTTTGTTGTACAGTGCGGAGCCTCTCCATAACCCCATGCTCCAAGCGACCAGGCACTTCTTGTCTGTCCTCCGTAAATGGGTAATGCCTTCTTCCCCAATTACAGTCGTGCATGCGCATTCAGACGGGACAAGAGCGAAGAGCATAAAGCTGGCCCTATGTGCATAACCAACATGAAGCTGAAGACAAAAACAAACAAACAAGCATACAAGGGGCTCAAAAGTGCGGGCTGGGCTTAAGGCCTGGGCACAAGTGCGGGCTGGGCTTAAGGCCTGGGCACAAGTGCGGGCTGGGCTTAAGGCCTGGGCACAAGTGCGGGCTGGGCTTAAGGCCTGGGCACAAGTGCGGGCTGGGCTTAAGGCCTGGGCACAAGTGCGGGCTGGGCTTAAGGCCTGGGCACAAGTGCGGGCTGGGCTTAAGGCCTGGGCACAAGTGCGGGCTGGGCTTAAGACCTGGGCACAAGTGCGGGCTGGGCTTAAGGCCTGGGCACAAGTGCGGGCTAGGCTTAAGGCCTGGGCACAAGTGCGGGCTGGGCTTAAGGCCTGGGCACAAGTGCGGGCTGGGCTTAAGGCCTGGGCACAAGTGCGGGCTGGGCTTAAGGCCTGGGCACAAGTGCGGGCTGGGCTTAAGGCCTGGGCACAAGTGCGGGCTGGGCTTAAGGCCTGGGCACAAGTGCGGGCTGGGCTTAAGGCCTGGGCACAAGTGCGTGCTGGGCTTAAGGCCTGGGCACAAGTGCGGGCTGGGCTTAAGGCCTGGGCACAAGTGCGGGCTGGGCTTAAGGCCTGGGCACAAGTGCGGGCTGGGCTTAAGGCCTGGGCACAAGTGCCGGCTGGGCATAAGGCCGGGGCACAAGTGCGGGCTTTGCTAAAGGCCTGGGCACAAGTGCGGGCTAGGCTTAAGGCCGGGGCACTAGTGCGGGCTAGGCTTAAGGCCGGGGCACTAGTGCGGGCTAGGCTTAAGGCCGGGGCACAAGTGCGGGCTAGGCTTAAGGCCTGGGCACAAGTGCGGGCTATGCTTAAGGCCTGGGCACAAGTGCAGGCTAGGCTTAAGGCCTGGGCACAAGTGCGGGCTAGGCTTAAGGCCTGGGCACAAGTGCGGGCTAGGCTTAAGGCCTGGGCACTAATGCGGGCTAGGCTTAAGGCCTGGGCACTAGTGCGGGCTAGGCTTATGGCATACAGCTAACTCTTTGCACTCTTTGCATAAAGGGTTAGGCACCCATAGGGGTGAAGAGCTAGCTTTCACCCCTCTACTCTGTACTTGGACATTTAGGACTAGATCCTTTGTTGTACAGTGCGGAGCCTCTCCATAACCCCATGCTCCAAGCGACCAGGCACTTCTTGTCTGTCCTCCGTAAATGGGTAATGCCTTCTTCCCCAATTACAGTCGTGCATGCGCATTCAGACGGGACAAGAGCGAAGAGCATAAAGCTGGCCCTATGTGCATAACCAACATGAAGCTGAGGACAAAAACAAACAAACAAGCATACAAGGGGCTCTATAGTGCGGGCTGGGCTTAAGGCCTGGGCACAAGTGCGGGCTAGGCTTAAGGCATGGGCACAAGTGCGGGCTGGGCTTAAGGCCTGGGCACAAGTGAGGGCTGGGCTTAAGGCCTGGGCACAAGTGCGGGCTGGGCTTAAGGCCTGGGCACAAGTGCGGGCTGGGCTTAAGGCCTGGGCACAAGTGCGGGCTTGGCTTAAGTCCGTGGCACAAGTGCGGGCAAGGCTTAAGGCCGGGGGCACAAGTGCAGGCTAGGCTTAAGGCCGGGGCACAAGTGCGGGCTAGGCTTAAGGCCGGGGCACAAGTGCGGGCTAGGCTTAAGGCCGGGGCACAAGTGCGGGCTAGGCTTAAGGCCGGGGGCACAAGTGCAGGCTAGGCTTAAGGCCGGGGCACAAGTGCGGGCTAGGCTTAAGGCCGGGGCACAAGTGCGGGCTAGGCTTAAGGCCTGGGCACAAGTGCGGGCTGGGCTTAAGGCCTGGGCACAAGTGCGGGCTGGGCTTAAGGCCTGGGCACAAGTGCGGGCTTGGCTTAAGTCCGTGGCACAAGTGCGGGCAAGGCTTAAGGCCGGGGGCACAAGTGCAGGCTAGGCTTAAGGCCGGGGCACAAGTGCGGGCTAGGCTTAAGGCCGGGGCACAAGTGCGGGCTAGGCTTAAGGCCGGGGCACAAAAGCGGGCTAGGCTTAAGGCCTGGGCACAAGTGCTGGCTAGGCTTAAGGCATACAGCTAACTCTTTGCACTCTTTGCATAAAGGGTTAGGCACCCATAGGGGTGAAGAGCTAGCTTTCACCCCTCTACTCTGTACTTGGACATTTAGGACTAGATCCTTTGTTGTACAGTGCGGAGCCTCTCCATAACCCCATGCTCCAAGCGACCAGGCACTTCTTGTCTGTCCTCCGTAAATGGGTAATGCCTTCTTCCCCAATTACAGTCGTGCATGCGCATTCAGACGGGACAAGAGCGAAGAGCATAAAGCTGGCCCTATGTGCATAACCAACATGAAGCTGAAGACAAAAACAAACAAACAAGCATACAAGGGGCTCAAAAGTGCGGGCTGGGCTTAAGGCCTGGGCACAAGTGCGGGCTGGGCTTAAGGCCTGGGCACAAGTGCGGGCTGGGCTTAAGGCCTGGGCACAAGTGCGGGCTGGGCTTAAGGCCTGGGCACAAGTGCGGGCTGGGCTTAAGGCCTGGGCACAAGTGCGGGCTGGGCTTAAGGCCTGGGCACAAGTGCGGGCTGGGCTTAAGACCTGGGCACAAGTGCGGGCTGGGCTTAAGGCCTGGGCACAAGTGCGGGCTAGGCTTAAGGCCTGGGCACAAGTGCGGGCTGGGCTTAAGGCCTGGGCACAAGTGCGGGCTGGGCTTAAGGCCTGGGCACAAGTGCGGGCTGGGCTTAAGGCCTGGGCACAAGTGCGGGCTGGGCTTAAGGCCTGGGCACAAGTGCGGGCTGGGCTTAAGGCCTGGGCACAAGTGCGGGCTGGGCTTAAGGCCTGGGCACAAGTGCGGGCTGGGCTTAAGGCCTGGGCACAAGTGCGTGCTGGGCTTAAGGCCTGGGCACAAGTGCGGGCTGGGCTTAAGGCCTGGGCACAAGTGCGGGCTGGGCTTAAGGCCTGGGCACAAGTGCGGGCTGGGCTTAAGGCCTGGGCACAAGTGCCGGCTGGGCATAAGGCCGGGGCACAAGTGCGGGCTTTGCTAAAGGCCTGGGCACAAGTGCGGGCTAGGCTTAAGGCCGGGGCACTAGTGCGGGCTAGGCTTAAGGCCGGGGCACTAGTGCGGGCTAGGCTTAAGGCCGGGGCACAAGTGCGGGCTAGGCTTAAGGCCTGGGCACAAGTGCGGGCTATGCTTAAGGCCTGGGCACAAGTGCAGGCTAGGCTTAAGGCCTGGGCACAAGTGCGGGCTAGGCTTAAGGCCTGGGCACAAGTGCGGGCTAGGCTTAAGGCCTGGGCACTAATGCGGGCTAGGCTTAAGGCCTGGGCACTAGTGCGGGCTAGGCTTAAGGCCGGGGCACAAGTGCGGGCTAGGCTTAAGGCCGGGGCACAAGTGCGGGCTAGGCTTAAGGCCGGGGCACAAGTGCGGGCTAGGCTTAAGGCCGGGGCACAAGTGCGGGCTAGGCTTAAGGCCGGGGCACAAGTGCGGGCTAGGCTTAAGACCGGGGCACAAGTGCGGGCTAGGCTTAAGACCGGGGCACAAGTGCGGGCTAGGCTTAAGGCCGGGGCACAAGTGCGGGCTAGGCTTAAGGCCGGGGCACAGGTGCGGGCTAGGCTTAAGGCCGGGGCACAGGTGCGGGCTAGGCTTAAGGCCGGGGCACAAGTGCGGGCTAGGCTTAAGGCCGGGGCACAAGTGCGGGCTAGGCTTAAGGCCTGGGCACAAGTGCGGGCTAGGCTTAAGGCCTGGGCACAAGTGCGGGCTAGGCTTAAGGCCTGGGCACAAGTGCGGGCTAGGCTTAAGGCCTGGGCACAAGTGCGGGCTAGGCTTAAGGCCTGGGCACAAGTGCGGGCTAGGCTTAAGGCCTGGGCACAAGTGCGGGCAAGGCTTAAGGCCTGGGCACAAGTGTGGGCTAGGCTTAAGGCCGGGGCACAAGTGCGGGCTGGGCTTAAGGCCGGGGCACAAGTGCGGGCTAGGCTTAAGGCCGGGGCACAAGTGCGGGCTAGGCTTAAGGCCGGAGCACAAGTGCGGGCTAGGCTTAAGGCCGGGGCACAAGTGCGGGCTAGGCTTAAGGCCGGGGCACAAGTGCGGGCTAGGCTTAAGGCCGGGGCACAAGTGCGGGCTAGGCTTAAGGCCTGGGCACAAGTGGGGGCTGGGCTTAAGGCCTGGGCACAAGTGCGGGCTGGGCTTAAGGCCTGGGCACAAGTGCGGGCTGGGCTTAAGGCCTGGGCACAAGTGCGGGCTGGGCTTAAGGCCTGGGCACAAGTGCGGGCTGGGCTTAAGGCCTGGGCACAAGTGCGGGCTGGGCTTAAGGCCTGGGCACAAGTGCGGGCTGGGCTTAAGGCCTGGGCACAAGTGCCGGCTGGGCATAAGGCCGGGGCACAAGTGCGGGCTGGGCTAAAGGCCTGGGCACAAGTGCGGGCTGGGCTAAAGGCCTGGGCACAAGTGCGGGCTAGGCTTAAGGCCGGGGCACAAGTGCGGGCTAGGCTGAAGGCCTGGGCACAAGTGCGGGCTAGGCTTAAGGCCTGGGCACAAGTGCGGGCTAGGCTTAAGGCCTGGGCACAAGTGCGGGCTAGGCTTAAGGCCTGGGCACAAGTGCAGGCTAGGCTTAAGGCCTGGGCACAAGTGCGGGCTAGGCTTAAGGCCTGGGCACAAGTGCGGGCTAGGCTTAAGGCCTGAGCACAAGTGCGGGCTTGGCTTAAGTCCGTGGCACAAGTGCGGGCAAGGCTTAAGGCCGGGGGCACAAGTGCGGGCTAGGCTTAAGGCCGGGGGCACAAGTGCGGGCTAGGCTTAAGGCCGGGGCACAAGTGCGGGCTAGGCTTAAGGCCTGGGCACAAGTGCGGGCTAGGCTTAAGGCCGGGGGCACAAGTGCGGGCTAGGCTTAAGGCCGGGGGCACAAGTGCGGGCTAGGCATAAGGCCTGGGCACAAGTGCGGGCTAGGCTTAAGGCCTGGGCATAAGTGCGGGCTAGGCTTAAGGCCGGGGCACTAGTGCGGGCTAGGCTTAAGGCCTGGGCACAAGTGCGGGCTAGGCTTAAGGCCTGGGCACAAGTGCGGGCTAGGCTTAAGGCCAGGGGCACAAGTGCGGGCTAGGCTTAAGGCCGGGGGCACAAGTGCGGGCTAGGCATAAGGCCTGGGCACAAGTGCGGGCTAGGCTTAAGGCCGATGCACAAGTGCGGGCTAGGCTTAAGGCCGGGGAACAAGTGCGGGCTAGGCTTAAGGCCTGGGCACAAGTGCGGGCTAGGCTTAAGGCCTGGGCACAAGTGCGGGCTAGGCTTAAGGCCTGGGCACCAGTGCAGGCTAGGCTTAAGGCCTGGGCACAAGTGCGGGCTAGGCTTAAGGCCTGAGCACAAGTGCGGGCTAGGCTTAAGGCCGGGGCACAAGTGCGGGCTAGGCTTAAGGCCGGGGCACAAGTGCGGGCTAGGCTTAAGGCCGGGGCACAAGTGCGGGCTAGGCTTAAGGCCGGGGCACAAGTGCCGGCTGGGCATAAGGCCGGGGCACAAGTGCGGGCTTTGCTAAAGGCCTGGGCACAAGTGCGGGCTAGGCTTAAGGCCTGGGCACAAGTACGGGCTAGGCTTAAGGCCTGGGCACAAGTGCGGGCTAGGCTTAAGGCCTGGGCACAAGTGCGGGCTGGGCTTAAGGCCGGGGCACAAGTGCGGGCTAGGCTTAAGGCCGGGGCACAAGTGCGGGCTAGGCTTAAGGCCGGGGCACAAGTGCGGGCTAGGCTTAAGGCCGGGGCACAAGTGCGGGCTAGGCTTAAGGCTGGGGCACAAGTGCAGTGCTGGCTAGGATCAAGGCAGGGGGCACAAGTGCTGGCTAGGCTTAAGGCATGGGCACAAGTGCCAGCTAGGCTTAAGGCCTGGGCACAAGTGCAGGCTAGGCTTAAGGCCTGGGCACAAGTGCAGGCTAGGCTTAAGGCCTGGGCACAAGTGCAGTGCTGGCTAGGATCAAGGCAAGGGGGCACAAGTGCTGGCTAGGCTTAAGGCATGGGCACAAGTGCTGGCTAGGCTTAAGGCATACAGCTAACTCTTTGCACTCTTTGCATAAAGGGTTAGGCACCCATCGGGGTGAAGAGCTAGCTTTCACCCCTCTACTCTGTACTTGGACATTTAGGACTAGATCCTTTGTTGAACAGTGCGGAGCCTCTCCATAACCCCATGCTCCAAGCGACCAGGAACTTCTTGTCTGTCCTCCGTAAATGGGTAATGCCTTCTTCCCCAATTACAGTCGTGCATGTGCATTCAGACGGGACAAGAGCAAAGAGCATAAAGCTGGCCCTATGTGCATAACCAACATGAAGCTGAAGACAAAAACAAACAAACAAGCATACAAGGGGCTCAAAAGTGCGGGCTGGGCTTAAGGCCTGGGCACAAGTGCGGGCTGGGCTTAAGGCCTGGGCACAAGTGCGGGCTGGGCATAAGGCCTGGGCACAAGTGCGGGCTAGGCTTAAGGCCTGGGCATAAGTGCGGGCTAGGCTTAAGGCCGGGGCACTAGTGCGGGCTAGGCTTAAGGCCTGGGCACAAGTGCGGGCTAGGCTTAAGGCCTGGGCACAAGTGCGGGCTAGGCTTAAGGCCTGGGCACAAGTGCGGGCTAGGCTTAAGGCCTGGGCACAAGTGCAGGCTAGGCTTAAGGCCTGGGCACAAGTGCGGGCTAGGCTTAAGGCCTGGGCACAAGTGCGGGCTAGGCTTAAGGCCTGAGCACAAGTGCGGGCTTGGCTTAAGTCCGTGGCACAAGTGCGGGCAAGGCTTAAGGCCGGGGGCACAAGTGCGGGCTAGGCTTAAGGCCGGGGGCACAAGTGCGGGCTAGGCTTAAGGCCGGGGCACAAGTGCGGGCTAGGCTTAAGGCCTGGGCACAAGTGCGGGCTAGGCTTAAGGCCGGGGGCACAAGTGCGGGCTAGGCTTAAGGCCGGGGGCACAAGTGCGGGCTAGGCATAAGGCCTGGGCACAAGTGCGGGCTAGGCTTAAGGCCTGGGCATAAGTGCGGGCTAGGCTTAAGGCCGGGGCACTAGTGCGGGCTAGGCTTAAGGCCTGGGCACAAGTGCGGGCTAGGCTTAAGGCCTGGGCACAAGTGCGGGCTAGGCTTAAGGCCAGGGGCACAAGTGCGGGCTAGGCTTAAGGCCGGGGGCACAAGTGCGGGCTAGGCATAAGGCCTGGGCACAAGTGCGGGCTAGGCTTAAGGCCGATGCACAAGTGCGGGCTAGGCTTAAGGCCGGGGAACAAGTGCGGGCTAGGCTTAAGGCCTGGGCACAAGTGCGGGCTAGGCTTAAGGCCTGGGCACAAGTGCGGGTAGGCTTAAGGCCTGGGCACCAGTGCGGGCTAGGCTTAAGGCCTGGGCACAAGTGCGGGCTAGGCTTAAGGCCTGAGCACAAGTGCGGGCTAGGCTTAAGGCCGGGGCACAAGTGCGGGCTAGGCTTAAGGCCGGGGCACAAGTGCGGGCTAGGCTTAAGGCCGGGGCACAAGTGCGGGCTAGGCTTAAGGCCGGGGCACAAGTGCCGGCTGGGCATAAGGCCGGGGCACAAGTGCGGGCTTTGCTAAAGGCCTGGGCACAAGTGCGGGCTAGGCTTAAGGCCTGGGCACAAGTACGGGCTAGGCTTAAGGCCTGGGCACAAGTGCGGGCTAGGCTTAAGGCCTGGGCACAAGTGCGGGCTGGGCTTAAGGCCGGGGCACAAGTGCGGGCTAGGCTTAAGGCCGGGGCACAAGTGCGGGCTAGGCTTAAGGCCGGGGCACAAGTGCGGGCTAGGCTTAAGGCCGGGGCACAAGTGCGGGCTAGGCTTAAGGCTGGGGCACAAGTGCAGTGCTGGCTAGGATCAAGGCAGGGGGCACAAGTGCTGGCTAGGCTTAAGGCATGGGCACAAGTGCCAGCTAGGCTTAAGGCCTGGGCACAAGTGCAGGCTAGGCTTAAGGCCTGGGCACAAGTGCAGGCTAGGCTTAAGGCCTGGGCACAAGTGCAGTGCTGGCTAGGATCAAGGCAAGGGGGCACAAGTGCTGGCTAGGCTTAAGGCATGGGCACAAGTGCTGGCTAGGCTTAAGGCATACAGCTAACTCTTTGCACTCTTTGCATAAAGGGTTAGGCACCCATCGGGGTGAAGAGCTAGCTTTCACCCCTCTACTCTGTACTTGGACATTTAGGACTAGATCCTTTGTTGTACAGTGCGGAGCCTCTCCATAACCCCATGCTCCAAGCGACCAGGAACTTCTTGTCTGTCCTCCGTAAATGGGTAATGCCTTCTTCCCCAATTACAGTCGTGCATGTGCATTCAGACGGGACAAGAGCAAAGAGCATAAAGCTGGCCCTATGTGCATAACCAACATGAAGCTGAAGACAAAAACAAACAAACAAGCATACAAGGGGCTCAAAAGTGCGGGCTGGGCTTAAGGCCTGGGCACAAGTGCGGGCTGGGCTTAAGGCCTGGGCACAAGTGCGGGCTGGGCTTAAGGCCTGGGCACAAGTGCGGGCTGGGCTTAGGGCCTGGGCACAAGTTCGGGCTGGGCTTAGGGCCTGGGCACAAGTGTGGGCTGGGCTTAAGGCCTGGGCACAAGTGCGGGCTGGGCTTAAGGCCTGGGCACAAGTGCGGGCTGGGCTTAAGGCCTGGGCACAAGTGTGGGCTGGGCTTAAGGCCTGGGCACAAGTGCGGGCTGGGCTTAAGGCCTGGGCACAAGTGCGGGCTGGGCTTAAGGCCTGGGCACAAGTGCGGGCTGGGCTTAAGGCCTGGGCACAAGTGCGGGCTGGGCTTAAGGCCTGGGCACAAGTGCGGGCTAGGCTAAAGGCCTGGGCACAAGTGCGGGCTAGGCTAAAGGCCTGGGCACAAGTGCGGGCTAGGCTTAAGGCCGGGGCACAAGTGCGGGCTAGGCTTAAGGCCGGGGCACAAGTGCGGGCTAGGCTTAAGGCCGGGGCACAAGTGCGGGCTAGGCTTAAGGCCGGGGCACAAGTGCGGGCTAGGCTTAAGGCCGGGGCACAAGTGCGGGCTAGGCTTAAGGCCGGGGCACAAGTGCGGGCTAGGCTTAAGGCCGGGGCACAAGTGCGGGCTAGGCTTAAGGCCGGGGCACAAGTGCGGGCTAGGCTTAAGGCCGGGGCACAAGTGCGGGCTAGGCTTAAGGCCGGGGCACAAGTGCGGGCTAGGCTTAAGGCCGGGGCACAAGTGCGGGCTAGGCTTAAGGCCGGGGCACAAGTGCGGGCTAGGCTTAAGGCCGGGGCACAAGTGCGGGCTAGGCTTAAGGCCGGGGCACAAGTGCGGGCTAGGCTTAAGGCCGGGCACAAGTGCGGGCTAGGCTTAAGGCCGGGGCACAAGTGCGGGCTAGGCTTAAGGCCTGGGCGCAAGTGCGGGCTGGGCTTAAGGCCTGGGCGCAAGTGCGGGTTGGGCTTAAGGCCGGGGCACAAGTGCGGGTTGGGCTTAAGGCCGGGGCACAAGTGCGGGTTGGGCTTAAGGCCGGGGCACAAGTGCGGGCTGGGCTTAAGGCCTGGGCACAAGTGCGGGCTGGGCTTAAGGCCTGGGCACAAGTGCGGGCTGGGCTTAAGGCCGGGGCACAAGTGCGGGCTGGGCTTAAGGCCGGGGCACAAGTGCGGGCTAGGCTAAAGGCCTGGGCACAAGTGCGGGCTAGGCTTAAGGCCAGGGCACTAGTGCCGGCTAGGCTTAAGGCCGGGGCACAAGTGCGGGCTAGGCTTAATGCCGGGGCACAAGTGCGGGCTAGGCTTAATGCCGGGGCACAAGTGCGGGCTAGGCTTAAGGCCGGGGCACACGTGCGGCCTAGGCTTAAGGCCGGGGCACAAGTGCGGGCTAGGCTTAAGGCCGGGGCACAAGTGCGGGCTAGGCGTAAGGCCGGGGCACACGTGCGGCCTAGGCTTAAGGCCGGGGCACACGTGCGGCCTAGGCTTAAGGCCGGGGCACAAGTGCGGGCTAGGCTTAAGGCCTGGGCACAAGTGCGGGCTAGGCTTAAGGCCTGGGCACAAGTGCGGGCTAGGCTTAAGGCCTGGGCACAAGTACGGGCTAGGCTTAAGGCCTGGGCACAAGTGCGGGCTAGGCTTAAGGCCTGGGCACAAGTGCGGGCTGGGCTTAAGGCCGGGGCACAAGTGCGGGCTAGGCTTAAGGCCGGGGCACAAGTGCGGGCTAGGCTTAAGGCCGGGGCACAAGTGCGGGCTAGGCTTAAGGCCGGGGCACAAGTGCGGGCTAGGCTTAAGGCCGGGGCACAAGTGCGGGCTAGGCTTAAGGCCGGGGCACTAGTGCGGGCTAGACTTAAGGCCGGGGCACTAGTGCGGGCTAGGCTTAAGGCCGGGGCACAAGTGCGGGCTAGGCTTAAGGCCGGGGCACAAGTGCGGGCTAGGCTTAAGGCCGGGGCACAAGTGCGGGCTAGGCTTAAGGCCAAGGCACAAGTGCGGGCTAGGCTTAAGGCCGGGGCACAAGTGCAGTGCTGGCTAGGATCAAGGCAGGGGGCACAAGTGCTGGCTAGGCTTAAGGCATTGGCACAAGTGCCAGCTAGGCTTAAGGCCTGGACACAAGTGCCGGATAGGCTTAAGGCATGGGCACAAGTGCGGGCTGGGCTTAAGGCCTGGGCACAAGTGCGGGCTGGGCTTAAGGCCTGGGCACAAGTGCGGGCTTGGCTTAAGTCCGTGGCACAAGTGCAGGCAAGGCTTAAGGCCGGGGGCACAAGTGCAGGCTAGGCTTAAGGCCGGGGCACAAGTGCGGGCTAGGCTTAAGGCCGGGGCACAAGTGCGGGCTAGGCTTAAGGCCGGGGCACAAGTGCGGGCTAGGCTTAAGGCCGGGGCACTAGTGCGGGCTAGGCTTAAGGCCGGGGCACTAGTGCGGGCTAGGCTTAAGGCCGGGGCACAAGTGCGGGCTAGGCTTAAGGCCGGGGCACAAGTGCGGGCTAGGCTTAAGGCCGGGGCACAAGTGCGGGCTAGGCTTAAGGCCAAGGCACAAGTGCGGGCTAGGCTTAAGGCCGGGGCACAAGTGCAGTGCTGGCTAGGATCAAGGCAGGGGGCACAAGTGCTGGCTAGGCTTAAGGCATTGGCACAAGTGCCAGCTAGGCTTAAGGCCTGGACACAAGTGCCGGATAGGCTTAAGGCATGGGCACAAGTGCGGGCTGGGCTTAAGGCCTGGGCACAAGTGCGGGCTGGGCTTAAGGCCTGGGCACAAGTGCGGGCTGGGCTTAAGGCCTGGGCACAAGTGCGGGCTGGGCTTAAGGCCTGGGCACAAGTGCGGGCTGGGCTTAAGGCCTGGGCACAAGTGCGGGCTGGGCTTAAGGCCTGGGCACAAGTGCGGGCTGGGCTTAAGACCTGGGCACAAGTGCGGGCTGGGCTTAAGGCCTGGGCACAAGTGCGGGCTAGGCTTAAGGCATACAGCTAACTCTTTGCACTCTTTGCATAAAGGGTTAGGCACCCATAGGGGTGAAGAGCTAGCTTTCACCCCTCTACTCTGTACTTGGACATTTAGGACTAGATCCTTTGTTGTACAGTGCGGAGCCTCTCCATAACCCCATGCTCCAAGCGACCAGGCACTTCTTGTCTGTCCTCCGTAAATGGGTAATGCCTTCTTCCCCAATTACAGTCGTGCATGCGCATTCAGACGGGACAAGAGCGAAGAGCATAAAGCTGGCCCTATGTGCATAACCAACATGAAGCTGAGGACAAAAACAAACAAACAAGCATACAAGGGGCTCAATAGTGCGGGCTGGGCTTAAGGCCTGGGCACAAGTGCGGGCTAGGCTTAAGGCATGGGCACAAGTGCGGGCTGGGCTTAAGGCCTGGGCACAAGTGCGGGCTGGGCTTAAGGCCTGGGCACAAGTGCGGGCTGGGCTTAAGGCCTGGGCACAAGTGCGGGCTGGGCTTAAGGCCTGGGCACAAGTGCGGGCTTGGCTTAAGTACGTGGCACAAGTGCAGGCAAGGCTTAAGGCCGGGGGCACAAGTGCAGGCTAGGCTTAAGGCCGGGGCACAAGTGCGGGCTAGGCTTAAGGCCGGGGCACAAGTGCGGGCTAGGCTTAAGGCCGGGGCACAAAAGCGGGCTAGGCTTAAGGCCGGGGCACAAAAGCGGGCTAGGCTTAAGGCCTGGGCACAAGTGCTGGCTAGGCTTAAGGCATACAGCTAACTCTTTGCACTCTTTGCATAAAGGGTTAGGCACCCATAGGGGTGAAGAGCTAGCTTTCACCCCTCTACTCTGTACTTGGACATTTAGGACTAGATCCTTTGTTGTACAGTGCGGAGCCTCTCCATAACCCCATGCTCCAAGCGACCAGGCACTTCTTGTCTGTCCTCCGTAAATGGGTAATGCCTTCTTCCCCAATTACAGTCGTGCATGCGCATTCAGACGGGACAAGAGCGAAGAGCATAAAGCTGGCCCTATGTGCATAACCAACATGAAGCTGAAGACAAAAACAAACAAACAAGCATACAAGGGGCTCAAAAGTGCGGGCTGGGCTTAAGGCCTGGGCACAAGTGCGGGCTGGGCTTAAGGCCTGGGCACAAGTGCGGGCTGGGCTTAAGGCCTGGGCACAAGTGCGGGCTGGGCTTAAGGCCTGGGCACAAGTGCGGGCTGGGCTTAAGGCCTGGGCACAAGTGCGGGCTGGGCTTAAGGCCTGGGCACAAGTGCGGGCTGGGCTTAAGGCCTGGGCACAAGTGCGGGCTGGGCTTAAGGCCTGGGAACAAGTGCGGGCTGGGCTTAAGGCCTGGGCACAAGTGCGGGCTAGGCTTAAGGCCTGGGCACAAGTGCGGGCTGGGCTTAAGGCCTGGGCACAAGTGCGGGCTGGGCTTAAGGCCTGGGCACAAGTGCGGGCTGGGCTTAAGGCCTGGGCACAAGTGCGGGCTGGGCTTAAGGCCTGGGCACAAGTGCGGGCTGGGCTTAAGGCCTGGGCACAAGTGCGGGCTGGGCTTAAGGCCTGGGCACAAGTGCGGGCTGGGCTTAAGGCCTGGGCACAAGTGCCGGCTGGGCATAAGGCCGGGGCACAAGTGAGGGCTTTGCTAAAGGCCTGGGCACAAGTGCGGGCTAGGCTTAAGGCCGGGGCACTAGTGCGGGCTAGGCTTAAGGCCGGGGCACTAGTGCGGGCTAGGCTTAAGGCCGGGGCACAAGTGCGGGCTAGGCTTAAGGCCTGGGCACAAGTGCGGGCTATGCTTAAGGCCTGGGCACAAGTGCAGGCTAGGCTTAAGGCCTGGGCACAAGTGCGGGCTAGGCTTAAGGCCTGGGCACAAGTGCGGGCTAGGCTTAAGGCCTGGGCACAAGTGCGGGCTAGGCTTAAGGCCTGGGCACAAGTGCGGGCTAGGCTTAAGGCCTGGGCACAAGTGCGGGCTAGGCTTAAGGCCTGGGCACAAGTGCGGGCTAGGCTTAAGGCCTGGGCACAAGTGCGGGCAAGGCTTAAGGCCTGGGCACAAGTGCGGGCTAGGCTTAAGGCCGGGGCACAAGTGCGGGCTGGGCTTAAGGCCGGGGCACAAGTGCGGGCTAGGCTTAAGGCCGGGGCACAAGTGCGGGCTAGGCTTAAGGCCGGGGCACAAGTGCGGGCTAGGCTTAAGGCCGGGGCACAAGTGCGGGCTAGGCTTAAGGCCGGGGCACAAGTGCGGGCTAGGCTTAAGGCCGGGGCACAAGTGCGGGCTAGGCTTAAGGCCTGGGCACAAGTGGGGGCTGGGCTTAAGGCCTGGGCACAAGTGCGGGCTGGGCTTAAGGCCTGGGCACAAGTGCGGGCTGGGCTTAAGGCCTGGGCACAAGTGCGGGCTGGGCTTAAGGCCTGGGCACAAGTGCGGGCTGGGCTTAAGGCCTGGGCACAAGTGCGGGCTGGGCTTAAGGCCTGGGCACAGGTGCGGGCTGGGCTTAAGGCCTGGGCACAAGTGCCGGCTGGGCATAAGGCCGGGGCACAAGTGCCGGCTGGGCTAAAGGCCTGGGCACAAGTGCGGGCTGGGCTAAAGGCCTGGGCACAAGTGCGGGCTAGGCTTAAGGCCGGGGCACAAGTGCGGGCTAGGCTGAAGGCCTGGGCACAAGTGCGGGCTAGGCTTAAGGCCTGGGCACAAGTGCGGGCTAGGCTTAAGGCCTGGGCACAAGTGCGGGCTAGGCTTAAGGCCTGGGCACAAGTGCAGGCTAGGCTTAAGGCCTGGGCACAAGTGCGGGCTAGGCTTAAGGCCTGGGCACAAGTGCGGGCTAGGCTTAAGGCCTGAGCACAAGTGCGGGCTTGGCTTAAGTCCGTGGCACAAGTGCGGGCAAGGCTTAAGGCCGGGGGCACAAGTGCGGGCTAGGCTTAAGGCCGGGGGCACAAGTGCGGGCTAGGCTTAAGGCCGGGGCACAAGTGCGGGCTAGGCTTAAGGCCTGGGCACAAGTGCGGGCTAGGCTTAAGGCCGGGGGCACAAGTGCGGGCTAGGCTTAAGGCCGGGGGCACAAGTGCGGGCTAGGCATAAGGCCTGGGCACAAGTGCGGGCTAGGCTTAAGGCCTGGGCATAAGTGCGGGCTAGGCTTAAGGCCGGGGCACTAGTGCGGGCTAGGCTTAAGGCCTGGGCACAAGTGCGGGCTAGGCTTAAGGCCTGGGCACAAGTGCGGGCTAGGCTTAAGGCCAGGGGCACAAGTGCGGGCTAGGCTTAAGGCCGGGGGCACAAGTGCGGGCTAGGCATAAGGCCTGGGCACAAGTGCGGGCTAGGCTTAAGGCCGATGCACAAGTGCGGGCTAGGCTTAAGGCCGGGGAACAAGTGCGGGCTAGGCTTAAGGCCTGGGCACAAGTGCGGGCTAGGCTTAAGGCCTGGGCACAAGTGCGGGCTAGGCTTAAGGCCTGGGCACAAGTGCGGGCTAGGCTTAAGGCCTGGGCACAAGTGCGGGCTAGGCTTAAGGCCTGAGCACAAGTGCGGGCTAGGCTTAAGGCCGGGGCACAAGTGCGGGCTAGGCTTAAGGCCGGGGCACAAGTGCGGGCTAGGCTTAAGGCCGGGGCACAAGTGCGGGCTAGGCTTAAGGCCGGGGCACAAGTGCGGGCTAGGCTTAAGGCCGGGGCACAAGTGCGGGCTAGGCTTAAGGCCGGGGCACAAGTGCGGGCTAGGCTTAAGGCTGGGGCACAAGTGCAGTGCTGGCTAGGATCAAGGCAGGGGGCACAAGTGCTGGCTAGGCTTAAGGCATGGGCACAAGTGCCAGCTAGGCTTAAGGCCTGGGCACAAGTGCAGGCTAGGCTTAAGGCCTGGGCACAAGTGCAGGCTAGGCTTAAGGCCTGGGCACAAGTGCAGTGCTGGCTAGGATCAAGGCAAGGGGGCACAAGTGCTGGCTAGGCTTAAGGCATGGGCACAAGTGCTGGCTAGGCTTAAGGCATACAGCTAACTCTTTGCACTCTTTGCATAAAGGGTTAGGCACCCATCGGGGTGAAGAGCTAGCTTTCACCCCTCTACTCTGTACTTGGACATTTAGGACTAGATCCTTTGTTGTACAGTGCGGAGCCTCTCCATAACCCCATGCTCCAAGCGACCAGGAACTTCTTGTCTGTCCTCCGTAAATGGGTAATGCCTTCTTCCCCAATTACAGTCGTGCATGTGCATTCAGACGGGACAAGAGCAAAGAGCATAAAGCTGGCCCTATGTGCATAACCAACATGAAGCTGAAGACAAAAACAAACAAACAAGCATACAAGGGGCTCAAAAGTGCGGGCTGGGCTTAAGGCCTGGGCACAAGTGCGGGCTGGGCTTAAGGCCTGGGCACAAGTGCGGGCTGGGCTTAAGGCCTGGGCACAAGTGCGGGCTGGGCTTAAGGCCTGGGCACAAGTGCGGGCTGGGCTTAAGGCCTGGGCACAAGTGCGGGCTGGGCTTAGGGCCTGGGCACAAGTTCGGGCTGGGCTTAGGGCCTGGGCACAAGTGCGGGCTGGGCTTAAGGCCTGGGCACAAGTGCGGGCTGGGCTTAAGGCCTGGGCACAAGTGCGGGCTGGGCTTAAGGCCTGGGCACAAGTGCGGGCTGGGCTTAAGGCCTGGGCACAAGTGCGGGCTGGGCTTAAGGCCTGGGCACAAGTGCGGGCTGGGCTTAAGGCCTGGGCACAAGTGCGGGCTGGGCTTAAGGCCTGGGCACAAGTGCGGGCTGGGCTTAAGGCCTGGGCACAAGTGCGGGCTAGGCTAAAGGCCGGGGCACAAGTGCGGGCTAGGCTAAAGGCCTGGGCACAAGTGCGGGCTAGGCTTAAGGCCGGGGCACAAGTGCGGGCTAGGCTTAAGGCCGGGGCACAAGTGCGGGCTAGGCTTAAGGCCGGGGCACAAGTGCGGGCTAGGCTTAAGGCCGGGGCACAAGTGCGGGCTAGGCTTAAGGCCGGGGCACAAGTGCGGGCTAGGCTTAAGGCCGGGGCACAAGTGCGGGCTAGGCTTAAGGCCGGGGCACAAGTGCGGGCTAGGCTTAAGGCCGGGGCACAAGTGCGGGCTAGGCTTAAGGCCGGGGCACAAGTGCGGGCTAGGCTTAAGGCCGGGGCACAAGTGCGGGCTAGGCTTAAGGCCGGGGCACAAGTGCGGGCTAGGCTTAAGGCCGGGGCACAAGTGCGGGCTAGGCTTAAGGCCGCGGCACAAGTGCGGGCTAGGCTTAAGGCCGGGGCACAAGTGCGGGCTAGGCTTAAGGCCTGGGCACAAGTGCGGGCTAGGCTTAAGGCCTGGGCACAAGTGCGGGCTAGGCTTAAGGCCTGAGCACAAGTGCGGGCTAGGCTTAAGGCCGGGGCACAAGTGCGGGCTAGGCTTAAGGCCGGGGCACAAGTGCGGGCTAGGCTTAAGGCCGGGGCACAAGTGCGGGCTAGGCTTAAGGCCTGGGCACAAGTGCGGGCTAGGCTTAAGGCCGGGGCACAAGTGCGGGCTAGGCTTAAGGCCGGGGCACAAGTGCGGGCTAGGCTTAAGGCCGGGGCACAAGTGCGGGCTAGGCTTAAGGCCGGGGCACAAGTGCGGGCTAGGCTTAAGGCCGGGGCACAAGTGCGGGCTAGGCTTAAGGCCGGGGCACAAGTGCGGGCTAGGCTTAAGGCCGGGGCACAAGTGCGGGCTAGGCTTAAGGCCGGGGCACAAGTGCGGGCTAGGCTTAAGGCCGGGGCACAAGTGCGGGCTAGGCTTAAGGCCGGGGCACAAGTGCGGGCTAGGCTTAAGGCCGGGGCACAAGTGCGGGCTAGGCTTAAGGCCGGGGCACAAGTGCGGGCTAGGCTTAAGGCCTGGGCACAAGTGCGGGCTAGGCTTAAGGCCGGGGCACAAGTGCGGGCTAGGCTTAAGGCCTGGGCACAAGTGCGGGCTAGGCTTAAGGCCTGGGCACAAGTGCGGGCTAGGCTTAAGGCCTGAGCACAAGTGCGGGCTAGGCTTAAGGCCGGGGCACAAGTGCGGGCTAGGCTTAAGGCCGGGGCACAAGTGCGGGCTAGGCTTAAGGCCGGGGCACAAGTGCGGGCTAGGCTTAAGGCCTGGGCACAAGTGCGGGCTGGGCTTAAGGCCGGGGCACAAGTGCGGGCTAGGCTTAAGGCCGGGGCACAAGTGCGGGCTAGGCTTAAGGCCGGGGCACAAGTGCGGGCTAGGCTTAAGGCCGGGCACAAGTGCGGGCTAGGCTTAAGGCCGGGGCACAAGTGCGGGCTAGGCTTAAGGCCTGGGCGCAAGTGCGGGCTGGGCTTAAGGCCTGGGCGCAAGTGCGGGTTGGGCTTAAGGCCGGGGCACAAGTGCGGGTTGGGCTTAAGGCCGGGGCACAAGTGCGGGCTGGGCTTAAGGCCGGGGCACAAGTGCGGGCTGGGCTTAAGGCCTGGGCACAAGTGCGGGCTGGGCTTAAGGCCTGGGCACAAGTGCGGGCTGGGCTTAAGGCCGGGGCACAAGTGCGGGCTGGGCTTAAGGCCGGGGCACAAGTGCGGGCTAGGCTAAAGGCCTGGGCACAAGTGCGGGCTAGGCTTAAGGCCAGGGCACTAGTGCGGGCTAGGCTTAAGGCCGGGGCACAAGTGCGGGCTAGGCTTAATGCCGGGGCACAAGTGCGGGCTAGGCTTAATGCCGGGGCACAAGTGCGGGCTAGGCTTAAGGCCGGGGCACACGTGCGGCCTAGGCTTAAGGCCGGGGCACAAGTGCGGGCTAGGCTTAAGGCCGGGGCACAAGTGCGGGCTAGGCTTAAGGCCGGGGCACACGTGCGGCCTAGGCTTAAGGCCGGGGCACACGTGCGGCCTAGGCTTAAGGCCGGGGCACAAGTGCGGGCTAGGCTTAAGGCCTGGGCACAAGTGCGGGCTAGGCTTAAGGCCTGGGCACAAGTGCGGGCTAGGCTTAAGGCCTGGGCACAAGTACGGGCTAGGCTTAAGGCCTGGGCACAAGTGCGGGCTAGGCTTAAGGCCTGGGCACAAGTGCGGGCTGGGCTTAAGGCCGGGGCACAAGTGCGGGCTAGGCTTAAAGCCGGGGCACAAGTGCGGGCTAGGCTTAAGGCCGGGTCACAAGTGCGGGCTAGGCTTAAGGCCGGGTCACAAGTGCGGGCTAGGCTTAAGGCCGGGGCACAAGTGCGGGCTAGGCTTAAGGCCGGGGCACTAGTGCGGGCTAGGCTTAAGGCCGGGGCACTAGTGCGGGCTAGGCTTAAGGCCGGGGCACAAGTGCGGGCTAGGCTTAAGGCCGGGGCACAAGTGCGGGCTAGGCTTAAGGCCGGGGCACAAGTGCGGGCTAGGCTTAAGGCCAAGGCACAAGTGCGGGCTAGGCTTAAGGCCGGGGCACAAGTGCAGTGCTGGCTAGGATCAAGGCAGGGGGCACAAGTGCTGGCTAGGCTTAAGGCATTGGCACAAGTGCCAGCTAGGCTTAAGGCCTGGACACAAGTGCCGGCTAGGCTTAAGGCATGGGCACAAGTGCGGGCTGGGCTTAAGGCCTGGGCACAAGTGCGGGCTGGGCTTAAGGCCTGGGCACAAGTGCGGGCTGGGCTTAAGGCCTGGGCACAAGTGCGGGCTGGGCTTAAGGCCTGGGCACAAGTGCGGGCTGGGCTTAAGGCCTGGGCACAAGTGCGGGCTGGGCTTAAGGCCTGGGCACAAGTGCGGGCTGGGCTTAAGACCTGGGCACAAGTGCGGGCTGGGCTTAAGGCCTGGGCACAAGTGCGGGCTAGGCTTAAGGCATACAGCTAACTCTTTGCACTCTTTGCATAAAGGGTTAGGCACCCATAGGGGTGAAGAGCTAGCTTTCACCCCTCTACTCTGTACTTGGACATTTAGGACTAGATCCTTTGTTGTACAGTGCGGAGCCTCTCCATAACCCCATGCTCCAAGCGACCAGGCACTTCTTGTCTGTCCTCCGTAAATGGGTAATGCCTTCTTCCCCAATTACAGTCGTGCATGCGCATTCAGACGGGACAAGAGCGAAGAGCATAAAGCTGGCCCTATGTGCATAACCAACATGAAGCTGAGGACAAAAACAAACAAACAAGCATACAAGGGGCTCAATAGTGCGGGCTGGGCTTAAGGCCTGGGCACAAGTGCGGGCTAGGCTTAAGGCATGGGCACAAGTGCGGGCTGGGCTTAAGGCCTGGGCACAAGTGCGGGCTGGGCTTAAGGCCTGGGCACAAGTGCGGGCTGGGCTTAAGGCCTGGGCACAAGTGCGGGCTGGGCTTAAGGCCTGGGCACAAGTGCGGGCTTGGCTTAAGTCCGTGGCACAAGTGCGGGCAAGGCTTAAGGCCGGGGGCACAAGTGCAGGCTAGGCTTAAGGCCGGGGCACAAGTGCGGGCTAGGCTTAAGGCCGGGGCACAAGTGCGGGCTAGGCTTAAGGCCGGGGCACAAAAGCGGGCTAGGCTTAAGGCCTGGGCACAAGTGCTGGCTAGGCTTAAGGCATACAGCTAACTCTTTGCACTCTTTGCATAAAGGGTTAGGCACCCATAGGGGTGAAGAGCTAGCTTTCACCCCTCTGCTCTGTACTTGGACATTTAGGACTAGATCCTTTGTTGTACAGTGCGGAGCCTCTCCATAACCCCATGCTCCAAGCGACCAGGCACTTCTTGTCTGTCCTCCGTAAATGGGTAATGCCTTCTTCCCCAATTACAGTCGTGCATGCGCATTCAGACGGGACAAGAGCGAAGAGCATAAAGCTGGCCCTATGTGCATAACCAACATGAAGCTGAAGACAAAAACAAACAAACAAGCATACAAGGGGCTCAAAAGTGCGGGCTGGGCTTAAGGCCTGGGCACAAGTGCGGGCTGGGCTTAAGGCCTGGGCACAAGTGCGGGCTGGGCTTAAGGCCTGGGCACAAGTGCGGGCTGGGCTTAAGGCCTGGGCACAAGTGCGGGCTGGGCTTAAGGCCTGGGCACAAGTGCGGGCTGGGCTTAAGGCCTGGGAACAAGTGCGGGCTGGGCTTAAGGCCTGGGCACAAGTGCGGGCTGGGCTTAAGGCCTGGGCACAAGTGCGGGCTAGGCTTAAGGCCTGGGCACAAGTGCGGGCTGGGCTTAAGGCCTGGGCACAAGTGCGGGCTGGGCTTAAGGCCTGGGCACAAGTGCGGGCTGGGCTTAAGGCCTGGGCACAAGTGCGGGCTGGGCTTAAGGCCTGGGCACAAGTGCGGGCTGGGCTTAAGGCCTGGGCACAAGTGCGGGCTGGGCTTAAGGCCTGGGCACAAGTGCGTGCTGGGCTTAAGGCCTGGGCACAAGTGCGGGCTGGGCTTAAGGCCTGGGCACAAGTGCGGGCTGGGCTTAAGGCCTGGGCACAAGTGCGGGCTGGGCTTAAGGCCTGGGCACAAGTGCCGGCTGGGCATAAGGCCGGGGCACAAGTGCGGGCTTTGCTAAAGGCCTGGGCACAAGTGCGGGCTAGGCTTAAGGCCGGGGCACTAGTGCGGGCTAGGCTTAAGGCCGGGGCACTAGTGCGGGCTAGGCTTAAGGCCGGGGCACAAGTGCAGGCTAGGCTTAAGGCCTGGGCACAAGTGCAGTGCTGGCTAGGATCAAGGCAAGGGGGCACAAGTGCTGGCTAGGCTTAAGGCATGGGCACAAGTGCTGGCTAGGCTTAAGGCATACAGCTAACTCTTTGCACTCTTTGCATAAAGGGTTAGGCACCCATCGGGGTGAAGAGCTAGCTTTCACCCCTCTACTCTGTACTTGGACATTTAGGACTAGATCCTTTGTTGTACAGTGCGGAGCCTCTCCATAACCCCATGCTCCAAGCGACCAGGAACTTCTTGTCTGTCCTCCGTAAATGGGTAATGCCTTCTTCCCCAATTACAGTCGTGCATGTGCATTCAGACGGGACAAGAGCGAAGAGCATAAAGCTGGCCCTATGTGCATAACCAACATGAAGCTGAAGACAAAAACAAACAAACAAGCATACAAGGGGCTCAAAAGTGCGGGCTGGGCTTAAGGCCTGGGCACAAGTGCGGGCTGGACTTAAGGCCTGGGCACAAGTGCGGGCTAGGCTTAAGGCCTGGGCACAAGTGCGGGCTAGGCTTAAGGCCGATGCACAAGTGCGGGCTAGGCTTAAGGCCGGGGCACAAGTGCGGGCTAGGCTTAAGGCCTGGGCACAAGTGCGGGCTAGGCTTATGGCCGGGGCACAAGTGCGGGCAAGGCTTAAGGCCTGGCCACAAGTGCGGGCTAGGCTTAAGGCCTGGCCACAAGTGCGGGCTAGGCTTAAGGCCTGGGCACAAGTGCGGGCTAGGCTTAAGGCCTGGGCACAAGTGCGGGCTAGGCTTAAGGCCTGGGCACAAGTGCGGGCTGGGCTTAAGGCCTGGGCACAAGTGCGGGCTGGGCTTAAGGCCTGGGCACAAGTGCGGGCTGGGCTTAAGGCCTGGGCACAAGTGCCGGCTGGGCATAAGGCCGGGGCACAAGTGCGGGCTAGGCTTAAGGCCGGGGCACAAGTGCGGGCTAGGCTTAAGGCCGGGGCACAAGTGCGGGCTAGGCTTAAGGCCGGGGCACAAGTGCGGGCTAGGCTTAAGGCTGGGGCACAAGTGCAGTGCTGGCTAGGATCAAGGCAGGGGGCACAAGTGCTGGCTAGGCTTAAGGCATGGGCACAAGTGCCAGCTAGGCTTAAGGCCTGGGCACAAGTGCAGGCTAGGCTTAAGGCCTGGGCACAAGTGCAGGCTAGGCTTAAGGCCTGGGCACAAGTGCAGTGCTGGCTAGGATCAAGGCAAGGGGGCACAAGTGCTGGCTAGGCTTAAGGCATGGGCACAAGTGCTGGCTAGGCTTAAGGCATACAGCTAACTCTTTGCACTCTTTGCATAAAGGGTTAGGCACCCATCGGGGTGAAGAGCTAGCTTTCACCCCTCTACTCTGTACTTGGACATTTAGGACTAGATCCTTTGTTGTACAGTGCGGAGCCTCTCCATAACCCCATGCTCCAAGCGACCAGGAACTTCTTGTCTGTCCTCCGTAAATGGGTAATGCCTTCTTCCCCAATTACAGTCGTGCATGTGCATTCAGACGGGACAAGAGCAAAGAGCATAAAGCTGGCCCTATGTGCATAACCAACATGAAGCTGAAGACAAAAACAAACAAACAAGCATACAAGGGGCTCAAAAGTGCGGGCTGGGCTTAAGGCCTGGGCACAAGTGCGGGCTGGGCTTAAGGCCTGGGCACAAGTGCGGGCTGGGCTTAAGGCCTGGGCACAAGTGCGGGCTGGGCTTAGGGCCTGGGCACAAGTTCGGGCTGGGCTTAGGGCCTGGGCACAAGTGTGGGCTGGGCTTAAGGCCTGGGCACAAGTGCGGGCTGGGCTTAAGGCCTGGGCACAAGTGCGGGCTGGGCTTAAGGCCTGGGCACAAGTGTGGGCTGGGCTTAAGGCCTGGGCACAAGTGCGGGCTGGGCTTAAGGCCTGGGCACAAGTGCGGGCTGGGCTTAAGGCCTGGGCACAAGTGCGGGCTGGGCTTAAGGCCTGGGCACAAGTGCGGGCTGGGCTTAAGGCCTGGGCACAAGTGCGGGCTAGGCTAAAGGCCGGGGCACAAGTGCGGGCTAGGCTAAAGGCCTGGGCACAAGTGCGGGCTAGGCTTAAGGCCGGGGCACAAGTGCGGGCTAGGCTTAAGGCCGGGGCACAAGTGCGGGCTAGGCTTAAGGCCGGGGCACAAGTGCGGGCTAGGCTTAAGGCCGGGGCACAAGTGCGGGCTAGGCTTAAGGCCGGGGCACAAGTGCGGGCTAGGCTTAAGGCCGGGGCACAAGTGCGGGCTAGGCTTAAGGCCGGGGCACAAGTGCGGGCTAGGCTTAAGGCCGGGGCACAAGTGCGGGCTAGGCTTAAGGCCGGGGCACAAGTGCGGGCTAGGCTTAAGGCCGGGGCACAAGTGCGGGCTAGGCTTAAGGCCGGGGCACAAGTGCGGGCTAGGCTTAAGGCCGGGGCACAAGTGCGGGCTAGGCTTAAGGCCGGGGCACAAGTGCGGGCTAGGCTTAAGGCCGGGGCACAAGTGCGGGCTAGGCTTAAGGCCGGGCACAAGTGCGGGCTAGGCTTAAGGCCGGGGCACAAGTGCGGGCTAGGCTTAAGGCCTGGGCGCAAGTGCGGGCTGGGCTTAAGGCCTGGGCGCAAGTGCGGGTTGGGCTTAAGGCCGGGGCACAAGTGCGGGTTGGGCTTAAGGCCGGGGCACAAGTGCGGGTTGGGCTTAAGGCCGGGGCACAAGTGCGGGCTGGGCTTAAGGCCTGGGCACAAGTGCGGGCTGGGCTTAAGGCCTGGGCACAAGTGCGGGCTGGGCTTAAGGCCGGGGCACAAGTGCGGGCTGGGCTTAAGGCCGGGGCACAAGTGCGGGCTAGGCTAAAGGCCTGGGCACAAGTGCGGGCTAGGCTTAAGGCCAGGGCACTAGTGCCGGCTAGGCTTAAGGCCGGGGCACAAGTGCGGGCTAGGCTTAATGCCGGGGCACAAGTGCGGGCTAGGCTTAATGCCGGGGCACAAGTGCGGGCTAGGCTTAAGGCCGGGGCACACGTGCGGCCTAGGCTTAAGGCCGGGGCACAAGTGCGGGCTAGGCTTAAGGCCGGGGCACAAGTGCGGGCTAGGCGTAAGGCCGGGGCACACGTGCGGCCTAGGCTTAAGGCCGGGGCACACGTGCGGCCTAGGCTTAAGGCCGGGGCACAAGTGCGGGCTAGGCTTAAGGCCTGGGCACAAGTGCGGGCTAGGCTTAAGGCCTGGGCACAAGTGCGGGCTAGGCTTAAGGCCTGGGCACAAGTACGGGCTAGGCTTAAGGCCTGGGCACAAGTGCGGGCTAGGCTTAAGGCCTGGGCACAAGTGCGGGCTGGGCTTAAGGCCGGGGCACAAGTGCGGGCTAGGCTTAAGGCCGGGGCACAAGTGCGGGCTAGGCTTAAGGCCGGGGCACAAGTGCGGGCTAGGCTTAAGGCCGGGGCACAAGTGCGGGCTAGGCTTAAGGCCGGGGCACAAGTGCGGGCTAGGCTTAAGGCCGGGGCACTAGTGCGGGCTAGGCTTAAGGCCGGGGCACTAGTGCGGGCTAGGCTTAAGGCCGGGGCACAAGTGCGGGCTAGGCTTAAGGCCGGGGCACAAGTGCGGGCTAGGCTTAAGGCCGGGGCACAAGTGCGGGCTAGGCTTAAGGCCAAGGCACAAGTGCGGGCTAGGCTTAAGGCCGGGGCACAAGTGCAGTGCTGGCTAGGATCAAGGCAGGGGGCACAAGTGCTGGCTAGGCTTAAGGCATTGGCACAAGTGCCAGCTAGGCTTAAGGCCTGGACACAAGTGCCGGATAGGCTTAAGGCATGGGCACAAGTGCGGGCTGGGCTTAAGGCCTGGGCACAAGTGCGGGCTGGGCTTAAGGCCTGGGCACAAGTGCGGGCTGGGCTTAAGGCCTGGGCACAAGTGCGGGCTGGGCTTAAGGCCTGGGCACAAGTGCGGGCTGGGCTTAAGGCCTGGGCACAAGTGCGGGCTGGGCTTAAGGCCTGGGCACAAGTGCGGGCTGGGCTTAAGACCTGGGCACAAGTGCGGGCTGGGCTTAAGGCCTGGGCACAAGTGCGGGCTAGGCTTAAGGCATACAGCTAACTCTTTGCACTCTTTGCATAAAGGGTTAGGCACCCATAGGGGTGAAGAGCTAGCTTTCACCCCTCTACTCTGTACTTGGACATTTAGGACTAGATCCTTTGTTGTACAGTGCGGAGCCTCTCCATAACCCCATGCTCCAAGCGACCAGGCACTTCTTGTCTGTCCTCCGTAAATGGGTAATGCCTTCTTCCCCAATTACAGTCGTGCATGCGCATTCAGACGGGACAAGAGCGAAGAGCATAAAGCTGGCCCTATGTGCATAACCAACATGAAGCTGAGGACAAAAACAAACAAACAAGCATACAAGGGGCTCAATAGTGCGGGCTGGGCTTAAGGCCTGGGCACAAGTGCGGGCTAGGCTTAAGGCATGGGCACAAGTGCGGGCTGGGCTTAAGGCCTGGGCACAAGTGCGGGCTGGGCTTAAGGCCTGGGCACAAGTGCGGGCTGGGCTTAAGGCCTGGGCACAAGTGCGGGCTGGGCTTAAGGCCTGGGCACAAGTGCGGGCTTGGCTTAAGTCCGTGGCACAAGTGCAGGCAAGGCTTAAGGCCGGGGGCACAAGTGCAGGCTAGGCTTAAGGCCGGGGCACAAGTGCGGGCTAGGCTTAAGGCCGGGGCACAAGTGCGGGCTAGGCTTAAGGCCGGGGCACAAAAGCGGGCTAGGCTTAAGGCCGGGGCACAAAAGCGGGCTAGGCTTAAGGCCTGGGCACAAGTGCTGGCTAGGCTTAAGGCATACAGCTAACTCTTTGCACTCTTTGCATAAAGGGTTAGGCACCCATAGGGGTGAAGAGCTAGCTTTCACCCCTCTACTCTGTACTTGGACATTTAGGACTAGATCCTTTGTTGTACAGTGCGGAGCCTCTCCATAACCCCATGCTCCAAGCGACCAGGCACTTCTTGTCTGTCCTCCGTAAATGGGTAATGCCTTCTTCCCCAATTACAGTCGTGCATGCGCATTCAGACGGGACAAGAGCGAAGAGCATAAAGCTGGCCCTATGTGCATAACCAACATGAAGCTGAAGACAAAAACAAACAAACAAGCATACAAGGGGCTCAAAAGTGCGGGCTGGGCTTAAGGCCTGGGCACAAGTGCGGGCTGGGCTTAAGGCCTGGGCACAAGTGCGGGCTGGGCTTAAGGCCTGGGCACAAGTGCGGGCTGGGCTTAAGGCCTGGGCACAAGTGCGGGCTGGGCTTAAGGCCTGGGCACAAGTGCGGGCTGGGCTTAAGGCCTGGGCACAAGTGCGGGCTGGGCTTAAGGCCTGGGCACAAGTGCGGGCTGGGCTTAAGGCCTGGGCACAAGTGCGGGCTGGGCTTAAGGCCTGGGAACAAGTGCGGGCTGGGCTTAAGGCCTGGGCACAAGTGCGGGCTAGGCTTAAGGCCTGGGCACAAGTGCGGGCTGGGCTTAAGGCCTGGGCACAAGTGCGGGCTGGGCTTAAGGCCTGGGCACAAGTGCGGGCTGGGCTTAAGGCCTGGGCACAAGTGCGGGCTGGGCTTAAGGCCTGGGCACAAGTGCGGGCTGGGCTTAAGGCCTGGGCACAAGTGCGGGCTGGGCTTAAGGCCTGGGCACAAGTGCGGGCTGGGCTTAAGGCCTGGGCACAAGTGCCGGCTGGGCATAAGGCCGGGGCACAAGTGCGGGCTTTGCTAAAGGCCTGGGCACAAGTGCGGGCTAGGCTTAAGGCCGGGGCACTAGTGCGGGCTAGGCTTAAGGCCGGGGCACTAGTGCGGGCTAGGCTTAAGGCCGGGGCACAAGTGCGGGCTAGGCTTAAGGCCTGGGCACAAGTGCGGGCTATGCTTAAGGCCTGGGCACAAGTGCAGGCTAGGCTTAAGGCCTGGGCACAAGTGCGGGCTAGGCTTAAGGCCTGGGCACAAGTGCGGGCTAGGCTTAAGGCCTGGGCACAAGTGCGGGCTAGGCTTAAGGCCTGGGCACAAGTGCGGGCTAGGCTTAAGGCCTGGGCACAAGTGCGGGCTAGGCTTAAGGCCTGGGCACAAGTGCGGGCTAGGCTTAAGGCCTGGGCACAAGTGCGGGCAAGGCTTAAGGCCTGGGCACAAGTGCGGGCTAGGCTTAAGGCCGGGGCACAAGTGCGGGCTGGGCTTAAGGCCGGGGCACAAGTGCGGGCTAGGCTTAAGGCCGGGGCACAAGTGCGGGCTAGGCTTAAGGCCGGGGCACAAGTGCGGGCTAGGCTTAAGGCCGGGGCACAAGTGCGGGCTAGGCTTAAGGCCGGGGCACAAGTGCGGGCTAGGCTTAAGGCCGGGGCACAAGTGCGGGCTAGGCTTAAGGCCTGGGCACAAGTGGGGGCTGGGCTTAAGGCCTGGGCACAAGTGCGGGCTGGGCTTAAGGCCTGGGCACAAGTGCGGGCTGGGCTTAAGGCCTGGGCACAAGTGCGGGCTGGGCTTAAGGCCTGGGCACAAGTGCGGGCTGGGCTTAAGGCCTGGGCACAAGTGCGGGCTGGGCTTAAGGCCTGGGCACAGGTGCGGGCTGGGCTTAAGGCCTGGGCACAAGTGCCGGCTGGGCATAAGGCCGGGGCACAAGTGCCGGCTGGGCTAAAGGCCTGGGCACAAGTGCGGGCTGGGCTAAAGGCCTGGGCACAAGTGCGGGCTAGGCTTAAGGCCGGGGCACAAGTGCGGGCTAGGCTGAAGGCCTGGGCACAAGTGCGGGCTAGGCTTAAGGCCTGGGCACAAGTGCGGGCTAGGCTTAAGGCCTGGGCACAAGTGCGGGCTAGGCTTAAGGCCTGGGCACAAGTGCAGGCTAGGCTTAAGGCCTGGGCACAAGTGCGGGCTAGGCTTAAGGCCTGGGCACAAGTGCGGGCTAGGCTTAAGGCCTGAGCACAAGTGCGGGCTTGGCTTAAGTCCGTGGCACAAGTGCGGGCAAGGCTTAAGGCCGGGGGCACAAGTGCGGGCTAGGCTTAAGGCCGGGGGCACAAGTGCGGGCTAGGCTTAAGGCCGGGGCACAAGTGCGGGCTAGGCTTAAGGCCTGGGCACAAGTGCGGGCTAGGCTTAAGGCCGGGGGCACAAGTGCGGGCTAGGCTTAAGGCCGGGGGCACAAGTGCGGGCTAGGCATAAGGCCTGGGCACAAGTGCGGGCTAGGCTTAAGGCCTGGGCATAAGTGCGGGCTAGGCTTAAGGCCGGGGCACTAGTGCGGGCTAGGCTTAAGGCCTGGGCACAAGTGCGGGCTAGGCTTAAGGCCTGGGCACAAGTGCGGGCTAGGCTTAAGGCCAGGGGCACAAGTGCGGGCTAGGCTTAAGGCCGGGGGCACAAGTGCGGGCTAGGCATAAGGCCTGGGCACAAGTGCGGGCTAGGCTTAAGGCCGATGCACAAGTGCGGGCTAGGCTTAAGGCCGGGGAACAAGTGCGGGCTAGGCTTAAGGCCTGGGCACAAGTGCGGGCTAGGCTTAAGGCCTGGGCACAAGTGCGGGCTAGGCTTAAGGCCTGGGCACAAGTGCGGGCTAGGCTTAAGGCCTGGGCACAAGTGCGGGCTAGGCTTAAGGCCTGAGCACAAGTGCGGGCTAGGCTTAAGGCCGGGGCACAAGTGCGGGCTAGGCTTAAGGCCGGGGCACAAGTGCGGGCTAGGCTTAAGGCCGGGGCACAAGTGCGGGCTAGGCTTAAGGCCGGGGCACAAGTGCGGGCTAGGCTTAAGGCCGGGGCACAAGTGCGGGCTAGGCTTAAGGCCGGGGCACAAGTGCGGGCTAGGCTTAAGGCTGGGGCACAAGTGCAGTGCTGGCTAGGATCAAGGCAGGGGGCACAAGTGCTGGCTAGGCTTAAGGCATGGGCACAAGTGCCAGCTAGGCTTAAGGCCTGGGCACAAGTGCAGGCTAGGCTTAAGGCCTGGGCACAAGTGCAGGCTAGGCTTAAGGCCTGGGCACAAGTGCAGTGCTGGCTAGGATCAAGGCAAGGGGGCACAAGTGCTGGCTAGGCTTAAGGCATGGGCACAAGTGCTGGCTAGGCTTAAGGCATACAGCTAACTCTTTGCACTCTTTGCATAAAGGGTTAGGCACCCATCGGGGTGAAGAGCTAGCTTTCACCCCTCTACTCTGTACTTGGACATTTAGGACTAGATCCTTTGTTGTACAGTGCGGAGCCTCTCCATAACCCCATGCTCCAAGCGACCAGGAACTTCTTGTCTGTCCTCCGTAAATGGGTAATGCCTTCTTCCCCAATTACAGTCGTGCATGTGCATTCAGACGGGACAAGAGCAAAGAGCATAAAGCTGGCCCTATGTGCATAACCAACATGAAGCTGAAGACAAAAACAAACAAACAAGCATACAAGGGGCTCAAAAGTGCGGGCTGGGCTTAAGGCCTGGGCACAAGTGCGGGCTGGGCTTAAGGCCTGGGCACAAGTGCGGGCTGGGCTTAAGGCCTGGGCACAAGTGCGGGCTGGGCTTAAGGCCTGGGCACAAGTGCGGGCTGGGCTTAAGGCCTGGGCACAAGTGCGGGCTGGGCTTAGGGCCTGGGCACAAGTTCGGGCTGGGCTTAGGGCCTGGGCACAAGTGCGGGCTGGGCTTAAGGCCTGGGCACAAGTGCGGGCTGGGCTTAAGGCCTGGGCACAAGTGCGGGCTGGGCTTAAGGCCTGGGCACAAGTGCGGGCTGGGCTTAAGGCCTGGGCACAAGTGCGGGCTGGGCTTAAGGCCTGGGCACAAGTGCGGGCTGGGCTTAAGGCCTGGGCACAAGTGCGGGCTGGGCTTAAGGCCTGGGCACAAGTGCGGGCTGGGCTTAAGGCCTGGGCACAAGTGCGGGCTAGGCTAAAGGCCGGGGCACAAGTGCGGGCTAGGCTAAAGGCCTGGGCACAAGTGCGGGCTAGGCTTAAGGCCGGGGCACAAGTGCGGGCTAGGCTTAAGGCCGGGGCACAAGTGCGGGCTAGGCTTAAGGCCGGGGCACAAGTGCGGGCTAGGCTTAAGGCCGGGGCACAAGTGCGGGCTAGGCTTAAGGCCGGGGCACAAGTGCGGGCTAGGCTTAAGGCCGGGGCACAAGTGCGGGCTAGGCTTAAGGCCGGGGCACAAGTGCGGGCTAGGCTTAAGGCCGGGGCACAAGTGCGGGCTAGGCTTAAGGCCGGGGCACAAGTGCGGGCTAGGCTTAAGGCCGGGGCACAAGTGCGGGCTAGGCTTAAGGCCGGGGCACAAGTGCGGGCTAGGCTTAAGGCCGGGGCACAAGTGCGGGCTAGGCTTAAGGCCGCGGCACAAGTGCGGGCTAGGCTTAAGGCCGGGGCACAAGTGCGGGCTAGGCTTAAGGCCTGGGCACAAGTGCGGGCTAGGCTTAAGGCCTGGGCACAAGTGCGGGCTAGGCTTAAGGCCTGAGCACAAGTGCGGGCTAGGCTTAAGGCCGGGGCACAAGTGCGGGCTAGGCTTAAGGCCGGGGCACAAGTGCGGGCTAGGCTTAAGGCCGGGGCACAAGTGCGGGCTAGGCTTAAGGCCTGGGCACAAGTGCGGGCTAGGCTTAAGGCCGGGGCACAAGTGCGGGCTAGGCTTAAGGCCGGGGCACAAGTGCGGGCTAGGCTTAAGGCCGGGGCACAAGTGCGGGCTAGGCTTAAGGCCGGGGCACAAGTGCGGGCTAGGCTTAAGGCCGGGGCACAAGTGCGGGCTAGGCTTAAGGCCGGGGCACAAGTGCGGGCTAGGCTTAAGGCCGGGGCACAAGTGCGGGCTAGGCTTAAGGCCGGGGCACAAGTGCGGGCTAGGCTTAAGGCCGGGGCACAAGTGCGGGCTAGGCTTAAGGCCGGGGCACAAGTGCGGGCTAGGCTTAAGGCTGGGGCACAAGTGCGGGCTAGGCTTAAGGCCGGGGCACAAGTGCGGGCTAGGCTTAAGGCCTGGGCACAAGTGCGGGCTAGGCTTAAGGCCGGGGCACAAGTGCGGGCTAGGCTTAAGGCCTGGGCACAAGTGCGGGCTAGGCTTAAGGCCTGGGCACAAGTGCGGGCTAGGCTTAAGGCCTGAGCACAAGTGCGGGCTAGGCTTAAGGCCGGGGCACAAGTGCGGGCTAGGCTTAAGGCCGGGGCACAAGTGCGGGCTAGGCTTAAGGCCGGGGCACAAGTGCGGGCTAGGCTTAAGGCCTGGGCACAAGTGCGGGCTGGGCTTAAGGCCGGGGCACAAGTGCGGGCTAGGCTTAAGGCCGGGGCACAAGTGCGGGCTAGGCTTAAGGCCGGGGCACAAGTGCGGGCTAGGCTTAAGGCCGGGGCACAAGTGCGGGCTAGGCTTAAGGCCGGGCACAAGTGCGGGCTAGGCTTAAGGCCGGGGCACAAGTGCGGGCTAGGCTTAAGGCCTGGGCGCAAGTGCGGGCTGGGCTTAAGGCCTGGGCGCAAGTGCGGGTTGGGCTTAAGGCCGGGGCACAAGTGCGGGTTGGGCTTAAGGCCGGGGCACAAGTGCGGGCTGGGCTTAAGGCCGGGGCACAAGTGCGGGCTGGGCTTAAGGCCTGGGCACAAGTGCGGGCTGGGCTTAAGGCCTGGGCACAAGTGCGGGCTGGGCTTAAGGCCGGGGCACAAGTGCGGGCTGGGCTTAAGGCCGGGGCACAAGTGCGGGCTAGGCTAAAGGCCTGGGCACAAGTGCGGGCTAGGCTTAAGGCCAGGGCACTAGTGCGGGCTAGGCTTAAGGCCGGGGCACAAGTGCGGGCTAGGCTTAATGCCGGGGCACAAGTGCGGGCTAGGCTTAATGCCGGGGCACAAGTGCGGGCTAGGCTTAAGGCCGGGGCACACGTGCGGCCTAGGCTTAAGGCCGGGGCACAAGTGCGGGCTAGGCTTAAGGCCGGGGCACAAGTGCGGGCTAGGCTTAAGGCCGGGGCACACGTGCGGCCTAGGCTTAAGGCCGGGGCACACGTGCGGCCTAGGCTTAAGGCCGGGGCACAAGTGCGGGCTAGGCTTAAGGCCTGGGCACAAGTGCGGGCTAGGCTTAAGGCCTGGGCACAAGTGCGGGCTAGGCTTAAGGCCTGGGCACAAGTACGGGCTAGGCTTAAGGCCTGGGCACAAGTGCGGGCTAGGCTTAAGGCCTGGGCACAAGTGCGGGCTGGGCTTAAGGCCGGGGCACAAGTGCGGGCTAGGCTTAAAGCCGGGGCACAAGTGCGGGCTAGGCTTAAGGCCGGGGCACAAGTGCGGGCTAGGCTTAAGGCCGGGTCACAAGTGCGGGCTAGGCTTAAGGCCGGGGCACAAGTGCGGGCTAGGCTTAAGGCCGGGGCACTAGTGCGGGCTAGGCTTAAGGCCGGGGCACTAGTGCGGGCTAGGCTTAAGGCCGGGGCACAAGTGCGGGCTAGGCTTAAGGCCGGGGCACAAGTGCGGGCTAGGCTTAAGGCCGGGGCACAAGTGCGGGCTAGGCTTAAGGCCAAGGCACAAGTGCGGGCTAGGCTTAAGGCCGGGGCACAAGTGCAGTGCTGGCTAGGATCAAGGCAGGGGGCACAAGTGCTGGCTAGGCTTAAGGCATTGGCACAAGTGCCAGCTAGGCTTAAGGCCTGGACACAAGTGCCGGCTAGGCTTAAGGCATGGGCACAAGTGCGGGCTGGGCTTAAGGCCTGGGCACAAGTGCGGGCTGGGCTTAAGGCCTGGGCACAAGTGCGGGCTGGGCTTAAGGCCTGGGCACAAGTGCGGGCTGGGCTTAAGGCCTGGGCACAAGTGCGGGCTGGGCTTAAGGCCTGGGCACAAGTGCGGGCTGGGCTTAAGGCCTGGGCACAAGTGCGGGCTGGGCTTAAGACCTGGGCACAAGTGCGGGCTGGGCTTAAGGCCTGGGCACAAGTGCGGGCTAGGCTTAAGGCATACAGCTAACTCTTTGCACTCTTTGCATAAAGGGTTAGGCACCCATAGGGGTGAAGAGCTAGCTTTCACCCCTCTACTCTGTACTTGGACATTTAGGACTAGATCCTTTGTTGTACAGTGCGGAGCCTCTCCATAACCCCATGCTCCAAGCGACCAGGCACTTCTTGTCTGTCCTCCGTAAATGGGTAATGCCTTCTTCCCCAATTACAGTCGTGCATGCGCATTCAGACGGGACAAGAGCGAAGAGCATAAAGCTGGCCCTATGTGCATAACCAACATGAAGCTGAGGACAAAAACAAACAAACAAGCATACAAGGGGCTCAATAGTGCGGGCTGGGCTTAAGGCCTGGGCACAAGTGCGGGCTAGGCTTAAGGCATGGGCACAAGTGCGGGCTGGGCTTAAGGCCTGGGCACAAGTGCGGGCTGGGCTTAAGGCCTGGGCACAAGTGCGGGCTGGGCTTAAGGCCTGGGCACAAGTGCGGGCTGGGCTTAAGGCCTGGGCACAAGTGCGGGCTTGGCTTAAGTCCGTGGCACAAGTGCGGGCAAGGCTTAAGGCCGGGGGCACAAGTGCAGGCTAGGCTTAAGGCCGGGGCACAAGTGCGGGCTAGGCTTAAGGCCGGGGCACAAGTGCGGGCTAGGCTTAAGGCCGGGGCACAAAAGCGGGCTAGGCTTAAGGCCTGGGCACAAGTGCTGGCTAGGCTTAAGGCATACAGCTAACTCTTTGCACTCTTTGCATAAAGGGTTAGGCACCCATAGGGGTGAAGAGCTAGCTTTCACCCCTCTGCTCTGTACTTGGACATTTAGGACTAGATCCTTTGTTGTACAGTGCGGAGCCTCTCCATAACCCCATGCTCCAAGCGACCAGGCACTTCTTGTCTGTCCTCCGTAAATGGGTAATGCCTTCTTCCCCAATTACAGTCGTGCATGCGCATTCAGACGGGACAAGAGCGAAGAGCATAAAGCTGGCCCTATGTGCATAACCAACATGAAGCTGAAGACAAAAACAAACAAACAAGCATACAAGGGGCTCAAAAGTGCGGGCTGGGCTTAAGGCCTGGGCACAAGTGCGGGCTGGGCTTAAGGCCTGGGCACAAGTGCGGGCTGGGCTTAAGGCCTGGGCACAAGTGCGGGCTGGGCTTAAGGCCTGGGCACAAGTGCGGGCTGGGCTTAAGGCCTGGGCACAAGTGCGGGCTGGGCTTAAGGCCTGGGAACAAGTGCGGGCTGGGCTTAAGGCCTGGGCACAAGTGCGGGCTGGGCTTAAGGCCTGGGCACAAGTGCGGGCTAGGCTTAAGGCCTGGGCACAAGTGCGGGCTGGGCTTAAGGCCTGGGCACAAGTGCGGGCTGGGCTTAAGGCCTGGGCACAAGTGCGGGCTGGGCTTAAGGCCTGGGCACAAGTGCGGGCTGGGCTTAAGGCCTGGGCACAAGTGCGGGCTGGGCTTAAGGCCTGGGCACAAGTGCGGGCTGGGCTTAAGGCCTGGGCACAAGTGCGTGCTGGGCTTAAGGCCTGGGCACAAGTGCGGGCTGGGCTTAAGGCCTGGGCACAAGTGCGGGCTGGGCTTAAGGCCTGGGCACAAGTGCGGGCTGGGCTTAAGGCCTGGGCACAAGTGCCGGCTGGGCATAAGGCCGGGGCACAAGTGCGGGCTTTGCTAAAGGCCTGGGCACAAGTGCGGGCTAGGCTTAAGGCCGGGGCACTAGTGCGGGCTAGGCTTAAGGCCGGGGCACTAGTGCGGGCTAGGCTTAAGGCCGGGGCACAAGTGCAGGCTAGGCTTAAGGCCTGGGCACAAGTGCAGTGCTGGCTAGGATCAAGGCAAGGGGGCACAAGTGCTGGCTAGGCTTAAGGCATGGGCACAAGTGCTGGCTAGGCTTAAGGCATACAGCTAACTCTTTGCACTCTTTGCATAAAGGGTTAGGCACCCATCGGGGTGAAGAGCTAGCTTTCACCCCTCTACTCTGTACTTGGACATTTAGGACTAGATCCTTTGTTGTACAGTGCGGAGCCTCTCCATAACCCCATGCTCCAAGCGACCAGGAACTTCTTGTCTGTCCTCCGTAAATGGGTAATGCCTTCTTCCCCAATTACAGTCGTGCATGTGCATTCAGACGGGACAAGAGCGAAGAGCATAAAGCTGGCCCTATGTGCATAACCAACATGAAGCTGAAGACAAAAACAAACAAACAAGCATACAAGGGGCTCAAAAGTGCGGGCTGGGCTTAAGGCCTGGGCACAAGTGCGGGCTGGACTTAAGGCCTGGGCACAAGTGCGGGCTAGGCTTAAGGCCTGGGCACAAGTGCGGGCTAGGCTTAAGGCCGATGCACAAGTGCGGGCTAGGCTTAAGGCCGGGGCACAAGTGCGGGCTAGGCTTAAGGCCTGGGCACAAGTGCGGGCTAGGCTTATGGCCGGGGCACAAGTGCTGGCAAGGCTTAAGGCCTGGCCACAAGTGCGGGCTAGGCTTAAGGCCTGGCCACAAGTGCGGGCTAGGCTTAAGGCCTGGGCACAAGTGCGGGCTAGGCTTAAGGCCTGGGCACAAGTGCGGGCTAGGCTTAAGGCCTGGGCACAAGTGCGGGCTAGGCTTAAGTCCGTGGCACAAGTGCGGGCTAGGCTTAAGTCCGTGGCACAAGTGCGGGCTAGGCTTAAGTCCGTGGCACAAGTGCGGGCTAGGCTTAAGGCCGGGGCACAAGTGCGGGCTAGGCTTAAGGCCGGGGCACAAGTGCGGGCTAGGCTTAAGGCCGGGGCACAAGTGCGGGCTAGGCTTAAGGCCGGGGCACAAGTGCGGGCTAGGCTTAAGGCCGGGGCACAAGTGCGGGCTAGGCTTAAGGCCTGGGCACAAGTGCGGGCTAGGCTTATGGCCTGGGCACAAGTGCGGGCTAGGCTTAAGGCCTGGGCACAAGTGCGGGCTAGACTTAAGGCCTGGGCACAAGTGCGGGCTAGGCTTAAGGCCGGGGCACAAGTGCGGGCTAGGCTTAAGGCCTGGGCACAAGTGCGGGCTAGGCTTATGGCCGGGGCACAAGGGCGGGCTAGGCTTAAGGCCTGGCCACAAGTGCGGGCTAGGCTTAAGGCCTGGCCACAAGTGCGGGCTAGGCTTAAGGCCTGGGCACAAGTGCGGGCTAGGCTTAAGGCCTGAGCACAAGTGCGGGCTTGGCTTAAGTCCGTGGCACAAGTGCGGGCTAGGCTTAAGGCCGGGGGCACAAGTGCGGGCTAGGCTTAAGGCCGGGGCACAAGTGCGGGCTAGGCTTAAGGCCGGGGCACAAGTGCGGGCTAGGCTTAAGGCCGGGGCACAAGTGCGGGCTAGGCTTAAGGCCGGGGCACAAGTGCGGGCTAGGCTTAAGGCCGGGGCACAAGTGCGGGCTAGGCTTAAGGCCGGGGCACAAGTGCGGGCTAGGCTTAAGGCCGGGGCACAAGTGCGGGCTAGGCTTAAGGCCGGGGCACAAGTGCGGGCTAGGCTTAAGGCCGGGCACAAGTGCGGGCTAGGCTTAAGGCCGGGGCACAAGTGCGGGCTAGGCTTAAGGCCTGGGCGCAAGTGCGGGCTGGGCTTAAGGCCTGGGCGCAAGTGCGGGTTGGGCTTAAGGCCGGGGCACAAGTGCGGGTTGGGCTTAAGGCCGGGGCACAAGTGCGGGTTGGGCTTAAGGCCGGGGCACAAGTGCGGGCTGGGCTTAAGGCCTGGGCACAAGTGCGGGCTGGGCTTAAGGCCTGGGCACAAGTGCGGGCTGGGCTTAAGGCCGGGGCACAAGTGCGGGCTGGGCTTAAGGCCGGGGCACAAGTGCGGGCTAGGCTAAAGGCCTGGGCACAAGTGCGGGCTAGGCTTAAGGCCAGGGCACTAGTGCCGGCTAGGCTTAAGGCCGGGGCACAAGTGCGGGCTAGGCTTAATGCCGGGGCACAAGTGCGGGCTAGGCTTAATGCCGGGGCACAAGTGCGGGCTAGGCTTAAGGCCGGGGCACACGTGCGGCCTAGGCTTAAGGCCGGGGCACAAGTGCGGGCTAGGCTTAAGGCCGGGGCACAAGTGCGGGCTAGGCGTAAGGCCGGGGCACACGTGCGGCCTAGGCTTAAGGCCGGGGCACACGTGCGGCCTAGGCTTAAGGCCGGGGCACAAGTGCGGGCTAGGCTTAAGGCCTGGGCACAAGTGCGGGCTAGGCTTAAGGCCTGGGCACAAGTGCGGGCTAGGCTTAAGGCCTGGGCACAAGTACGGGCTAGGCTTAAGGCCTGGGCACAAGTGCGGGCTAGGCTTAAGGCCTGGGCACAAGTGCGGGCTGGGCTTAAGGCCGGGGCACAAGTGCGGGCTAGGCTTAAGGCCGGGGCACAAGTGCGGGCTAGGCTTAAGGCCGGGGCACAAGTGCGGGCTAGGCTTAAGGCCGGGGCACAAGTGCGGGCTAGGCTTAAGGCCGGGGCACAAGTGCGGGCTAGGCTTAAGGCCGGGGCACTAGTGCGGGCTAGGCTTAAGGCCGGGGCACTAGTGCGGGCTAGGCTTAAGGCCGGGGCACAAGTGCGGGCTAGGCTTAAGGCCGGGGCACAAGTGCGGGCTAGGCTTAAGGCCGGGGCACAAGTGCGGGCTAGGCTTAAGGCCAAGGCACAAGTGCGGGCTAGGCTTAAGGCCGGGGCACAAGTGCAGTGCTGGCTAGGATCAAGGCAGGGGGCACAAGTGCTGGCTAGGCTTAAGGCATTGGCACAAGTGCCAGCTAGGCTTAAGGCCTGGACACAAGTGCCGGATAGGCTTAAGGCATGGGCACAAGTGCGGGCTGGGCTTAAGGCCTGGGCACAAGTGCGGGCTGGGCTTAAGGCCTGGGCACAAGTGCGGGCTGGGCTTAAGGCCTGGGCACAAGTGCGGGCTGGGCTTAAGGCCTGGGCACAAGTGCGGGCTGGGCTTAAGGCCTGGGCACAAGTGCGGGCTGGGCTTAAGGCCTGGGCACAAGTGCGGGCTGGGCTTAAGACCTGGGCACAAGTGCGGGCTGGGCTTAAGGCCTGGGCACAAGTGCGGGCTAGGCTTAAGGCATACAGCTAACTCTTTGCACTCTTTGCATAAAGGGTTAGGCACCCATAGGGGTGAAGAGCTAGCTTTCACCCCTCTACTCTGTACTTGGACATTTAGGACTAGATCCTTTGTTGTACAGTGCGGAGCCTCTCCATAACCCCATGCTCCAAGCGACCAGGCACTTCTTGTCTGTCCTCCGTAAATGGGTAATGCCTTCTTCCCCAATTACAGTCGTGCATGCGCATTCAGACGGGACAAGAGCGAAGAGCATAAAGCTGGCCCTATGTGCATAACCAACATGAAGCTGAGGACAAAAACAAACAAACAAGCATACAAGGGGCTCAATAGTGCGGGCTGGGCTTAAGGCCTGGGCACAAGTGCGGGCTAGGCTTAAGGCATGGGCACAAGTGCGGGCTGGGCTTAAGGCCTGGGCACAAGTGCGGGCTGGGCTTAAGGCCTGGGCACAAGTGCGGGCTGGGCTTAAGGCCTGGGCACAAGTGCGGGCTGGGCTTAAGGCCTGGGCACAAGTGCGGGCTTGGCTTAAGTCCGTGGCACAAGTGCAGGCAAGGCTTAAGGCCGGGGGCACAAGTGCAGGCTAGGCTTAAGGCCGGGGCACAAGTGCGGGCTAGGCTTAAGGCCGGGGCACAAGTGCGGGCTAGGCTTAAGGCCGGGGCACAAAAGCGGGCTAGGCTTAAGGCCGGGGCACAAAAGCGGGCTAGGCTTAAGGCCTGGGCACAAGTGCTGGCTAGGCTTAAGGCATACAGCTAACTCTTTGCACTCTTTGCATAAAGGGTTAGGCACCCATAGGGGTGAAGAGCTAGCTTTCACCCCTCTACTCTGTACTTGGACATTTAGGACTAGATCCTTTGTTGTACAGTGCGGAGCCTCTCCATAACCCCATGCTCCAAGCGACCAGGCACTTCTTGTCTGTCCTCCGTAAATGGGTAATGCCTTCTTCCCCAATTACAGTCGTGCATGCGCATTCAGACGGGACAAGAGCGAAGAGCATAAAGCTGGCCCTATGTGCATAACCAACATGAAGCTGAAGACAAAAACAAACAAACAAGCATACAAGGGGCTCAAAAGTGCGGGCTGGGCTTAAGGCCTGGGCACAAGTGCGGGCTGGGCTTAAGGCCTGGGCACAAGTGCGGGCTGGGCTTAAGGCCTGGGCACAAGTGCGGGCTGGGCTTAAGGCCTGGGCACAAGTGCGGGCTGGGCTTAAGGCCTGGGCACAAGTGCGGGCTGGGCTTAAGGCCTGGGCACAAGTGCGGGCTGGGCTTAAGGCCTGGGAACAAGTGCGGGCTGGGCTTAAGGCCTGGGCACAAGTGCGGGCTAGGCTTAAGGCCTGGGCACAAGTGCGGGCTGGGCTTAAGGCCTGGGCACAAGTGCGGGCTGGGCTTAAGGCCTGGGCACAAGTGCGGGCTGGGCTTAAGGCCTGGGCACAAGTGCGGGCTGGGCTTAAGGCCTGGGCACAAGTGCGGGCTGGGCTTAAGGCCTGGGCACAAGTGCGGGCTGGGCTTAAGGCCTGGGCACAAGTGCGGGCTGGGCTTAAGGCCTGGGCACAAGTGCCGGCTGGGCATAAGGCCGGGGCACAAGTGCGGGCTTTGCTAAAGGCCTGGGCACAAGTGCGGGCTAGGCTTAAGGCCGGGGCACTAGTGCGGGCTAGGCTTAAGGCCGGGGCACTAGTGCGGGCTAGGCTTAAGGCCGGGGCACAAGTGCGGGCTAGGCTTAAGGCCTGGGCACAAGTGCGGGCTATGCTTAAGGCCTGGGCACAAGTGCAGGCTAGGCTTAAGGCCTGGGCACAAGTGCGGGCTAGGCTTAAGGCCTGGGCACAAGTGCGGGCTAGGCTTAAGGCCTGGGCACAAGTGCGGGCTAGGCTTAAGGCCTGGGCACAAGTGCGGGCTAGGCTTAAGGCCTGGGCACAAGTGCGGGCTAGGCTTAAGGCCTGGGCACAAGTGCGGGCTAGGCTTAAGGCCTGGGCACAAGTGCGGGCAAGGCTTAAGGCCTGGGCACAAGTGCGGGCTAGGCTTAAGGCCGGGGCACAAGTGCGGGCTGGGCTTAAGGCCGGGGCACAAGTGCGGGCTAGGCTTAAGGCCGGGGCACAAGTGCGGGCTAGGCTTAAGGCCGGGGCACAAGTGCGGGCTAGGCTTAAGGCCGGGGCACAAGTGCGGGCTAGGCTTAAGGCCGGGGCACAAGTGCGGGCTAGGCTTAAGGCCGGGGCACAAGTGCGGGCTAGGCTTAAGGCCTGGGCACAAGTGGGGGCTGGGCTTAAGGCCTGGGCACAAGTGCGGGCTGGGCTTAAGGCCTGGGCACAAGTGCGGGCTGGGCTTAAGGCCTGGGCACAAGTGCGGGCTGGGCTTAAGGCCTGGGCACAAGTGCGGGCTGGGCTTAAGGCCTGGGCACAAGTGTGGGCTGGGCTTAAGGCCTGGGCACAGGTGCGGGCTGGGCTTAAGGCCTGGGCACAAGTGCCGGCTGGGCATAAGGCCGGGGCACAAGTGCCGGCTGGGCTAAAGGCCTGGGCACAAGTGCGGGCTGGGCTAAAGGCCTGGGCACAAGTGCGGGCTAGGCTTAAGGCCGGGGCACAAGTGCGGGCTAGGCTGAAGGCCTGGGCACAAGTGCGGGCTAGGCTTAAGGCCTGGGCACAAGTGCGGGCTAGGCTTAAGGCCTGGGCACAAGTGCGGGCTAGGCTTAAGGCCTGGGCACAAGTGCAGGCTAGGCTTAAGGCCTGGGCACAAGTGCGGGCTAGGCTTAAGGCCTGGGCACAAGTGCGGGCTAGGCTTAAGGCCTGAGCACAAGTGCGGGCTTGGCTTAAGTCCGTGGCACAAGTGCGGGCAAGGCTTAAGGCCGGGGGCACAAGTGCGGGCTAGGCTTAAGGCCGGGGGCACAAGTGCGGGCTAGGCTTAAGGCCGGGGCACAAGTGCGGGCTAGGCTTAAGGCCTGGGCACAAGTGCGGGCTAGGCTTAAGGCCGGGGGCACAAGTGCGGGCTAGGCTTAAGGCCGGGGGCACAAGTGCGGGCTAGGCATAAGGCCTGGGCACAAGTGCGGGCTAGGCTTAAGGCCTGGGCATAAGTGCGGGCTAGGCTTAAGGCCGGGGCACTAGTGCGGGCTAGGCTTAAGGCCTGGGCACAAGTGCGGGCTAGGCTTAAGGCCTGGGCACAAGTGCGGGCTAGGCTTAAGGCCAGGGGCACAAGTGCGGGCTAGGCTTAAGGCCGGGGGCACAAGTGCGGGCTAGGCATAAGGCCTGGGCACAAGTGCGGGCTAGGCTTAAGGCCGATGCACAAGTGCGGGCTAGGCTTAAGGCCGGGGAACAAGTGCGGGCTAGGCTTAAGGCCTGGGCACAAGTGCGGGCTAGGCTTAAGGCCTGGGCACAAGTGCGGGCTAGGCTTAAGGCCTGGGCACAAGTGCGGGCTAGGCTTAAGGCCTGGGCACAAGTGCGGGCTAGGCTTAAGGCCTGAGCACAAGTGCGGGCTAGGCTTAAGGCCGGGGCACAAGTGCGGGCTAGGCTTAAGGCCGGGGCACAAGTGCGGGCTAGGCTTAAGGCCGGGGCACAAGTGCGGGCTAGGCTTAAGGCCGGGGCACAAGTGCGGGCTAGGCTTAAGGCCGGGGCACAAGTGCGGGCTAGGCTTAAGGCCGGGGCACAAGTGCGGGCTAGGCTTAAGGCTGGGGCACAAGTGCAGTGCTGGCTAGGATCAAGGCAGGGGGCACAAGTGCTGGCTAGGCTTAAGGCATGGGCACAAGTGCCAGCTAGGCTTAAGGCCTGGGCACAAGTGCAGGCTAGGCTTAAGGCCTGGGCACAAGTGCAGGCTAGGCTTAAGGCCTGGGCACAAGTGCAGTGCTGGCTAGGATCAAGGCAAGGGGGCACAAGTGCTGGCTAGGCTTAAGGCATGGGCACAAGTGCTGGCTAGGCTTAAGGCATACAGCTAACTCTTTGCACTCTTTGCATAAAGGGTTAGGCACCCATCGGGGTGAAGAGCTAGCTTTCACCCCTCTACTCTGTACTTGGACATTTAGGACTAGATCCTTTGTTGTACAGTGCGGAGCCTCTCCATAACCCCATGCTCCAAGCGACCAGGAACTTCTTGTCTGTCCTCCGTAAATGGGTAATGCCTTCTTCCCCAATTACAGTCGTGCATGTGCATTCAGACGGGACAAGAGCAAAGAGCATAAAGCTGGCCCTATGTGCATAACCAACATGAAGCTGAAGACAAAAACAAACAAACAAGCATACAAGGGGCTCAAAAGTGCGGGCTGGGCTTAAGGCCTGGGCACAAGTGCGGGCTGGGCTTAAGGCCTGGGCACAAGTGCGGGCTGGGCTTAAGGCCTGGGCACAAGTGCGGGCTGGGCTTAGGGCCTGGGCACAAGTTCGGGCTGGGCTTAGGGCCTGGGCACAAGTGCGGGCTGGGCTTAAGGCCTGGGCACAAGTGCGGGCTGGGCTTAAGGCCTGGGCACAAGTGCGGGCTGGGCTTAAGGCCTGGGCACAAGTGCGGGCTGGGCTTAAGGCCTGGGCACAAGTGCGGGCTGGGCTTAAGGCCTGGGCACAAGTGCGGGCTGGGCTTAAGGCCTGGGCACAAGTGCGGGCTGGGCTTAAGGCCTGGGCACAAGTGCGGGCTGGGCTTAAGGCCTGGGCACAAGTGCGGGCTAGGCTAAAGGCCGGGGCACAAGTGCGGGCTAGGCTAAAGGCCTGGGCACAAGTGCGGGCTAGGCTTAAGGCCGGGGCACAAGTGCGGGCTAGGCTTAAGGCCGGGGCACAAGTGCGGGCTAGGCTTAAGGCCGGGGCACAAGTGCGGGCTAGGCTTAAGGCCGGGGCACAAGTGCGGGCTAGGCTTAAGGCCGGGGCACAAGTGCGGGCTAGGCTTAAGGCCGGGGCACAAGTGCGGGCTAGGCTTAAGGCCGGGGCACAAGTGCGGGCTAGGCTTAAGGCCGGGGCACAAGTGCGGGCTAGGCTTAAGGCCGGGGCACAAGTGCGGGCTAGGCTTAAGGCCGGGGCACAAGTGCGGGCTAGGCTTAAGGCCGGGGCACAAGTGCGGGCTAGGCTTAAGGCCGGGGCACAAGTGCGGGCTAGGCTTAAGGCCGCGGCACAAGTGCGGGCTAGGCTTAAGGCCGGGGCACAAGTGCGGGCTAGGCTTAAGGCCTGGGCACAAGTGCGGGCTAGGCTTAAGGCCTGGGCACAAGTGCGGGCTAGGCTTAAGGCCTGAGCACAAGTGCGGGCTAGGCTTAAGGCCGGGGCACAAGTGCGGGCTAGGCTTAAGGCCGGGGCACAAGTGCGGGCTAGGCTTAAGGCCGGGGCACAAGTGCGGGCTAGGCTTAAGGCCTGGGCACAAGTGCGGGCTAGGCTTAAGGCCGGGGCACAAGTGCGGGCTAGGCTTAAGGCCGGGGCACAAGTGCGGGCTAGGCTTAAGGCCGGGGCACAAGTGCGGGCTAGGCTTAAGGCCGGGGCACAAGTGCGGGCTAGGCTTAAGGCCGGGGCACAAGTGCGGGCTAGGCTTAAGGCCGGGGCACAAGTGCGGGCTAGGCTTAAGGCCGGGGCACAAGTGCGGGCTAGGCTTAAGGCCGGGGCACAAGTGCGGGCTAGGCTTAAGGCCGGGGCACAAGTGCGGGCTAGGCTTAAGGCCGGGGCACAAGTGCGGGCTAGGCTTAAGGCCGGGGCACAAGTGCGGGCTAGGCTTAAGGCCTGGGCACAAGTGCGGGCTAGGCTTAAGGCCGGGGCACAAGTGCGGGCTAGGCTTAAGGCCTGGGCACAAGTGCGGGCTAGGCTTAAGGCCTGGGCACAAGTGCGGGCTAGGCTTAAGGCCTGAGCACAAGTGCGGGCTAGGCTTAAGGCCGGGGCACAAGTGCGGGCTAGGCTTAAGGCCGGGGCACAAGTGCGGGCTAGGCTTAAGGCCGGGGCACAAGTGCGGGCTAGGCTTAAGGCCTGGGCACAAGTGCGGGCTGGGCTTAAGGCCGGGGCACAAGTGCGGGCTAGGCTTAAGGCCGGGGCACAAGTGCGGGCTAGGCTTAAGGCCGGGGCACAAGTGCGGGCTAGGCTTAAGGCCGGGCACAAGTGCGGGCTAGGCTTAAGGCCGGGGCACAAGTGCGGGCTAGGCTTAAGGCCTGGGCGCAAGTGCGGGCTGGGCTTAAGGCCTGGGCGCAAGTGCGGGTTGGGCTTAAGGCCGGGGCACAAGTGCGGGTTGGGCTTAAGGCCGGGGCACAAGTGCGGGCTGGGCTTAAGGCCGGGGCACAAGTGCGGGCTGGGCTTAAGGCCTGGGCACAAGTGCGGGCTGGGCTTAAGGCCTGGGCACAAGTGCGGGCTGGGCTTAAGGCCGGGGCACAAGTGCGGGCTGGGCTTAAGGCCGGGGCACAAGTGCGGGCTAGGCTAAAGGCCTGGGCACAAGTGCGGGCTAGGCTTAAGGCCAGGGCACTAGTGCGGGCTAGGCTTAAGGCCGGGGCACAAGTGCGGGCTAGGCTTAATGCCGGGGCACAAGTGCGGGCTAGGCTTAATGCCGGGGCACAAGTGCGGGCTAGGCTTAAGGCCGGGGCACACGTGCGGCCTAGGCTTAAGGCCGGGGCACAAGTGCGGGCTAGGCTTAAGGCCGGGGCACAAGTGCGGGCTAGGCTTAAGGCCGGGGCACACGTGCGGCCTAGGCTTAAGGCCGGGGCACACGTGCGGCCTAGGCTTAAGGCCGGGGCACAAGTGCGGGCTAGGCTTAAGGCCTGGGCACAAGTGCGGGCTAGGCTTAAGGCCTGGGCACAAGTGCGGGCTAGGCTTAAGGCCTGGGCACAAGTACGGGCTAGGCTTAAGGCCTGGGCACAAGTGCGGGCTAGGCTTAAGGCCTGGGCACAAGTGCGGGCTGGGCTTAAGGCCGGGGCACAAGTGCGGGCTAGGCTTAAAGCCGGGGCACAAGTGCGGGCTAGGCTTAAGGCCGGGGCACAAGTGCGGGCTAGGCTTAAGGCCGGGTCACAAGTGCGGGCTAGGCTTAAGGCCGGGGCACAAGTGCGGGCTAGGCTTAAGGCCGGGGCACTAGTGCGGGCTAGGCTTAAGGCCGGGGCACTAGTGCGGGCTAGGCTTAAGGCCGGGGCACAAGTGCGGGCTAGGCTTAAGGCCGGGGCACAAGTGCGGGCTAGGCTTAAGGCCGGGGCACAAGTGCGGGCTAGGCTTAAGGCCAAGGCACAAGTGCGGGCTAGGCTTAAGGCCGGGGCACAAGTGCAGTGCTGGCTAGGATCAAGGCAGGGGGCACAAGTGCTGGCTAGGCTTAAGGCATTGGCACAAGTGCCAGCTAGGCTTAAGGCCTGGACACAAGTGCCGGCTAGGCTTAAGGCATGGGCACAAGTGCGGGCTGGGCTTAAGGCCTGGGCACAAGTGCGGGCTGGGCTTAAGGCCTGGGCACAAGTGCGGGCTGGGCTTAAGGCCTGGGCACAAGTGCGGGCTGGGCTTAAGGCCTGGGCACAAGTGCGGGCTGGGCTTAAGGCCTGGGCACAAGTGCGGGCTGGGCTTAAGGCCTGGGCACAAGTGCGGGCTGGGCTTAAGACCTGGGCACAAGTGCGGGCTGGGCTTAAGGCCTGGGCACAAGTGCGGGCTAGGCTTAAGGCATACAGCTAACTCTTTGCACTCTTTGCATAAAGGGTTAGGCACCCATAGGGGTGAAGAGCTAGCTTTCACCCCTCTACTCTGTACTTGGACATTTAGGACTAGATCCTTTGTTGTACAGTGCGGAGCCTCTCCATAACCCCATGCTCCAAGCGACCAGGCACTTCTTGTCTGTCCTCCGTAAATGGGTAATGCCTTCTTCCCCAATTACAGTCGTGCATGCGCATTCAGACGGGACAAGAGCGAAGAGCATAAAGCTGGCCCTATGTGCATAACCAACATGAAGCTGAGGACAAAAACAAACAAACAAGCATACAAGGGGCTCAATAGTGCGGGCTGGGCTTAAGGCCTGGGCACAAGTGCGGGCTAGGCTTAAGGCATGGGCACAAGTGCGGGCTGGGCTTAAGGCCTGGGCACAAGTGCGGGCTGGGCTTAAGGCCTGGGCACAAGTGCGGGCTGGGCTTAAGGCCTGGGCACAAGTGCGGGCTGGGCTTAAGGCCTGGGCACAAGTGCGGGCTTGGCTTAAGTCCGTGGCACAAGTGCGGGCAAGGCTTAAGGCCGGGGGCACAAGTGCAGGCTAGGCTTAAGGCCGGGGCACAAGTGCGGGCTAGGCTTAAGGCCGGGGCACAAGTGCGGGCTAGGCTTAAGGCCGGGGCACAAAAGCGGGCTAGGCTTAAGGCCTGGGCACAAGTGCTGGCTAGGCTTAAGGCATACAGCTAACTCTTTGCACTCTTTGCATAAAGGGTTAGGCACCCATAGGGGTGAAGAGCTAGCTTTCACCCCTCTGCTCTGTACTTGGACATTTAGGACTAGATCCTTTGTTGTACAGTGCGGAGCCTCTCCATAACCCCATGCTCCAAGCGACCAGGCACTTCTTGTCTGTCCTCCGTAAATGGGTAATGCCTTCTTCCCCAATTACAGTCGTGCATGCGCATTCAGACGGGACAAGAGCGAAGAGCATAAAGCTGGCCCTATGTGCATAACCAACATGAAGCTGAAGACAAAAACAAACAAACAAGCATACAAGGGGCTCAAAAGTGCGGGCTGGGCTTAAGGCCTGGGCACAAGTGCGGGCTGGGCTTAAGGCCTGGGCACAAGTGCGGGCTGGGCTTAAGGCCTGGGCACAAGTGCGGGCTGGGCTTAAGGCCTGGGCACAAGTGCGGGCTGGGCTTAAGGCCTGGGCACAAGTGCGGGCTGGGCTTAAGGCCTGGGCACAAGTGCGGGCTGGGCTTAAGGCCTGGGAACAAGTGCGGGCTGGGCTTAAGGCCTGGGCACAAGTGCGGGCTGGGCTTAAGGCCTGGGCACAAGTGCGGGCTAGGCTTAAGGCCTGGGCACAAGTGCGGGCTGGGCTTAAGGCCTGGGCACAAGTGCGGGCTGGGCTTAAGGCCTGGGCACAAGTGCGGGCTGGGCTTAAGGCCTGGGCACAAGTGCGGGCTGGGCTTAAGGCCTGGGCACAAGTGCGGGCTGGGCTTAAGGCCTGGGCACAAGTGCGGGCTGGGCTTAAGGCCTGGGCACAAGTGCGTGCTGGGCTTAAGGCCTGGGCACAAGTGCGGGCTGGGCTTAAGGCCTGGGCACAAGTGCGGGCTGGGCTTAAGGCCTGGGCACAAGTGCGGGCTGGGCTTAAGGCCTGGGCACAAGTGCCGGCTGGGCATAAGGCCGGGGCACAAGTGCGGGCTTTGCTAAAGGCCTGGGCACAAGTGCGGGCTAGGCTTAAGGCCGGGGCACTAGTGCGGGCTAGGCTTAAGGCCGGGGCACTAGTGCGGGCTAGGCTTAAGGCCGGGGCACAAGTGCAGGCTAGGCTTAAGGCCTGGGCACAAGTGCAGTGCTGGCTAGGATCAAGGCAAGGGGGCACAAGTGCTGGCTAGGCTTAAGGCATGGGCACAAGTGCTGGCTAGGCTTAAGGCATACAGCTAACTCTTTGCACTCTTTGCATAAAGGGTTAGGCACCCATCGGGGTGAAGAGCTAGCTTTCACCCCTCTACTCTGTACTTGGACATTTAGGACTAGATCCTTTGTTGTACAGTGCGGAGCCTCTCCATAACCCCATGCTCCAAGCGACCAGGAACTTCTTGTCTGTCCTCCGTAAATGGGTAATGCCTTCTTCCCCAATTACAGTCGTGCATGTGCATTCAGACGGGACAAGAGCGAAGAGCATAAAGCTGGCCCTATGTGCATAACCAACATGAAGCTGAAGACAAAAACAAACAAACAAGCATACAAGGGGCTCAAAAGTGCGGGCTGGGCTTAAGGCCTGGGCACAAGTGCGGGCTGGACTTAAGGCCTGGGCACAAGTGCGGGCTAGGCTTAAGGCCTGGGCACAAGTGCGGGCTAGGCTTAAGGCCGATGCACAAGTGCGGGCTAGGCTTAAGGCCGGGGCACAAGTGCGGGCTAGGCTTAAGGCCTGGGCACAAGTGCGGGCTAGGCTTATGGCCGGGGCACAAGTGCGGGCAAGGCTTAAGGCCTGGCCACAAGTGCGGGCTAGGCTTAAGGCCTGGCCACAAGTGCGGGCTAGGCTTAAGGCCGGGGCACAAGTGCGGGCTAGGCTTAAGGCCTGGGCACAAGTGCGGGCTAGGCTTAAGGCCTGGGCACAAGTGCGGGCTAGGCTTAAGGCCTGGGCACAAGTGCGGGCTAGGCTTAAGTCCGTGGCACAAGTGCGGGCTAGGCTTAAGTCCGTGGCACAAGTGCGGGCTAGGCTTAAGGCCGGGGCACAAGTGCGGGCTAGGCTTAAGGCCGGGGCACAAGTGCGGGCTAGGCTTAAGGCCGGGGCACAAGTGCGGGCTAGGCTTAAAGCCGGGGCACAAGTGCGGGCTAGGCTTAAGGCCGGGGCACAAGTGCGGGCTAGGCTTAAGGCCGGGGCACAAGTGCGGGCTAGGCTTAAGGCCTGGGCACAAGTGCGGGCTAGGCTTATGGCCTGGGCACAAGTGCGGGCTAGGCTTAAGGCCTGGGCACAAGTGCGGGCTAGACTTAAGGCCTGGGCACAAGTGCGGGCTAGGCTTAAGGCCGGGGCACAAGTGCGGGCTAGGCTTAAGGCCTGGGCACAAGTGCGGGCTAGGCTTATGGCCGGGGCACAAGGGCGGGCTAGGCTTAAGGCCTGGCCACAAGTGCGGGCTAGGCTTAAGGCCTGGCCACAAGTGCGGGCTAGGCTTAAGGCCTGGGCACAAGTGCGGGCTAGGCTTAAGGCCTGAGCACAAGTGCGGGCTTGGCTTAAGTCCGTGGCACAAGTGCGGGCTAGGCTTAAGGCCGGGGGCACAAGTGCGGGCTAGGCTTAAGGCCGGGGCACAAGTGCGGGCTAGGCTTAAGGCCGGGGCACAAGTGCGGGCTAGGCTTAAGGCCGGGGCACAAGTGCGGGCTAGGCTTAAGGCCGGGGCACAAGTGCGGGCTAGGCTTAAGGCCGGGGCACAAGTGCGGGCTAGGCTTAAGGCCGGGGCACAAGTGCGGGCTAGGCTTAAGGCCTGGGCACAAGTGCGGGCTAGGCTTAAGGCCGGGGCACTAGTGCGGGCTAGGCTTAAGGCCTGGGCACAAGTGCGGGCTAGGCTTAAGGCCTGGGCACAAGTGCGGGCTAGGCTTAAGGCCTGGGCACAAGTGCGGGCTAGGCTTAAGGCCGGGGGCACAAGTGCGGGCTAGGCATAAGGCCTGGGCACAAGTGCGGGCTAGGCTTAAGGCCGATGCACAAGTGCGGGCTAGGCTTAAGGCCGGGGCACAAGTGCGGGCTAGGCTTAAGGCCTGGGCACAAGTGCGGGCTAGGCTTATGGCCGGGGCACAAGTGCGGGCAAGGCTTAAGGCCTGGCCACAAGTGCGGGCTAGGCTTAAGGCCGATGCACAAGTGCGGGCTACGCTTAAGGCTTGGGCACAAGTGCGGGCTAGGCTTAAGGCCTGGGCACAAGTGCGGGCTAGGCTTATGGCCGGGGCACAAGTGCGGGCAAGGCTTAAGGCCTGGCCACAAGTGCGGGCTAGGCTTAAGGCCTGGCCACAAGTGCGGGCTAGGCTTAAGGCCGGGGCACAAGTGCGGGCTAGGCTTAAGGCCTGGGCACAAGTGCGGGCTAGGCTTAAGGCCTGGGCACAAGTGCGGGCTAGGCTTATGGCCTGGGCACAAGTGCGGGCTAGGCTTAAGGCCGGGGCACAAGTGCGGGCTAGGCTTAAGTCCGTGGCACAAGTGCGGGCTAGGCTTAAGGCCGGGGCACAAGTGCGGGCTAGGCTTAAGGCCTGGGCACAAGTGCGGGCTAGGCTTATGGCCGGGGCACAAGGGCGGGCTAGGCTTAAGGCCTGGCCACAAGTGCGGGCTAGGCTTAAGGCCGGGGCACAAGTGCGGGCTAGGCTTAAGGCCTGGGCACAAGTGCGGGCTAGGCTTAAGGCCTGGGCACAAGTGCGGGCTAGGCTTAAGGCCTGGGCACAAGTGCGGGCTAGGCTTAAGGCCGGGGCACAAGTGCGGGCTAGGCTTAAGTCCGTGGCACAAGTGCGGGCTAGGCTTAAGGCCGGGGCACAAGTGCGGGCTAGGCTTAAGGCCGGGGCACAAGTGCGGGCTAGGCTTAAGGCCGGGGCACAAGTGCGGGCTAGGCTTAAGGCCGGGGCACAAGTGCGGGCTAGGCTTAAGGCCGGGGCACAAGTGCGGGCTAGGCTTAAGGCCGGGGCACAAGTGCGGGCTAGGCTTAAGGCCGGGGCACAAGTGCGGGCTAGGCTTAAGGCCGGGGCACAAGTGCGGGCTAGGCTTAAGGCCGGGGCACAAGTGCGGGCTAGGCTTAAGGCCGGGGCACAATTGCGGGCTAGGCTTAAGGCCGGGGCACAAGTGCAGTGCTGGCTAGGATCAAGGCAGGGGGCACAAGTGCTGGCTAGGCTTAAGGCATCGGCACAAGTGCCGGCTAGGCTTAAGGCCTGGGCACAAGTGCAGGCTAGGCTTAAGGCCTGGGCACAAGTGCAGTGCTGGCTAGGATCAAGGCAAGGGGGCACAAGTGCTGGCTAGGCTTAAGGCATACAGCTAACTCTTTGCACTCTTTGCATAAAGGGTTAGGCACCCATCGGGGTGAAGAGCTAGCTTTCACCCCTCTACTCTGTACTTGGACATTTAGGACTAGATCCTTTGTTGTACAGTGCGGAGCCTCTCCATAACCAGATGCTCCAAGCGACCAGGAACTTCTTGTCTGTCCTCCGTAAATGGGTAATGCCTTCTTCCCCAATTACAGTCGTGCATGTGCATTCAGACGGGACAAGAGCGAAGAGCATAAAGCTGGCCCTATGTGCATAACCAACATGAAGCTGAAGACAAAAACAAACAAACAAGCATACAAGGGGCTCAAAAGTGCGGGCTGGGCTTAAGGCCTGGGCACAAGTGCGGGCTGGGCTTAAGGCCTGGGCACAAGTGCGGGCTAGGCTTAAGGCCTGGGCACAAGTGAGGGCTAGGCTTAAGGCCGATGCACAAGTGCGGGCTAGGCTTAAGGCCGGGGCACAAGTGCGGGCTAGGCTTAAGGCCTGGGCACAAGTGCGGGCTAGGCTTATGGCCGGGGCACAAGTGCGGGCTAGGCTTATGGCCGGGGCACAAGTGCGGGCAAGGCTTAAGGCCTGGGCACAAGTGCGGGCTAGGCTTAAGGCCTGGCCACAAGTGCGGGCTAGGCTTAAGGCCGGGGCACAAGTGCGGGCTAGGCTTAAGGCCTGGGCACAAGGGCGGGCTAGGCTTAAGGCCTGGGCACAAGGGCGGGCTAGGCTTATGGCCTGGGCACAAGTGCGGGCTAGGCTTAAGGCCGGGGCACAAGTGCGGGCTAGGCTTAAGTCCGTGGCACAAGTGCGGGCTAGGCTTAAGGCCGGGGCACAAGTGCGGGCTAGGCTTAAGGCCGGGGCACAAGTGCGGGCTAGGCTTAAGGCTGGGGCACAAGTGCGGGCTAGGCTTAAGGCCTGGGCACAAGTGCGGGCTAGGCTTATGGCCGGGGCACAAGGGCGGGTTAGGCTTAAGGCCTGGCCACAAGTGCGGGCTAGGCTTAAGGCCGGGGCACAAGTGCGGGCTAGGCTTAAGGCCGGGGCACAAGTGCGGGCTAGGCTTAAGGCCTGGGCACAAGTGCGGGCTAGGCTTAAGGCCTGGGCACAAGTGCGGGCTAGGCTTATGGCCTGGGCACAAGTGCGGGCTAGGCTTAAGGCCGGGGCACAAGTGCGGGCTAGGCTTAAGTCCGGGGCACAAGTGCGGGCTAGGCTTAAGGCCGGGGCACAAGTGCGGGCTAGGCTTAAGGCCGGGGCACAAGTGCGGGCTAGGCTTAAGGCCTGGGCACAAGTGCGGGCTAGGCTTATGGCCGGGGCACAAGGGCGGGCTAGGCTTAAGGCCTGGCCACAAGTGCGGGCTAGGCTTAAGGCCGGGGCACAAGTGCGGGCTAGGCTTAAGGCCGGGGCACAAGTGCGGGCTAGGCTTAAGGCCGGGGCACAAGTGCGGGCTAGGCTTAAGGCCGGGGCACAAGTGCGGGCTAGGCTTAAGGCCGGGGCACAAGTGCGGGCTAGGCTTAAGGCCGGGGCACAAGTGCGGGCTAGGCTTAAGGCCGGGGCACAAGTGCGGGCTAGGCTTAAGGCCGGGGCACAAGTGCGGGCTAGGCTTAAGACTGGGGCACAAGTGCAGTGCTGGCTAGGATCAAGGCAGGGGGCACAAGTGCTGGCTAGGCTTAAGGCATGGGCACAAGTGCCAGCTAGGCTTAAGGCCTGGGCACAAGTGCAGGCTAGGCTTAAGGCCTGGGCACAAGTGCAGGCTAGGCTTAAGGCCTGGGCACAAGTGCAGTGCTGGCTAGGATCAAGGCAAGGGGGCACAAGTGCTGGCTAGGCTTAAGGCATGGGCACAAGTGCTGGCTAGGCTTAAGGCATACAGCTAACTCTTTGCACTCTTTGCATAAAGGGTTAGGCACCCATCGGGGTGAAGAGCTAGCTTTCACCCCTCTACTCTGTACTTGGACATTTAGGACTAGATCCTTTGTTGTACAGTGCGGAGCCTCTCCATAACCCCATGCTCCAAGCGACCAGGAACTTCTTGTCTGTCCTCCGTAAATGGGTAATGCCTTCTTCCCCAATTACAGTCGTGCATGTGCATTCAGACAGGACAAGAGCGAAGAGCATAAAGCTGGCCCTATGTGCATAACCAACATGAAGCTGAAGACAAAAACAAACAAACAAGCATACAAGGGGCTCAAAAGTGCGGGCTGGGCTTAAGGCCTGGGCACAAGTGCGGGCTGGGCTTAAGGCCTGGGCACAAGTGCGGGCTGGGCATAGGGCCTGGGCACAAGTGCGGGCTGGGCTTAAGGCCTGGGCACAAGTGCGGGCTGGGCTTAAGGCCTGGGCACAAGTGCGGGCTGGGCTTAAGGCCTGGGCACAAGTGCGGGCTGGGCTTAAGGCCTGGGCACAAGTGCGGGCTGGGCTTAAGGCCTGGGCACAAGTGCGGGCTGGGCTTAAGGCCTGGGCACAAGTGCGGGCTGGGCTTAAGGCCTGGGCACAAGTGCGGGCTGGGCTTAAGGCCTGGGCACAAGTGCGGGCTGGGCTTAAGGCCTGGGCACAAGTGCGGGCTGGGCTTAAGGCCTGGGCACAAGTGCGGGCTGGGCTTTAGGCCGGGGCACAAGTGCGGGCTGGGCTAAAGGCCGGGGCACAAGTGCGGGCTAGGCTAAAGGCCTGGGCACAAGTGCGGGCTAGGCTTAAGGCCGGGGCACAAGTGCGGGCTAGGCTTAAGGCCGGGGCACAAGTGCGGGCTAGGCTTAAGGCCGGGGCACAAGTGCGGGCTAGGCTTAAGGCCGGGGCACAAGTGCGGGCTAGGCTTAAGGCCGGGGCACAAGTGCGGGCTAGGCTAAAGGCCGGGGCACAAGTGCGGGCTAGGCTTAAGGCCGGGGCACAAGTGCGGGCTAGGCTTAAGGCCGGGGCACAAGTGCGGGCTAGGATTAAGGCCGCGGCACAAGTGCGGGCTAGGCTTAAGGCCGGGGCACAAGTGCGGGCTAGGCTTAAGGCCTGGGCACAAGTGCGGGCTAGGCTTAAGGCCTGGGCACAAGTGCGGGCTAGGCTTAAGGCCTGGGCACAAGTGCGGGCTAGGCTTAAGGCCTGAGCACAAGTGCGGGCTAGGCTTAAGGCCTGGGCACAAGTGCGGGCTGGGCTTAAGGCCTGGGCACAAGTGCGGGCTGGGCTTAAGGCCGGGGCACAAGTGCGGGCTAGGCTTAAGGCCGGGGCACAAGTGCGGGCTGGGCTTAAGGCCGGGGCACAAGTGCGGGCTGGGCTTAAGGCCGGGGCGCAAGTGCGGGCTGGGCTTAAGGCCGGGGCGCAAGTGCGGGCTGGGCTTAAGGCCTGGGCGCAAGTGCGGGCTGGGCTTAAGGCCTGGGCGCAAGTGCGGGTTGGGCTTAAGGCCGGGGCACTAGTTTGGGCTGGGCTTAAGGCCTGGGCACAAGTGCGGGCTGGGCTTAAGGCCTGGGCACAAGTGCGGGCTTGGCTTAAGGCCGGGGCACAAGTGCGGGCTGGGCTTAAGGCCTGGGCACAAGTGCGGGCTGGGCTTAAGGCCGGGGCACAAGTGCGGGCTAGGCTTAAGGCCGGGGCACAAGTGCGGGCTAGGCTTAAGGCCGGGGCACAAGTGCGGGCTGGGCTTAAGGCCGGGGCGCAAGTGCGGGCTGGGCTTAAGGCCGGGGCGCAAGTGCGGGCTGGGCTTAAGGCCTGGGCGCAAGTGCGGGCTGGGCTTAAGGCCTGGGCGCAAGTGCGGGTTGGGCTTAAGGCCGGGGCACAAGTGCCGGCTGGGCATAAGGCCGGGGCACAAGTGCCGGCTGGGCTAAAGGCCTGGGCACAAGTGCGGGCTGGGCTAAAGGCCTGGGCACAAGTGCGGGCTAGGCTTAAGGCCGGGGCACAAGTGCGGGCTAGGCTGAAGGCCTGGGCACAAGTGCGGGCTAGGCTTAAGGCCTGGGCACAAGTGCGGGCTAGGCTTAAGGCCTGGGCACAAGTGCGGGCTAGGCTTAAGGCCTGGGCACAAGTGCGGGCTAGGCTTAAGGCCTGGGCACAAGTGCGGGCTAGGCTTAAGGCCTGGGCACAAGTGCGGGCTAGGCTTAAGGCCTGAGCACAAGTGCGGGCTTGGCTTAAGTCCGTGGCACAAGTGCGGGCAAGGCTTAAGGCCGGGGGCACAAGTGCGGGCTAGGCTTAAGGCCGGGGGCACAAGTGCGGGCTAGGCTTAAGGCCGGGGCACAAGTGCGGGCTAGGCTTAAGGCCTGGGCACAAGTGCGGGCTAGGCTTAAGGCCGGGGGCACAAGTGCGGGCTAGGCTTAAGGCCGGGGGCACAAGTGCGGGCTAGGCATAAGGCCTGGGCACAAGTGCGGGCTAGGCATAAGGCCTGGGCACAAGTGCGGGCTAGGCTTAAGGCCTGGGCATAAGTGCGGGCTAGGCTTAAGGCCGGGGCACTAGTGCGGGCTAGGCTTAAGGCCTGGGCACAAGTGCGGGCTAGGCTTAAGGCCTGGGCACAAGTGCAGGCTAGGCTTAAGGCCAGGGGCACAAGTGCGGGCTAGGCTTAAGGCCGGGGGCACAAGTGCGGGCTAGGCATAAGGCCTGGGCACAAGTGCGGGCTAGGCTTAAGGCCGATGCACAAGTGCGGGCTAGGCTTAAGGCCGGGGAACAAGTGCGGGCTAGCCTTAAGGCCTGGGCACAAGTGCGGGCTAGGCTTAAGGCCTGGGCACAAGTGCGGGCTAGGCTTAAGGCCTGGGCACAAGTGCGGGCTAGGCTTAAGGCCTGAGCACAAGTGCGGGCTAGGCTTAAGGCCGGGGCACAAGTGCGGGCTAGGCTTAAGGCCGGGGCACAAGTGCGGGCTAGGCTTAAGGCCGGGGCACAAGTGCGGGCTAGGCTTAAGGCCGGGGCACAAGTGCGGGCTAGGCTTAAGGCCGGGGCACAAGTGCGGGCTAGGCTTAAGGCTGGGGCACAAGTGCAGTGCTGGCTAGGATCAAGGCAGGGGGCACAAGTGCTGGCTAGGCTTAAGGCATGGGCACAAGTGCCAGCTAGGCTTAAGGCCTGGGCACAAGTGCAGGCTAGGCTTAAGGCCTGGGCACAAGTGCAGGCTAGGCTTAAGGCCTGGGCACAAGTGCAGTGCTGGCTAGGATCAAGGCAAGGGGGCACAAGTGCTGGCTAGGCTTAAGGCATGGGCACAAGTGCTGGCTAGGCTTAAGGCATACAGCTAACTCTTTGCACTCTTTGCATAAAGGGTTAGGCACCCATCGGGGTGAAGAGCTAGCTTTCACCCCTCTACTCTGTACTTGGACATTTAGGACTAGATCCTTTGTTGTACAGTGCAGAGCCTCTCCATAACCCCATGCTCCAAGCGACCAGGAACTTCTTGTCTGTCCTCCGTAAATGGGTAATGCCTTCTTCCCCAATTACAGTCGTGCATGTGCATTCAGACGGGACAAGAGCAAAGAGCATAAAGCTGGCCCTATGTGCATAACCAACATGAAGCTGAAGACAAAAACAAACAAACAAGCATACAAGGGGCTCAAAAGTGCGGGCTGGGCTTAAGGCCTGGGCACAAGTGCGGGCTGGGCTTAAGGCCTGGGCACAAGTGCGGGCTGGGCTTAAGGCCTGGGCACAAGTGCGGGCTGGGCTTAGGGCCTGGGCACAAGTTCGGGCTGGGCTTAGGGCCTGGGCACAAGTGCGGGCTGGGCTTAAGGCCTGGGCACAAGTGCGGGCTGGGCTTAAGGCCTGGGCACAAGTGCGGGCTGGGCTTAAGGCCTGGGCACAAGTGCGGGCTGGGCTTAAGGCCGGGGCACAAGTGCGGGCTGGGCTTAAGGCCTGGGCACAAGTGCGGGCTGGGCTTAAGGCCTGGGCACAAGTGCGGGCTGGGCTTAAGGCCTGGGCACAAGTGCGGGCTGGGCTTAAGGCCTGGGCACAAGTGCGGGCTGGGCTTAAGGCCTGGGCACAAGTGCGGGCTAGGCTAAAGGCCGGGGCACAAGTGCGGGCTAGGCTAAAGGCCGGGGCACAAGTGCGGGCTAGGCTTAAGGCCGGGGCACAAGTGCGGGCTAGGCTTAAGGCCGGGGCACAAGTGCGGGCTAGGCTTAAGGCCGGGGCACAAGTGCGGGCTAGGCTTAAGGCCGGGGCACAAGTGCGGGCTAGGCTTAAGGCCGGGGCACAAGTGCGGGCTAGGCTTAAGGCCGGGGCACAAGTGCGGGCTAGGCTTAAGGCCTGGGCACAAGTGCGGGCTAGGCTTAAGGCCTGGGCACAAGTGCGGGCTAGGCTTAAGGCCGCGGCACAAGTGCGGGCTAGGCTTAAGGCCGGGGCACAAGTGCGGGCTAGGCTTAAGGCCTGGGCACAAGTGCGGGCTAGGCTTAAGGCCTGGGCACAAGTGCGGGCTAGGCTTAAGGCCTGAGCACAAGTGCGGGCTAGGCTTAAGGCCGGGGCACAAGTGCGGGCTAGGCTTAAGGCCGGGGCACAAGTGCGGGCTAGGCTTAAGGCCGGGGCACAAGTGCGGGCTAGGCTTAAGGCCGGGGCACAAGTGCGGGCTAGGCTTAAGGCCTGGGCACAAGTGCGGGCTGGGCTTAAGGCCGGGGCACAAGTGCGGGCTAGGCTTAAGGCCGGGGCACAAGTGCGGGCTAGGCTTAAGGCCGGGGCACAAGTGCGGGCTAGGCTTAAGGCCGGGCACAAGTGCGGGCTAGGCTTAAGGCCGGGGCGCAAGTGCGGGCTAGGCTTAAGGCCTGGGCGCAAGTGCGGGCTGGGCTTAAGGCCTGGGCGCAAGTGCGGGTTGGGCTTAAGGCCTGGGCGCAAGTGCGGGCTGGGCTTAAGGCCTGGGCGCAAGTGCGGGTTGGGCTTAAGGCCGGGGCCCAAGTGCGGGTTGGGCTTAAGGCCGGGGCACAAGTGCGGGTTGGGCTTAAGGCCGGGGCACAAGTGCGGGCTGGGCTTAAGGCCTGGGCACAAGTGCGGGCTGGGCTTAAGGCCTGGGCACAAGTGCGGGCTGGGCTTAAGGCCGGGGCACAAGTGCGGGCTGGGCTTAAGGCCGGGGCACAAGTGCGGGCTAGGCTAAAGGCCTGGGCACAAGTGCGGGCTAGGCTTAAGGCCAGGGCACTAGTGCGGGCTAGGCTTAAGGCCGGGGCACAAGTGCGGGCTAGGCTTAATGCCGGGGCACAAGTGCGGGCTAGGCTTAATGCCGGGGCACAAGTGCGGGCTAGGCTTAAGGCCGGGGCACACGTGCGGCCTAGGCTTAAGGCCGGGGCACAAGTGCGGGCTAGGCTTAAGGCCGGGGCACAAGTGCGGGCTAGGCTTAAGGCCGGGGCACAAGTGCGGCCTAGGCTTAAGGCCGGGGCACACGTGCGGCCTAGGCTTAAGGCCGGGGCACACGTGCGGCCTAGGCTTAAGGCCGGGGCACAAGTGCGGGCTAGGCTTAAGGCCTGGGCACAAGTGCGGGCTAGGCTTAAGGCCTGGGCACAAGTGCGGGCTAGGCTTAAGGCCTGGGCACAAGTACGGGCTAGGCTTAAGGCCTGGGCACAAGTGCGGGCTAGGCTTAAGGCCTGGGCACAAGTGCGGGCTGGGCTTAAGGCCGGGGCACAAGTGCGGGCTAGGCTTAAAGCCGGGGCACAAGTGCGGGCTAGGCTTAAGGCCGGGGCACAAGTGCGGGCTAGGCTTAAGGCCGGGGCACAAGTGCGGGCTAGGCTTAAGGCCGGGGCACAAGTGCGGGCTAGGCTTAAGGCCGGGGCACTAGTGCGGGCTAGGCTTAAGGCCGGGGCACAAGTGCGGGCTAGGCTTAAGGCCGGGGCACAAGTGCGGGCTAGGCTTAAGGCCGGGGCACAAGTGCGGGCTAGGCTTAAGGCCAAGGCACAAGTGCGGGCTAGGCTTAAGGCCGGGGCACAAGTGCAGTGCTGGCTAGGATCAAGGCAGGGGGCACAAGTGCTGGCTAGGCTTAAGGCATTGGCACAAGTGCCAGCTAGGCTTAAGGCCTGGACACAAGTGCCGGCTAGGCTTAAGGCATGGGCACAAGTGCGGGCTGGGCTTAAGGCCTGGGCACAAGTGCGGGCTGGGCTTAAGGCCTGGGCACAAGTGCGGGCTGGGCTTAAGGCCTGGGCACAAGTGCGGGCTGGGCTTAAGGCCTGGGCACAAGTGCGGGCTGGGCTTAAGGCCTGGGCACAAGTGCGGGCTGGGCTTAAGACCTGGGCACAAGTGCGGGCTGGGCTTAAGGCCTGGGCACAAGTGCGGGCTAGGCTTAAGGCATACAGCTAACTCTTTGCACTCTTTGCATAAAGGGTTAGGCACCCATAGGGGTGAAGAGCTAGCTTTCACCCCTCTACTCTGTACTTGGACATTTAGGACTAGATCCTTTGTTGTACAGTGCGGAGCCTCTCCATAACCCCATGCTCCAAGCGACCAGGCACTTCTTGTCTGTCCTCCGTAAATGGGTAATGCCTTCTTCCCCAATTACAGTCGTGCATGCGCATTCAGACGGGACAAGAGCGAAGAGCATAAAGCTGGCCCTATGTGCATAACCAACATGAAGCTGAGGACAAAAACAAACAAACAAGCATACAAGGGGCTCAATAGTGCGGGCTGGGCTTAAGGCCTGGGCACAAGTGCGGGCTAGGCTTAAGGCATGGGCACAAGTGCGGGCTGGGCTTAAGGCCTGGGCACAAGTGCGGGCTGGGCTTAAGGCCTGGGCACAAGTGCGGGCTGGGCTTAAGGCCTGGGCACAAGTGCGGGCTGGGCTTAAGGCCTGGGCACAAGTGCGGGCTTGGCTTAAGTCCGTGGCACAAGTGCGGGCAAGGCTTAAGGCCGGGGGCACAAGTGCAGGCTAGGCTTAAGGCCGGGGCACAAGTGCAGGCTAGGCTTAAGGCCGGGGCACAAGTGCGGGCTAGGCTTAAGGCCGGGGCACAAAAGCGGGCTAGGCTTAAGGCCTGGGCACAAGTGCTGGCTAGGCTTAAGGCATACAGCTAACTCTTTGCACTCTTTGCATAAAGGGTTAGGCACCCATAGGGGTGAAGAGCTAGCTTTCACCCCTCTACTCTGTACTTGGACATTTAGGACTAGATCCTTTGTTGTACAGTGCGGAGCCTCTCCATAACCCCATGCTCCAAGCGACCAGGCACTTCTTGTCTGTCCTCCGTAAATGGGTAATGCCTTCTTCCCCAATTACAGTCGTGCATGCGCATTCAGACGGGACAAGAGCGAAGAGCATAAAGCTGGCCCTATGTGCATAACCAACATGAAGCTGAAGACAAAAACAAACAAACAAGCATACAAGGGGCTCAAAAGTGCGGGCTGGGCTTAAGGCCTGGGCACAAGTGCGGGCTGGGCTTAAGGCCTGGGCACAAGTGCGGGCTGGGCTTAAGGCCTGGGCACAAGTGCGGGCTGGGCTTAAGGCCTGGGCACAAGTGCGGGCTGGGCTTAAGGCCTGGGCACAAGTGCGGGCTGGGCTTAAGGCCTGGGCACAAGTGCGGGCTGGGCTTAAGGCCTGGGCACAAGTGCGGGCTGGGCTTAAGGCCTGGGCACAAGTGCGGGCTGGGCTTAAGGCCTGGGCACAAGTGCGGGCTGGGCTTACGGCCTGGGCACAAGTGCGGGCTGGGCTTAAGGCCTGGGCACAAGTGCGGGCTGGGCTTAAGGCCTGGGCACAAGTGCGGGCTGGGCTTAAGGCCTGGGCACAAGTGCGGGCTGGGCTTAAGGCCTGGGCACAAGTGCGGGCTGGGCTTAAGGCCTGGGCACAAGTGCGGGCTGGGCTTAAGGCCTGGGCACAAGTGCCGGCTGGGCATAAGGCCGGGGCACAAGTGCGGGCTAGGCTTAAGGCCTGGGCACAAGTGCGGGCTAGGCTTAAGGCCTGGGCACAAGTGCGGGCTAGGCTTAAGGCCTGGGCACAAGTACGGGCTAGGCTTAAGGCCTGGGCACAAGTGCGGGCTAGGCTTAAGGCCTGGGCACAAGTGCGGGCTGGGCTTAAGGCCGGGGCACAAGTGCGGGCTAGGCTTAAAGCCGGGGCACAAGTGCGGGCTAGGCTTAAGGCCGGGGCACAAGTGCGGGCTAGGCTTAAGGCCGGGGCACAAGTGCGGGCTAGGCTTAAGGCCGGGGCACAAGTGCGGGCTAGGCTTAAGGCCGGGGCACTAGTGCGGGCTAGGCTTAAGGCCGGGGCACAAGTGCGGGCTAGGCTTAAGGCCGGGGCACAAGTGCGGGCTAGGCTTAAGGCCGGGGCACAAGTGCGGGCTAGGCTTAAGGCCAAGGCACAAGTGCGGGCTAGGCTTAAGGCCGGGGCACAAGTGCAGTGCTGGCTAGGATCAAGGCAGGGGGCACAAGTGCTGGCTAGGCTTAAGGCATTGGCACAAGTGCCAGCTAGGCTTAAGGCCTGGACACAAGTGCCGGCTAGGCTTAAGGCATGGGCACAAGTGCG